>NC_137051.1:19844254-20084254 GCF_032717465.1 Coenobita brevimanus
TATATATATATATATATATATATATATATATATATATATATATATATACAAAACGAAGACTTCAGTTATTCAATTGGGTGACGTGGGAACATAGTAGATAACACATAACAGATGACAGTTACAAGACGATCAAAACAAAAACATCTATATAATTGTGGTGGCAGGCCGCAGTGAAGTTTAAACATAAATTATCATAACTGCGTGACTATTCAAATACACACATCAGTAATCAGACGAAAATACGGTCGGAACAAACGGGCTTTGATCACAACAAATAAAATGATTAAAGAAAATAGAAAAAACCGTAATCAGAATATAATGTAAATAAGTGAAAATAGCACGCAACCAATGTTAATTACAAAATAATCCAAAGAAAACAATATGGTAATTAAGGTAACTGGAAAAATATTTACATCTGAAATGTAAAAGAAATTAGTCTTGATCACAATAAAAAATAATGTAAATGAAACAGACAAAATAACAAATGATGATGATGATGACAAATAAGGAAAAGAAAATATTAAAAAAAAAACTAAAATGAGAATAAGATATAACTGTACAATTAAAATGATGACGGCTCGGATAAGCCAGCGGAGAGAGAGAGAGAGAGAGAGAGAGAAACTAATCAAGAAAAATTTAGTCAGAGGATGAACGTAGGAAATGATAAGACGAATAATGAAAATCTGAGAGAGAGAGAGAGAGAGAGAGAAACTAATCAAGAAAAATTTAGTCAGAGGATGAACGTAGGAAATGATAAGACGAATAATGAAAATCTGAGAGAGAGAGAGAGAGAGAGAGAGAGACTGGCTTAATTACTGCGGCAACTTTTACGTACGTTAAATTTCCTATCCTTTTATCATTCTATCAGTCTGTCTATTCGTATCTATCTATCTGTCTATCTGCTTGCGTACCAACCTACGTACCTACCTTCCTGCGTCTACCTATTTATCTATCTATATCTATCCATCTATATCCATCCATCCATCTACCTATCTCAGTCCATCTCTATATATATATCTATCCATCATCCAATTATCTATCTATATCTATCAATCAATATAATCTATCCGTCTACCAGAACTACATCTTCTATATCTATCTATCACTACTACTACAACTACCCCCACAACAACTACTATTATCATTACTACCACACATAACATCATTATTACTATCACAGCTACTACCACAATCACCACAACTACCGCTCCGTCATTATTACAAGAGCTACCACCATTACTACCGCAACTGTGACATGTAGAGGTGTATGGTATGTAGGAGGACTGCTGGGCCTTGATAGCAGGCTGTGAAGCCTGTGCTCAGAGTCGGACACATAAAAAAAAAAAAAAAAAAAAAAAAAACTACCATCAGCAATACCACCACAACTAGCACTAGAGCAGCTACAATCACAACTACCACCATCACTACCACAATTCCTTTCACCATAACAATACTAACCAGACTACCTAACACTATCACCACCATTCCTCTCTGCCACTACTACCACCATTCCTTTCCACCACAACTACCACCACTGACAAGAACCGCATGTTTGCCAAATCTAAAGGTTAAAGGAACAACCATTTATTTCTGAAACTCAACCTCACTCACTCAAATTTTATCTCACACATTTTTTTTTTAACATTTTCTCTTTTCTCACTCATTTCTTACTTTTTATTTCACTCATTTATTCGTTACTTTTCATTACCTTTGGCATCTTTTACATTTTTCTAAATTTATTGTCTTACTGCCTTCCTCCTTCCCTAGCCCACAATCATACTCTCTCTCTCTCCTCCTCTCTCTCTCTGCAGTGGTGGTGAGGGTAATGGTGGTGTCGGTGGTGATGGTTGTGGCTGTGGTGGTGGTGGTAGCAGAGGAACTGATGGTACTGGAAGTGGTGCGGACAATGTTGGCCAGTGGTAGTAATGGTGCTGACAGTGGTGGTTATGGTGGCAGCAGTGATGGTGATGGTAATGGCAGTAACAGTAGTTATGGTGATGGTAATGGTTGCAATAGTGACGGTGTTGTTAGTGGTACTGGTAATGGTGGGACTGTAATGGTATTAGTAGTAATAGTGACGATGTTGTAATTGGTAATGGTAAAGGTAGTTTAGTAATGGTAACGGTAGATGGAGATGGTAACAGTACTCGTAGTGATGATGATAATGGTGGTGATGGTACTGGTAACAGTAGTGATGGTACTGATAATAGTAGTGATGGAGACGGCAACATCAGTGATGATAATGGTAGTGATAGTATTGGTAATGGTAATGAGGGCGATAGTAAAGGCAGTCACGATGATGATAATGGTTGAGATGATAGCGGCAGTGACAGTGATGGAGGTAATGGCCGCTCAGTTCAGTTCAATTAATGTCACCTGGCAAATGCGCTTACATTACGTAGTGCAATTTACGTAGGTTACATAAAGTACAATATATACACAATCTACATTTGATGCAATACTATAATAACAAAATAATGTCACTGAAATGCACAAAGATACTGAAAAAAAAACCCTGCAAGTATAAAAACTAAAAAGGTTGGTAGAATATGCATGAATATGGAATGAATTGTTAGTAAATAATAATCTTTTCTTCTCTGTGGCTGCATTTAGGTATATTGCTCTTCCTCATGACGATCTTATCCAAATCTCTCTCTCTCTCTCTCTCTCTCTCTCTCTCTCTCTCTCTCTCACACACACACACACACACACACACACACACATATATATATATATATATATATATATATATATATATAGAGAGAGAGAGAGAGAGAGAGAGAGAGAGAGAGAGAGAGAGAGAGAGAGAGAGAGAGGAAATAACTACCACAAACATAAAAAGCTCAATAAACATTACTACCAAAAATACCCACAATATCTAAACCCTATTTTATTTTCGACATTTCCAAACATCAAACTCTGCACCAAAATGATCTCCCCCGAAAAAAAAAAAACTAAAAATAAAAGTAAAAATAAAAAAAATAAAAAAAAGGTCGACAATATGCAGACTTCAATAATGGCAGGCTAAAATTATTCATAGCTCTGTTAACCTTTCCGCTACAGTGGATCTCGCCTACGCTGCTGAGAATACTGGTTTGCAGGCAGCACGAAGGAAATATGAAAAAAGATCGTGGCTATAAAATGGTCAGTGGTGAAGATCTGCAACATTTTCAGTGCCAAATGTGTCTACCCCTGGTTGAAATGAAATCGTCGGCAGGTAGTAATGAATGATATGCGTCTACTTTGCTGAATGAAACCGTCTGCTGGTAGTAAAGATTAATATGCGTCTCCCTAGTTGAAAGAAATCGTCTGGAGGTTGTAAAAATAACATATACAAGAGGATATAGTTTTCAATATGTGCAATAATATTAAACCCTTCACTACCAGAGATCTCTCAGATCTAAATAAAATCGTCTTGAGACAGTAACGGTAAAATAATGGAGGAGGGCACCGTAATGGAGTTAAAGCTGGGCCATCTCGCATACCTACTGATGGGTTTATTATCCTTACGCAAGATTTTTATTTTTGTATTTCCATTGGCTACCATACGATGATTTTTCTTGTTCTCTTCTTTCTTTTTTTTTTTTTTTTTTTTTTTTTTTTAAGATTTGGAGGAAGGTATGGCACTTGTGGGGTAAGAATAACCACCTTTTCATCCTTGAACTACAGGAGCTCTCCTTTAAGATAATTATGATGCCCCAAAGATTGCAAGATAAAAAAAAAAAAACTCATGGCAGTGAACGGGTCGTATTATTATTATTGATTTATTTATTCAATTTACTACCAATCAGCCATGGACGTCATTTGTTTCACTACGGCTACTACCACACAATTTTTTTCAGCCGAGTAGAGTAGCCTAGTAGTGGAAGAGGTTACTGAAGGGCTATACCGACCTCCTCCAATCCGAAGTCTATCCGAAGGTGAGTAAAACCGTCAGGAGGGAGCAAGAGTAAAATGACGTCCTTGTGGTGAAGGGATTAACAGCTGTCGTGTATTTTTTATTTATTTACTTATTTAGTCTGCTTGCGAATTGTGGCGGCGGTGGTGGTGGTGGTAGTGGTGCAATTTGTAGAGTTGTAGAGTTGGTGTTAGTAGTTTGGTAATTAGTGTGATGGCAACTGGTGGTGGTGCTGGTGGTTGGGGTTTTGGTGGTGGTGTTGGTAGTGGTGGTCGGGGTTTTGATGGTGGTGTTGGCAGTGGTGGTTAGGGTTTTGGTGGTGGTGTTGGCAGTGGTGATAGTGGTGGTTGGGGTTTTGGTGGTTGTGGTGGTAGTGGTGGTTGGGGTTTTGGTGTTGGTTGTGGTGGTTGTGGTGGTTGGGGTTTTGGTGTTGGTGTTGGTTGTGGTGGTTGGGGTTTTGGTGGTGCTGTTGGTAGTGGTGGTTGGGGTTTTGATGGTGGTGTTGGTAGTGGTGGTTGAAGTTTTGGTGGTGGTGTTGGTACTTTTGGTTGGGATTTTGGTGGTGGTGGTGGTGGTGGTGGTGACTGTGTGGTGGTCGCAAGGATAGTAGTGTGGTAGTAAGTGTGGTTGTAGCAGTGGTAGTGATGTGATAGTGAGTCTACATGTAATGATTGTGGTTTGGTATGGTCACAGTGGTAGTCGGAGTGGTAGGACTGCAAACAACCACACAGACACACAAATCACACATATATATCATGATTTGACTCAGGCGATCCCGTCTAAATGGGGAGATAGAGACAGGGAAGGACCTTATATAACCTTTACAGAGAGAGAGAGAGAGAGAGAGAGAGAGAGAGAGAGAGAGAGACGTAATTTCGACAGGGCTACTGAGAAGGGTTTCTGTAAGACTTAATTAAGCTTGTTCTATAGAATTCTTTTGATTTGCTCTCTAGTGGAAGTTAATAGTAAAGTACGTCGTAATGGTAGAATTAACAATAGTGGTAGCAGCAGTGTATGTATGGTAGTTACTGGTAGTATGGTAGCAGTGAGTGTAATGGTAGTGATGGTGGTCATAGTAGTGTAGTTGTGGTATTAGTGGTAATGATGGTGGAGGTGTTGGTTGTAATGATAGTGATGGTTGTAGTGCTTTGTAGTGGTGGTAGCGTTGGTTGTAGTGGTAGTGATGGCGGAAGTGTTGGTTGCAGTGGTGGTGATGGTGGAAGTGTCGGTATTAGTGGTAGTGGTGGTGGAAGTGTTGGTTATTGTTGTGGTGATCGTGACAACTGTGGTAGTGATGGCAGAAGTACTGGTAGCAGCGGCTGCGGTAGTGGTATTAGTGAAAGTAGTTACCCAATTAGACTGAAAATTACTGTACATAATATATCGTGGGAAGTATTTACAGGTTTTTACTTAAAAATTATATATATATATATATATATATATATATATATATATATATATATATATATATATATATATATATATATATATATATATATATATATATATATATATATATATATATATATATATTATATATATATATATATATATATATATATATATATATATATATATATATTCTAAAACAATATAATTTGTCCACTGCTAATATAGCATATGAACTATTATATATACTATCTTCCACGTTTATGCTTCTACACAAAAAGGCATTCTGGGTAAAAGAATATGCATGTCACAGATGTTTCCGTAATTGTTGTACGCAGTGTTACTGCACACTCAAAGGAAACAATATCATGATTTTTAATATGAAAGAGTCAGTCTGATTGCATTTCTGGTTTTGTTTTATCTACCAGTCATTTAAACCGTCTAGTAACATAAAGGATTTAATGTCTTCTACTACTGCTACTAAAACTTTACTTCTTGCATATACGATTTTTTTTTTCACAACACTGGCATTAACAACTTCAAAACCCTACAAATAATCTTCAGAAGCGTTTGTTACCCGTCCCAGCCCCGGAGGGGCTCGGGGACGGGTATTTTCACTCGGTTTCTCTGTTTGTTTATTTGTGTACTTGTTTGTCTGTCTGTCTGTCTGTTAACAACTTTACGCGAAAATACGGGCGCGACTTTTGACCAAACTTAAAGGGATGATGGACTATGACCTTCTGATCACCTGATTAAATTTTGGGCCAAACTGGACCAAGGCCCCGGCTGTAGGTCAAAAAAAAAAAAAAAAAAAAAAAAAAAATCGTCATAACTACTTCCAAATTTGTCACATCGACATGAAACCAAAACCTAACGGTGCATCTTTCAAATTTGCATCCTATAACATGCCTCATTACATCAGGGGGGGGTTACCCCCCCAATTAGTGGTAATGAGGTCAATGTCAGGTGGGTCGGGCCTAAAATTTCAAATGGGCATGAACTTGCCAATTTTCACCCAATCTACTCCAAAACTGATATGTGACATCTCTGACTTGATATCCTGTTGTGTTTATACGTCAGCACTAAAATGACTGCCGGGGACGGGATTGCTGTGCCTTGGTGTCGTTTCTTCTTTCGAATTACGTAACCTTACTCTATAATTAGATCTACAATGCACAATAAATAATAATATAAGCGCCTTACTGTTGAAATTTACTGTCTGTTAAAAAAAATGTACTTAAATATAGTTTTTACATTTCATGTCTCCTTGAATTAAGTGTCCTTTGCTATTCACTACGATGACGTATACGTTTTGGTTTATTATCTATCTCCAAACAGTTTTCCTGAAGTTAGGAGAGACTTAAACTGGGCATGTTTGCTAAAGTCTTCATTAACTCCGTCACTAACAGAGCCTAAGTTGCACCAAATTACCTCGCTTAAGTGAAAAATACTTCCTGACAGTGAAAGGGATACCGGTAATAAAAAAATGTAAGCACTTTAATATCTAAACTCTCACTGAAAAATCGAAAAAAGGTCGCATTAATTTTCTGTCTCCTTGATTTATATGTCATAAATTAGTGCAAGATTTTACTCTTCAATATGCAGAAGTCTTTTACATAGTTTATTCTTCCCACAGCCAGACAATTTTATTCAGACGAGAAAAGACCCCCTGTAGTGAAGGGGTTAAAGAATGCTACATGTGACATGTATAATTCTTTTCGTCTCTCCTCAACAAAGAATAATAATCTGATGGCAGCAAGAATAAAATACTGACGTCATCCTGTGGAAGGTGCTATCATACAGTAGATTCATTTACATCCCAGTTTTACAAATTAAACATTACTACTTGTTCGTGAAATGCGAAGCAGAGTTACTGTAATTTACGAACAATACGATCAAGACTGAAAGAAAAATAATTTTCCTGCCAATATACAGTAGATGAATTTTATTTAGGCCCTCATCAATCTGCTCCTACTGAAACCTACATTCCCCATAAATGTACCCAAATTAGTTGTTTTGTTTTACCTTTATTAACTCCCTCGATACGATGACGTCTTTATACATTTTATTCAGGCTACTGTCAGACACTTTACTCTGCAGAGTGCTCGAATAATGTAGGAAGAAACGAAGGGTGAAGTAGTTCCTATAAGCGGCCCCCAAAAATCTTACCTAAAATTAATGCAATAGACTTGAAGTAGCAAGAGTGTCATAAGACAACCGTACTGAAGGGAATAACAAGTTACAGTAATGGAAAGATAAATGAAGGCTGTAGGTAACCCCTGCAGCAATAAATAAATAAACACTAAGTTGAGTATAACTGCCTGTAATCAGAAAGAATGTAACAAAAAGACGACATTGTATTGTGGGGGTTAACATAACAAACGATCATGAAAAAAAAAACCCTCACCATTTATCACCAGCTTCACTTCTGCCTCTGCAACACTCAATTTGACCTCTCGCATTACTCCATCAGTGTACAGTAGAGTAATAAGTTGGACAAACTGAACAACCTTTGTATCCCTCCATTTCTTATATTAAACCAATATTCAAATATCCAACTTTCTTTACACAGACTTCACTACCGTCATAAAAACTCTTTGCAACACTGATCAATTTCTCGTCCACATGCTATGCATGTCTAACAACTTCCACGAACCCTCCTTATTGACTGTCACAGGTGTTTCTTTTTTTTTTCCAAATCAATAAATGCCATAAATATCTTGCAGTCCAACTCACGTGTCTTGTCCACCACCTTACTGCAGGAATTTACTCCACACATCCCCCCGTCAGTACACCGCGATGACATACAGCTTTCAGTAAGACACACAAAGATACCCAATACCACACCTTCACTCTCACATACACCGCTCCCAGCATAGACACCTTCCCCTGACTCATTTTTGGCCAGTGTGAGGAACAGTTTATTTCGGCCATCTCCCTCCCTCGGTAAAATGGTCTGATACTGCACTGAACCGCTTATAGACCAACAACGATACAGGAGTGATAGGTGTAATGGCAGTAGTAGTAACAGTAGTAGTAGTACCGATAGTTGTGGTGACAGCTGCAGTAGTGGTAGTGGTGATGGTGGTAGCAGTAGTAGCAGTAGTAGTAGTAGTAGTAGTAGTAGTAGTAGTAGTAGTAGTAGCAGTAGTAGTAGTAGCAGTAGTAGTAGTAGTAGTAAAAGTAGTAGTAGTAGTGGTAGTAGTTGCAAAAGTAGTAGCAGTAGCAGTAATAGTAGTAGAAGGAGGAGTAATGACAGTTGCAGCAGGTGGGGGAGTAAGATGCAATATACACCAAATAGCTACGGTAAGAAATAGAACAAGAATCACACACACAGAGCAGCACAGCCAGTACCAATCATCTCGCCAGCTCTGCCAGAAAATGAAGGGTGGGGGTGAAAAGGTATTGAGTATTGCCTCACCAGAAGAAAATCAAGAGTAATTCACGAGGAAATGGGGGGAAATTACGAGGCTGGGCGTTTTATGTATCTGATGGCGCTTATATTGACGAAAAACTAATAGGTCAGAGTGGAGAAATCTGGAAGCAGAGAAGTAAACTTTATAAATTTGATTATTTATATTTTTACTGCAAGGGACTAGTACTGGGTGTCGAAAATAGCAGTAAAATATATACAATTTTGTTTTCGGTGTGTTATTGATGACGTTTATACTGAGTTAACTACAAACAGATGTGAGTGGAGAGAGGAGAGGTTTTTGTTCTACAGGAGACTGGTCATGATGAGAATGGGTAAAAATTATGAGGCAAAGACTTCTGTTATTAATGGCACTTGTATTAACTACCGACCCATCAGTTAAAGAGTAGAAAGAGGGGTGACCTCTCTCTCTCTCTCTCTCTCTCACACACACACACACTCACACAAGGTAAATATTCATCCATCTATTTCTTATGTTACTGACGGCATCTGTATCGATTAACTACCAAGAGGTATAAGTGGAAAAAGATGGAAGAAAGTTTTTTCTTTTGTGGATTAGAACTGTTTTTAATGTCCAAGAAAAACGGTAAAAAACAATGAAGTAGAAATTATTACAGTACTTATGATGTTAGTAATCATCAACTACCAATAAGTGTAGGAGGAATGGCGGCCAAGAGAGAGAGAGAGAGAGAGAGAGAGAGAGAGAGAGAGAGAGAGAGAGAGAACGTAGAGCCACAGACAAAGGCAGGGAAATGAAAAATTGCTGAGACAAAAGGGAGGTACAAGGGAGGGTGAGAGGGAGCGAAAATGAAAGAGAAACAGTATCCTTTCTCTGTCTCTCTCCCCCTTCTTTATCTCTCCTTACCACTCTCTCTCTCTCTCTCCTTTTCTCACATTCCTCTTTTACCCTCCTGTCCTCCCTCCCATTTCCCCTCTTAAGGTCTGTCTCCCTATTCTTATCTCTCTTTCTCTCCTTCCTTCTTCTCCCCCTTTTTCTTCCCAGGTTAAACCATCCTCTCTCTCTCTCTCTCTCTCCACCCTAAAATGTTTTAGTCTCTTTAATCTCTCCCTTATCTCCCTTTCTTCTCCCTCACCAATTCTTTATCCCCTCGCCTCTCATCATCCTTTGTCACCTCTGGCTTGCACTTTCCTCTTCCTCTTTCTTTCTCCTCTTTTCTCTTCTCTCTGTTTTGATATTCTCCTTCACTCTTTTTTCTTTACATTTTTCTTTACATTTTTATTACACTCACCTCTCTGATGTCTTATTTTCTTCTCTCTCTCTCTTCTTTACAGTACACCTTAATCCCCTTCTTTCACTTGTTACCTTTCCACTCCCTCCCCTCCTCTCTCTCTCTCTTTCTCTCTCTCTCTCTCTCAATGAAACTTTAAACAGGTACATTCACGTGGGTTTCAAGTTACTAACGCTATGATTTCTTTTTCCAACAGCTTTTAATGAAGTGTCCCCAAATAAATCATGGTTTAAAGTTACAGGCTTTGGAATAAGACGTATTCAACACTTCTATTACACAGTGTACGTACATATGTATGTATGTGTGTATGAATGTGCGTAATGTATGTCTGCATGTACGTACGTATGTATGTATGTATATGTATGAATTTATTTGTAAGTGTATGAATGTATGTATGAATGTATGTATGTATGTATGTATGCATGAATGAAGATGGGGATAATGTGCGTATGCATGCATGTATGTTTGTACTTATGTATGTATGTATTTGTATGCATAGATTAAAACCCCGAACCCTCACAACCTTTTTTCTTTTTCACGAAGCACTGCACATCAAAGCACCGTGGGTTACATAGCTGATATCCTTGGTCTAGACTGATGTCCTCTGAGGGGGTGTTTTGGCAACTTCAGTTTAACAATTATACAAGCGTGAGAAATGAAATATGGCAGGTCGTCAGTGTAGAGTTTTATGGGCACCACCAAGCTACCCCCCTCCCCCGTTATCCCTTAAACAAAAAAACAAAAAAAAAAAAAAAACTCAATCCTTTCTAGAAATCCCATCCCGTGAATTTAATCGTCTGTTTTCAGCCACAACACAATGATCCCAGTGAGCTCATGACGGTCACATAGGTTAACCACTTTAGTCCGACGACATAATTTATATTTTATCCTTCCTACCCCCGGACGATTTTATTCAGCTTCGCCTTTCCAATTACAGGAGTTTAATATAGTCCCCACTAACCCCTTTTTACTAACAGTGGTATTGCCAAAGCTGAATAAAATCGTCAGGGTTTAGAAGGAATAAGGAAAAATTGCGTCCAAGGTATGCAAAAAGGACAGAATAGAACATCATCCCTCTGGGTCTGGGTCAGCTCAGGTAAAACTACTGGGGTCATCTCTCTCTCTCTCTCTCTCACACACACACACACACACACACACACACACACACACACACACACACAAACAATCTTTTTACCTTTACATTTAATATCCGATACCAACGTAGACCTCTAGCATCGGACCAACCGTACCACCCACAAACAAAGACGCTTAATAGAAAGTAAAAAAAAATCCTTAAAAATAATAAAATATACCAAGACATCACCCCCAGCGAAAGGCAAAAGTATTCTCAACATAAAAGCACATGCATATGAGAGGCACACTGTTCATCGCTTCAGTCTAAGATCCTTTCCATCATCCCCTACCACAAAAAATAAAATACAATAAATAAAGTAAATGCTTGAATTCACTACTACTGCTAGCAATAATAATAATAATACAACAAACACAACTTCTCCACACTACACTACAAAGAATACCTCGAAATCTTCCCTCATCCTCGACGCAACACTTCCGCTCCGCACACATGTAAACAAATAAATGACCAATACACCCATCCAACCTACAGCCAAACAGCACCTGGCTTGAACCCCCATCAGATATTCATCCCCCAGAGACTGCCTTTCCCGGCGACACACACGGGCAACTAACTACACGTCTCTGTAGCCGTCCGTCACCCTTTAGCGCTCCAGTACTCGAAAATACAACTCACAAACAACCCATTCTTCCCTCCCAATACTGCCGTCCCTTAGCCTTCCTCATCTCACGCACTTCACCCTCTCAACACACTCTGCCCTCACTCGACTGCCGTCTCCCTCACCTCAACACATCTGCTCACCTCACACTTCACTCCATCAACTCACTCTGCTCTCACTGTACTGCCGTTCCTCGCAGCCAATTCACTCTCCTCTCATTGTACTGCCGTTCCTCGCAGCCAAACACAGTTAATCACCTCAGTCTCACAACACAAACAATCTTTCACCACAGCCTCAACAAAAGTTCTCTGAGAGGACTTAGTCGATGTGGCCCATTTTTGCAGTCCTTCATTTTCAAACGCAGAACATCCTGGTGCCATAACAACAATATAAAAACAAACAAGTTTCATATTAGTATTAAGTGAAAATACCATAACAATTAGCTAAGTTCTGTAATATAGGCATAGTCTAAACAGTATCATTAAAAGGTCATCCCAAGGGCAAATACCTGGAAATATACAGGTGACGTCATCAGTTCCTACACATCACCTCTATACCATGTCAAAGCTTACGAAAACCTTGCTAATCACCAATACACAAACTGGGTGGAATATCGCTTCCGTAATGAGGAAACCCGCAGAGAACTCCTGACCGGGAATGTGCACCTTTAAAATACTTCGAAAAAGGAATATATCATAACTCAATCGCGTCAAATGTTGAATGATGTTTTACTGTATTACTGCAACTGCCACAGTCTTTTATTGAGATTAAAGGAGACCTCTCGTAATAAAAAGGCTTTAAGCTAATGAACCAATTCTCTTCAGCAGAGTCAGCACAGAGAGAAATAATTTAAGCGTTCTAAAATATTAAGGGTGTGGATAATGAAGACAAAAATACTGAGAACATTTAACCTCTTTATCCCGCGTACATCATTTTAAGTTACTTTTATTGCTACCACACGATTTTATTTACCACAGTAGTGAAAGGGTATAATGAAGGCTATATCTAACTCCCCTAAGTCGAAAGGTCAATTCCGAGTTGAGAAAATTATCGGAAGATGAAAAGAATAAAATGGTAAATAAAGCATCTAAGTGAATGACAACCCTTTCAGTCCGATGATCTAATGTTTAGTTTATTCTTACTGTGACCCCACGATTTTTACTGCATTTATGGGAGACATCTTGTAGTGAAAGGGTTAATGAAGTAATGACGACTATAACTAACATCTCCTAGTATATGTCTGGTAGTTAGATAGTTAATGAATGTCCCAGCTAACCTTTCCTAGCAAAATATGTCTGGTAATTAATGGGTAATGAAGGCTGACCTCTCCAAGTCGAAAAGTCAGTCAAAAAATAAACTAACAGGAATACAATGAAAAAAATCTGCAGTCGAAGAGAAGAACTAGGTAACCCCGTGGACTCGCCTACACGTGGGAACACCTGCCAACTTACGCGTCACATCCTGCCAACTTACGCGTCACATCCTGCCAACTTAAGCGTCACATCCTGCCAACTTACACGCCACATCCTGCCAACTTACACGCCACATCCTGCCAACTTACGCACCACATCCTGCCAACTTACGCGTCACATCCTGCCAACTTACGCGTCACATCCTGCCAACTTACACGCCACATCCTGCCAACTTACGCACCACATCCTGCCAACTTACGCGTCACATCCTGCCAACTTAAGCGTCACATCCTGCCAACTTACACGCAACATCCTGCCAACTTACGCACCACATCCTGCCAACTTACGTGTCACATCCTGCCAACTTAAGCGTCACATCCTGCCAACTTACACGCCACATCCTGCCAACTTACACGCCACATCCTGCCAACTCACGCGCGCAACATCCTGTCAACTCACGTGCGCAACATCCTGCCAACTTACACGCCACATCCTGCCAACTTACACGCCACATCCTGCCAACTTACGCACCACATCCTGCCAACTTACGCGTCACATCCTGCCAACTTACGCGCCACATCCTGCCAACTTACGCGCCTCACAGGGTCAGCCTCCGCGCCGCAAAATATTTCAAAGTTCGGGCAAAGCAACATTTTCAGCCATTTTCTCCCGCCGAAAATTTGAATTGCTAAATTAATTAAGCTTGCAAAATACTTCTAATACTCTCCCGCTCCTATGACTCACTCAGCTGAATAAATCGTCCTCGGACATTAGCTACGGCAGGACAGGAAATCGTCCCGGCAATGAAAGGGTTAATTTGCTCCAGTATTAACACCCTCGGGCTCTTGTTACTTACCTGAAGCTGAATAAAATCGTCCATCGTTAGCTGGAATAGAATACTTGGGTTATCCTGACTGTGAGAGGCGAATGTGTTATGACGAATATAAATAAGGACATAAGTAATAAACTAAGTGAGTAATATAGCAACACCGACAGGCAGAATACAATCTCTCTCTCTCTCTCTCTACTATAAATAAGAACAAAAGCAATATAACTTAGACAGTGAACGATATAGCAACACCGACAGCCAGAATTCAGCACTCTCTCTCTCTCTCTCTCTCGGTGGGAGAAACTGGAATTAGTGACAGTCGGGTATTAGGGAAGAATCACTTCATAAGGCTCGCGGGATTTTGTGATCTGAATATTAGTCTCTCTCTCTCTCTCTCTCTGTCATAGTCGCAACTTTTTTTTTTTCCCCTCAGACCTTCGCTCCCTCCCTCCCTCCAGCACTTTACCTTCTCTCCCATTCCCCCTCATCCCTTCCTCCTCTTCCCCTCCCTCCACCCTTGTCTATCTCACCCCTCTCCCACACTCTACTTGTTTTTTTTTATTCCTCCTCCCTCTTCCTCCCCTCTCCTTTATCCAGTCTTCGCTTTCTCCCTCTCTGCTATTTTTAATCCACTGTTCTGTCCTGTCTCTCCTCTCCACCCTAACACTCTCCATCCACACCTTCTTCCTCCTCCTCCCCATTCCTTCCTCCCTCTCCTGCCGATTTTCTCCCTCTCTCCCTCCCTCTCTCTCTCTCTCTCTCTCCTTTCCTTCCTCTTCCCAGCCTCTCTGCTCTCTCCCTCCCTCTCTATTCGACAATTCAATCTAACACGCTCTCTCTTAGCTTCTTCCCTCCTCATTCTCTCCTACCTCTTGCCTCAACTCTTCACTTCAACCATCTCCATCCCTTCCTGTCAATTCAACTCCCCATTCCACCCCTCTTTTTTCTATTTCTTCCCTCCCTCTTCCCAAGCCCCTAGGACTCCCCTGAGCTCTCCATGTTAACCTTTTCTCACTCATCGTCTTCCCTCTCCCTCCCTCTCTTCCATGTGACGTTGTTATTCACCCCAAACGTTTATCTCTCCATTTTGTCTCCCTCCCTCCCCACCCCCATCTCTCTCTCTCTCTCATTCTTTTCTTTGTCCATCCTCCCTCTCCTTCCAATTAACCAGTATCTTTCCCTTTTCCTACAGTCCACCCCCCATTCTCTCTCTCTCTCTCTCTCTCTCTCTCTCTCAAGTCAGTAGCCTGCAGCCTTCACAGCGGAATGACAGGAACAAGAGAACACACACTGGCGCGCCTCTAAAGCAAATGGAATTAACTTGTAAAATGTTTAATGAAAGAATGAAGCTAAAATTAAATACGTAATATGAGACGAAGGAGGTAGGTAGGTAGGTAGGTAGGTAGGTAGGTACGTACGTACGTACGTACGTACTGTAGGTGGGTGGGTGGGTGCGTGGGTAGGTAGGTAGGTGAACGAATTTGAGGAGAAAGCAAGGAGTTGATTAAAAGGGAAGGAGGATAAGTAGATAAAAGGAAGGTAGGTAGACAGGCAGGCAGGTATTAAGGTAAGCAGGAAGGTAAGCATGCATATGTACAGGTATGTAAGTGCGTGAGTGGAGAAGCAGATACGTATTTACGAATCAGAACAGCAGGTACGTGAGGAGACACAAGCAGGCAGGGAGGCAGGCAGGTAGGAGACAGGTGGACAGGGAGGCAGAGCAGCAGCAGACAGGTAAGCACGCAGGCAGGTCGACTGGCACAGGTGCGGTCAACAGAATATTTACTTTGTCTAGAAACCGTCTCAAAACAACGGAATCTTGTTAAACTTATCCAGTAAAACTCATGGAGGTTGCAACTGCCTGAATCTTACTGCATTTCCTCGCAACCCCAAGCATACAGAGTAGGTAGGTTAGCAGAGGCAAGTACACAGGCAAGTATCAAGGTAGGTAATTAGATGAGTAGGTAAGGTGGTAGGTGGGTATAAAAGGTAAGTAGGTACGTAGGCTGGAAGATAAATTGGTAGGTAGGTAGATAACGTAAGGCAGGGGTGCAGATAAACTGGTAGATAGGCAGGTAAGATAAGGTAAGGTAAGGTAAACCAAGATAAGGTAAGGTAAGGTATAAAAGGTAAGTTAGTAGATAAGCAGGTAGATAAATTGGTAGACAGGCAGGTAGGATAAGGTAAGCAGGCAGATAAATTGGTAGATAGAAAAGGTTATATATGGTACGGCAAGGCAAGGCAGGTAGGCAGACAGGTAGGTTCTGAAGGTAGATGGGAGGATGAGTGGGTGGAGAGGTATGTAATTAGGTAGTTAGATGGCACTGGAGGGTCAGAAAGAGCAGAGCGAGGGCGGCTAAATCAAATTACTTCACAAGAGCCCGTGTGGAGTGACATGAAGGGAGAGACGGACACATGAAAAGGCTGAGCTAGCAATGTAGGATGGAGGCTGAGGAAGTGGACGAAAAAAAAAAAACGGAAAAGCAATGAAACAGATTGAGTATGTTGGGTAAATGAAAAATAAAAAGGCTAACTTGAGGTTGTTTAGTCATTTAGAACGAAGGGCAGGTAAGTAAAAGAAGGTAGGTTAGTATGTAGGTAGGTAGGTAGGGCAGATGGTTGCATAGGTAGGAAAAAGGTCGGAGAGACAAAGGAAGCTGAGGAAGAAGCGAGATAAAGCCAGCGATAAGGGGGAAGACAGAGGGAGAAGGATATAAATAGAAGTACTGAAGAGAAACGTTGAATTAAATGAATACTAGAGCAGGTACAAAGAAAAGATATGGACAACAATGTGACGAAAAGAATGAGAAATGAGGAAAACTGATAGAATATGAACGGAAATAGGAATGGTGTGAGGAGGAATGAAATGGAACAGGGAAAATCGAATGAAACAAGAAAATATATAAATTAACTAAGGAAAATGGACAATAATCTCTTTATTTAAAATTCCAATTACCTTTAACAAACGAGAAAACCTGAAAAAAAAAACACGTGAAAAAAATGCATAGATTATCCAAAAACAACGAAAACAAAAACTATATTAATTAAATCTCTCTCTCTCTCTCTCTCTCTCTCTCTCTGGATCTTTCTATGTGTGTGTGTGTGTGTGTGTGTGTGTGTGTGTGTGTGTGTGTGTGTGTGTGTGTGTGTGTGTGTGTGTGTAAAAAAACTTAACCAAATACAACATTAACTCTTGAATATTGCATTACTTTCCTTATTCCTGATTAAAGCTTGGTGATTTTATGACGATATAAACAATGACGTTTTAATCTTATTTTACAAACACCAGATGATTTTATTCAGCTTAATCCACCCCACTGCTCGAAGGATGTTCAAAATAGGAGAAAAAAACAAGAAAATGTCTGGAAAAATAAAAATTAATGATATTCAAAGATGGTCGGAGTACCTAAAGGGCGGAAGAATGCACGGAAGGAAAGAAGAAACTAACCAACAGAAAGAAGGAAGGAAGGAGGGAAGGAAGGAAGGAAGGTAGGAAGAAGGAAGGAAGGTAGGAAGAAGGAAGGAAGAAAGGAAGAAAGAAAGAAAGAAAGAAAGAAAGGAAGAAAGAAAGGAAGGAAGGAAGCAAGGAAGGAAGGAAGCAAGCAAGCAAGGAAGGAAGGAAGGAAAGAAGGAAGGAAGGAAGGATAAAAAACACACAGAAAGAAAGAAAGACAGGAAGGAAGGAAGGAAGGATGAAAGACAGAAAAAAAGATAGGCAGGAAGGAAGAAACGAAGGAAGGAAGGAAGGAAAGAAGGATGGAAGACTTGGCTAGCTAACTGAAGGCAGGAAGACAGAAACGAATAACAAGCAAAACCAATGATAAAATAAATCCATAGCCAACAACATTAATTTCAAAAACTGACTCTCCCAAAAATCAGAACGTCCGAAAAATGTATATAAAAATTTCCTCCATAATCATAATAAAAAAATCCGCTACCCAAAATAAGAAAAAATCTGAATATGAGAATAAATTAATATCGTATTCCCAATCAGAATTAAACAGGGTGGGATTTTACGATACAATTTTCTCCATGTTATTTTTTCCTACTCTATTTTTCATTCAATCCTTTTTATCTGGGATCCGAGAGTCAAAAACAGGTCTAAAAATTCGCCAATGCTTTTCTCGTTCATTTTATTTTTTTCTGGTTTTATTTATACGATTTATCAGTATTTATTAATTATGTCGTTTAATTATGCTTATCTTTACTTCCAATTATTTGTTATTATCTACATCCACCAGATTTCCTTCAGTTAATTAGTTTTTCCTACTTTCCTTCCTACAGTTATCAATTAATACTTTCCTTCCATCAATAACTCTTCCTTCCTTCATTCGTTTCCTTCTCATCTCTCTCATTCTTCCTTCCTTCAGTAATCTACTCGTATTTCTTTCACTATCATCCCTCCTTCACCCCATTTACTCCATCCGCCTTTTCTTCCTTCCTTCACTCTCTCTTATAGTCATCTATTTTCAATCTTACTCATTACCCTCTTCTCTCCTTAAACTGTCACTTTTTTTTACCTTCTCTCCATCTTCACCTCTGTCTGTCTGTCTGTCTGTGTCTGTCTGTCAGTCTCTCTCTCCCTCTCTCTCTCTCTCTCCTCATCTCCCTACCCTCCCAACCCTCACATTATCTGATTTATGATGCAATGACTGTTCACCGCCCCCTCTGTCCCCCATCCCTCCAACCACTATCCCCTCATCCCCCATCCCCATATCTCTATCCCCTAACCCACCCCTCATCCCTCATCCCCCTTACCTCCAACCCTCTCTCATCCAACATAGCGTACCCAATATTAGCTTCGTTTGTCTGTTTCCTTCCTCGTTGCGTCAATCATTTTCTCACATATCTATTCTATAACTAAGGAAGTAAAACTGGGAAACGTTGATTCTGTGGGTAAGACTGGAAGGCAAAATTCGTTTATGTCATATCCTAGATTACAAAGTTTCTCCCATATCCTAGACTGCAGTGTTTCGTATCCAGAACCGCACTTAACTTCCTTCATATTTTAGAGTAAACAGATAATTTACAGATTACCCTGACCATGATCAAAGGCGCACTGGCCGTATCGAGGGAGCAGTGATGCGTGTAGGTGATGCAGAGGAACCGGTAGAACGAGGAGGATGGAGTAGTAGAGGAAGGTGACGACGAAGAATATGATGATGTGGGTGACAAGGAGAGATGGCACTGCTGTGTAACAGCGAGGGGCCGAGCGCTGTCCAGAGCTTGATGTTCCCGGTAAGTGACCTGAGACCTGAGGGAGGCTCCAGAGGTTGGTTTTATTGACAGTTATAGACTGGCACGTGTCCTGTGGTAACGGTAGTAGTACTAGTAGTAGCAGTAGCCCCATGTTCATCTGAAACGTAAATCTGGTGGACTACAGGCTGAAGCTGGCCTACTTCGACAGTCCACACTCCTTTCGGGGGATAGGAAGGGAGGTCAGGGACGTTTGCATAACCAGGCAGCCCAGAAATAATAGTGCCACCGCGTGAAGGCGTTCCTCTCGAGCATCCCTCTGCCGGTAGATGACTGGAATAAAGACGCTGTTTGGTGCGTGTGCATGAGTTTGTATTGTTGCCTGAGGTTGTGTCGATGTCGTTCTGCTTACTAGTGCTGGTTCATGGGAGGCAGATTTGGGGGAAGAAGGGCGGCCGCTCATCCAGTTCTTGCTTCTTGTGCCCGACTCAGGTGGTACGACTAGGGTGTTCCAAGACCCTCTCAATATGATAAATGTTTTCTATTTTATTCTTGCTATTTCCAAGTGCTTTTATTCAATTCTGGATACACTATTTGGACTAGAGGGGTCAGATACAGACTTGGTTAACTTCTTCCCTACCTTGTGTTTTCCTGACTGAATAAAATCGGCTGGAGATAACAATAAATAAAATACAAGAACTTTACTACGGGTATGAAGGGGTTACGGACAGCGAAAATATCCTCACTTCCCGAGGCTCATTCATGATTCTTTTGCGTCTGGGATCCTAGTGTGATGTGCCAATTTTTGCTGTGTATATAACAGTGTCACCAATGGGGTCGATATTTTCCTGCTTATTTCAATCTTGAATTCCAGTTATTTAACCATGTCATCGCAACGTTACATAATTTAACCATACACGTCACCATGATGTCCTACTATTTAACCACGTCACCATAATGTGATATTACTGTCGTTTAATCTTGCTACCTCCGGACGATTTTATTAAGCTTAGGAGAACCCCCCCCCTTGTCGTTACGGGGTTAATCATGGCTGTATCTAACCCCGGATTTCAAAGTCTCTCGTAAGCAGGGTAAAACCGTCTGGAGGTCGTTAGAATAATACAAAAAGGGAGTCCTCGAATTTAAGGAGTTAACTATCTGTGAAGAGGACTCATTCTGCACTCTCCCAAATTGACCCGGGGAAGCTTTAGCTGACTCTACGTTAAGTAATTCTCCCCTTCCTACTTCACTCTCCCTCTACCTCCTTCGCTCCTTCCCTCCCTCTTTCAACATTTCACTGTCCTTCACTCCAGCATCTCCCTTTGCCCTTCAGTGTGTTCCTCAATCCTTCATTTTTTTCCCTTTCTGATTTCATGTTTCTTCTCTCTTCTTCCAAGTTTCCATACCTCCTTTCTTTCTTCCCTTCTTTCTACATTTCTTTCCTCCTTCTTTCTTTAATTTTCTCCTCCCTTTAACCCTCACCTCCCTCCTTCAACAATCTCCTGACCCCTACCTTTTTTTCCCAGCGAACATTAGCCGCTCCTTCCATCTGTTTCTCCTTCCCTCCCTCTTTCAACCTTTCCTGACTTTTTAAGCCTTTTCCTCCCGTCTTTACATGCCACCTTGGTCTTATAAAAGAGATACCACAGTCACAGCCTACTTTACATGAAGACTTACCCATTTAAAATCCTCTGTCAATTCTTATTCATTGTTTAATCACCTTTTCCCACACTTCTAGGTATGCACTTGTTAATTCACTGTTTACTAATCTCTCTCCATTATCCTCCTATTTACGTCAATTACTATTCACTCACCGCTTATTTACCTAAGTCCATTCATCTTGCCTACGTAAATTTTCATTCATTTACAATTTACTCATCTAATTCCATTCATTCATATTTTACCCATCAATAGTCACCTTCCTCTTTTATTTCCTCTCCATTCACTGTTTCTTACATTATCAACTTCTCATCATCTTTCATTCATTGACAATTGACTCACCGGTAACCACTCCATTACGTCACATATCACTTACTCAACAGCACTCATTCGTTCATATTTCACTCACCAAAACCCACTTCTCCATCACATCTTATTCATTCACCAGCTCTTATTCATTCACAATTTACTCACTAACAGCCACTTCACCATCACGTCACTTCCCATTTATTCACAAGTGTCTCGCCGAAACCCAATTGTCCATCACGTCACTTCCCATGCACCAACACTTCACTCCATCATGTCACTTCCCCACCACGTCACCTCCCAATCACTCGTCACATATTCGTCTGTTTCCACTCTTCCTCTCGTCCACGTCAAGGGCTTCCGTCCATACTGAATCCTCCCTTTGTGACGTCACGGGGAGGTGGGCGAGACTTAATTTTTCGTGGCGTAGGGGGGGAGGGAGAAGCTGGAAGAGGGAGTGGGAAGGAGACACGTGTGGTAGGAGAGAGAGAGAGAGAGAGAGAGAGAGAGAGAGAGAGAGAGAGAGAGAGAGAGAGAGAGAGAGAGAGAGAGAGAGGTGGTAAGGTAGGGTGGGAAGGAATGGAAGGGGGGAGGCAAAAATGGTATGAAGGAGGAAGAAGTAAGGGATGGAAGGAGGGAATATGGGAAGCAAGGTGAGGAAAGGGGAAGGAGGATGGGGATGGGAGAAGGGGGTAAGAGGGAGGGAAGGGGGGGAGGGGAGGGAAGAGGGAGAAAGGAGTAATAGAGTGATTGTAGGAGAGTGGGAATGGTATCAGAGTAGCGTGGGAGAGGGAGTGGTGTTTGAGTGGTGTGGGAGTGAGAGGGGAGGCAATATAGAGGAAAAATTACTACAGGAGAAAGTGTGGGATGGTTAGATTGACTGGGAGGGTGAGATGACATATGTATGGGAGGGAGTGAGAAGCAAGCGAGAAGATAGACACGTTTGGAAAGTGTGGAGGAGGAGGAGGAGGAGGCGATTGCTGGAAAAGTAAGTTCTCTATATTGATAGGTACACATGCACATAGAAAAAATACAGAGAGATAGCCAATTACAGGCAGGCTCATGCATAAATAAATAAATAAAAAAAATATATATATATAGATAGATAGAAAGATCGATCGATTGATCTATCTATCTATCTATCTATCTAGAGAGAGAGAGAGAGAGACAGACAGACAGACAGACACTAATATATATATATATATAGATAGATAGATAGAAAGATCGATCGATTGATCTATCTATCTATCTATCTAGAGAGAGAGGAGAGAGAAAGAGAGAGACGCGCGCACACACACACACACACACACACACACACACACACACACACACACACACACACACACACATATATATATATATATATATATATATAATCTCATCAGCCGTTTATGTGTCCACTGCAGGACCGACCTATTCCTACCGAAGTGGGGACGATACAGCCAATGTATCTCTACCCAGTGGCTTAGGCCGTCTAGTGGAGATTGTATGTAGGGTGAGAAGTGCTTGTAAGTGTAAACGTTGTGTTGTAGTGGCTTTGGATGTGTGTGTAGTCTGTGAACCAAGTGTAATCGGCCCGCGCAAGTCGACTGGGTGCAAGCATACTTTATAGTATGCGACACTGGTTCAACCACAGCACCCCTTGTGTCCGCCAATACAGTACGTGGCCAGAAGAACGCTCCCAAAGTTTATTACCCTGGCGGGGCGCGAATCCTCGTTCTTTAGTGTACGAAAACACACACTTTACCACTGTATCACAGAGGCTCCATATATATATATATATATATATATATATATATATATATATATATATATATATATATATATATATATATATATATATATATATATATATATATATATATATATATATATATATATATATATATATATATATATATATATATATATATATATATATATATATATATATATATATATATATATATATATATATATATATATATATATATATATATATATATATATATATATATATATATATATATATATGAGAGAGAGAGAGAGAGGGTTTCTTAGAGCCTCTCTCTTATCGTTTTCCTCCTCTTCCTCTCCGATTATATCATGTTTTTCTTTTTCTTCTTCTTCCCTCCTACCTGTTCTTCCTTGTCATTTCCCCTTGTTTACCTCCTCCCGCCTTCCGTCTTTCACCTATTCTTTCACTCCCCTCTTTCGCCTTTTCTTCCTCTTTCCTTTTTCATCTCCTCTTTCCCTTTTGCCTCTCCTCCCTTTCATTCTTCTCCACTGCCTTAGGCTCTCTCTTGTTCTCCTTTGTCCTCTTCCCCTCCTTCTCTCTCTCTCACTCTCTCTCTCTCTCTCTTTGTAATCATACCTTTCTTTTCATCCTTTCCCTCCCCCCTTCTCACCCTCCCCTCTCTTTTTTTTTTAATCCATCTATCCTTTCATTGACTTTTCGTTTGCTGTTTCACATTACTGCTTCTCTCTCTCTCTCTCTCTCTCTCTCTCACACACACACACACACACACACACACACACACACACACACACACACTTCGGTACCACCTCAAAAGCTCCTTACTCCATTCAGCCCTTCCCTATCCACACCTTATTCACCTAACACGCCTGCCATTATCTCTTCCTGCTCACTTTATCATAACACTATTCCCAGATACATAAATTTGTAGTTACTCACATACACCTCCACTATCCGCCTCTTTAAAAATATCTTATCTTCGTTTTCTATAACTCTTCTTAAATCACCGTCTTCGTGAGTCACCGGATAGTTCTTAATTTGTAATCATCTTTAATTATTCTCTACTGTTCTTGCGTATAACTTCAATATCTTGCTTTTAACTTCTCCCAGTACTCGCCATGTATATTTTCCACGATTATATTATACTCACCTCTGGCCCATCCTCCTCCTCCTCCTCCTCCTCCTCCTCCTCCTCCTCCTCAGCTGACTCTTTTTCTGTCCGAATAACTTTCTTTTATAGCTACGTGTAAGTTCATTCCCCTTTTGTCTACAAGACACCCTTTAAACAACGTACCCGTACATAGTGTCGCGTCACGTCATTATACATTTTTCAATTTGTTCGATGCAAATAAAGTAATATAAGCACAGATTAGGATCTGCACAGATAACCCTGAGTTAACGGTCACTACTATTACTTTCGACCTGTGATGGGCTGTGGATCACTGAGGGTCCCTGTTCGACAAGTGACCACCATCGGGATTTTTTTTAATGTACCAGGGGTCACAGCATCAGGATGAAACTTGTGTACTTGTCCCACATGGGAGAGTTCCTTGTCTCAGTGGAGTGAACGGAGCTAGGGCCTGATTGACTGCTGCCTACCTAAAAAGCGCCAGGCAAGGCTGCCGCACCACCCCTAAACATCCACTCTGTGCATTGCACATCCACACTGTGCACTGTGCAGCCCCCTTTTATCTAAGACACCCGTCGTATATATTTCAATCTCCCCAATGCAAAGAAGGCAATATAAGCACAGATTAGGATCTGCACAGATAACCCTGAGTTAATGGTCACTACTCTCACTTTCGACCTGTGATGGGCTGTGGATCACTGAGGGTCCCTGTTAGTCAAGTGACCACCATTGGGATTTTTTTAATGTACCAGGGGTCACTGTTTCAGGAGGAAACTTGAGTACTTGTCCCACATGGGAGAGTTCCTTGTCTCAGTGGAGTGAACGGAGCTAGGGCCTGATTGACTGCTGCCTACCTCAAAAGCGCCAGGCAAGGCTGCCGCACCACTCCTAAACATCCACTCTGTGCATTGCACATCCACACTGTGCAGCCCCTCTTTTATCTAAGACACCCGTCATATATATTTCAATCTCCCCAATGCAAAGAAAGCAATATAAGCACATATTAGGATCTGCACAGATAACCCTGAGTTAATGGTCACTACTCTCACTTTCGACCTGTGATGGACTGTGGATCACTGTGGGTCCCTGTTAGTCAAGTGACCACCATTGGGATTTTTTTTTAATGTACCAGGGGTCACTGCTTCAGGAGGAAACATGTGTCCTTGTCCCACATGGGAGAGTTCCTGGTCTCAGTGGAGTGAACGGAGCTAGGGCCTGATTGACTGCTGCCTACCTCAAAAGCGCCAGGCAAGGCTGCCGCACCACCCCTAAACATCCACACTGTGCAGTGTGTAGTTTCCACGTTATGTCCACAGACTTCCCATAAATTCAATGTACCGATTTATGATGTCATGCCGTAACTATTAGCTGATTTGATTACTTTCTCTTTCAGGTTACTCAGTCGGGTAGCTTATAGACAAAGTATTATATAATGTGTCTTTTCCTTTCCAATTTTTCCTATGAAATTTCCATGTCAGTTTTTCCATACTGCATGGTGTTTTTTTCTCACTTTTTCCTGAAGGGTTTGGTGGTGGGGGGAGCCTTCTTGCTGTACTATCCTTATCCTTCAGCATGTAGAGTTAGATCTTGTAGTCATAGTTTTCTCTGTAACAAGCAGCCTCGAAAGGACCATAAGGTCTGTTGCTGTTTGCTTTCCTATGTAATCCTATGTAATCCTCCTCCTTTTTGCATACAGGTAGAATCACACTCTTCTTCGACTTCAAAGGATGCAATTCCACTTATCTGGCGTTCTAACATGATTTCATTAATAATACTTTTCACTCTCTAGTACATTTCATCATTTCTACAACCACACCTCATCAACACCTTCAATCACCTCAGTCTTCCAACCTTACCACAGCCTTCTTCACCCTTCTCTATTTCATTAGTTTTGCATATACTGTACCGCATCACCTCATTCTTCAACCTTCTCACGGCATTCTTCACCCTTCTACATTTCATTACTTTTGGATATATCTCACCAACACCAGCCATCTTCTTATTCGTGAACCTCATCATAGCACTCTTCACGCTAGCATGCACCCTAACAGAGTCCTGCATCAACCTTTCACTGCTTTTTTTTTTTTTTTTTTTTCAACCTCCACAATCTATCTATCTATATCTATCTCAATAGTCGACACTCTTCCAACACCACATTCATCTTCAGTATTCCTAGCCATACACTCCTTCTATACGTTCTACAATATATAAATAAATAAATAAAAACGAAAAAAACACACCCATTTTTATTTATCTTATAGACCCAAAAGCCTCAGAAGCTATTAATCCCTTCAAACCGGTGACGTCCTTTTGGGGTATATTCTTGTTAATTTCCAGACGATTTTTTCAGCTCAAGAAAAGACCTCTCGTTGTGAAGGGGTTAATGAAGGCACTTATCTTACCCCTCCAGTTCCAAGACTCTCCTATGCTGAATAAAATCGTGTAGGGTTAGCAGGACCGCAAAATACATCATGGGGCTGAAGGGGTGAATCTGTAATGCATTGGTTTGTTAGCTTTTTCAATTTGTTTTTATTTCTTTTTTCCTTGACTTACTTCCTTTCCTTCTGCGTTCATTTATTGCCTCCCTTCACCTTCACTTATTCCTCTCCTCCCCTTCTGTTATTTCTTCCCTCCTCCCGTCAGTTATTCCCTCCTCCCTTCCTTCAATTATTCCTTCTCTCCTTCCTTCAATATTTCCGTCCCTCCTTCCTTCAGTAATTCCCCCCCTTCTTCCTTCAATTATTCCCTCCCTCTTACCTTCAGTAAGTCCTTCCCCTTCCTTCAATAATTCCTTCCCTCCTTCCTTCAATTATTTCGTCCCGTCTTCCTTCAATGACTCCATCCCTTTGTCAGGACTCTAAAATATCACAACGCACATCATAATAACTAGTAACGTGTATATGTAATATAGAGGTTAGATGAAAGTCATGCCTAAGTGAGAGGTCTAGAGAAAATAACGTTCGCACATTCTCAGAAATTTCAAACAAAGCAAAGTGTGACGCTGCATGGAAACTCCCCAGCTCGGGAAGGTTCCACACACCCGTGCCCTTACACGTGACACAACCAGCCGTATACAGGAGAAATAGGAGAGACAGGGCAGAAGGGGCTTAGGAGAGAAGAGAGGCACGGCGAGGAGACGCAAGGAGCGCGCGGGATTAGCCAGCATAAAATCGTTCCCACCTCAGTACTACTCTTTGAGATATTCTACTGAAGATGATAAACTGCAATCAAACCCCAGACCCATCTTCACCTTTCTCCTGTCACCTACGACAAGTACAATGATCAATCTCTCCTTCTTAATAATCCCTACAATTCAACCCACTGTTTACAATACCTCGGCAACAACTACGATATATATTTACAACTACGATACATTTAGTAATCCTTTCCCTACGTCCTTCAATATTTCATTCCCTTCTTCCTTCAATAATTCTCTCCCTCCTTCCTTTAATAATTCCTTCCCTCCTTCCTTCAATAATTTCCTCCCTCTTTCCTTTAATAAATCTTTCGCTTTTTCCTTCAATAATTTTCTCCCTCCTTCATTCCTTCAACGATTCTCGCCCTGAAGCAACTATTCCCTCCTTTCTTTAATAATTCTCTCCTTCCTCCTTGAATTATTCCCTCCCTTTAGTAATTCTCTTTCTCTCTCTCCCCCCCTCCCCCCCTCTCTCTCTCTCTCTCTCTCTCTCTTTGTTATTCCTTTCCCTCCTCCATTTTTTCTTCCATTCTTATCTCCATTTCTCCTTCTCCCTTCCTCCCTCCATTATTCACTTCCTCGTCACTCACTCTTCAATCTTTTACTGTGTGTGTGTGTGTGTGTGTGTGTGTGTGTGTGTGTGTGTGTGTGTGTGTGTGTGTGTGTGTGTGTGTGTGTGTGTGTGTGTGTGTCTCGCTCTCTCTCTCCTCTTTTTCTATTTTTTTTTTATTTCTCCCCCTCTCACCTTTCGTAATCCTTCAGTTTTCTCCTGTATTCTCTTGCTCCCCCTGTTTTTTTTTGGCTCCTCTTTTTTCATTCTTTTCCTTACTATTCTTTTCTTTCCTATTTTACTTTAACTTGTTTCTTTATTTTCCTTCTTCCTTTTCCTTTATCTTTTGCTTCTTCCCCCCTATCTGTCTATTTGCATTTTCTTCTGATCAGTTTACGACTTTCTCTTACACACACACACACACACACACACACACACACACACACACACACACATACACACACACACACACACACACACACACACACACACACACCTCGGTACTCCCAGGGTGGATAGATGGGAAACTGGTGCTAAGGATGTCACCTGGAGGAAGCACTACATCGAGTGAGAGGATGGTGAATGACTCCTAGCTATCTTCCTCACGCTGAATGAAATCAATGGCAAGAAAATAAATGAAAATAAATCCCCAATCCATTCAATAACTCGGACCCTCAACCCAAGACGCCGCGTATCTGTTGGATTTCTTACTCCCACTGGTAAAAACTCCACCGCACGAAGGGGTCTGAATCTCTAGGGGGGGGGAAGGCATGGTTGAAAGAAGGAGAAGAAATAATGAAGAGGTAGGTCTGTTGGGCGGGTGTGTTTGCTGAATCAACTATGCCCTGCCTTGCTCAATCCTCGCTATGTCGCAAAAAAATAGAATAAATAACCATTGACTCGCTTTCTGGTCTTGCCTCGTTTGGGTGCAGGTGGAGATGAAGGTTGTGGTTTTATTTATTTATTGCTGTGTTTATTTTGTATTATCTCTCTCCTTACAACACTAGATACAGTCGCGGCCAACAAGATTGTCTGGAAACCTTCAAAAATCCTGGAGTACAATGCTCACGCAAATTCTAATTTAACTTCATCCTCCGCCCTCTCTCTCTCTCTGTCTCTCTCTTTACATATATATATATATATATATATATATATATATATATATATATATATATATATATATATATATATACTGTATATTGGAGAGAGACACATTACAGGCGCGTGTACATTTTTTTTTTTTTTTTAAAGCTTCTGACTGGGAATCGAACCCGAGACTTCTAGGTGTGAGTCAGGCACTGATACCACTATACACCATGGCGTGATAAAAGCTGAGCCACCTGAATTTTTGACGAACCAGGTAATACACATTACACGCGTGTAATGTGAGTCTCCAACATAAAGACGCTCGTGCTGTTGCTGGGACAAATGAAAACTGCTCTGTCACTTACCGAGTTGCGTGGGGCTAAGCAATAATCCTAATGTGTTGTGACTGAAATATATCCTTCCATAATGGACTTACTTGGTTCGTCAAAAAATTCAGGAGGCTCAGCTTTTATCACGCCGTGGTGTATAGTGGTATCAGTGCATAACTTTTATCTGGAAGGCTTGGGTTCGATTCCCAGTCAGGAGCGTAAACACACACACACACACACACACACACACACACACACACACACACACACACACACACACACACACACACACACACACACACGAGTATATACAACACACGAGTTTAGAGAGAGAGAGAGAGAGAGAGAGAGAGAGAGAGAGAGAGAGAACTACAGCTGTCCTACTTTCTTCCTATTCACTGTTGTTCTCTTATGTTACTTATGCAACACATGGCAAAAGACTTCACATATACACTAGACAACGCATCACTGCAAAACGCCCAGATGAAACTACGAAAACTTTTTTTTCGGTTTCTCGTTTTGTTACTTGGTGATCTTTATATTTTGTTACGTCTTAAGGTACAATCGAGAGCAAAAGTTCTTGTATACACTCTCTTGAAGAAACTGTATCAAACGTAATAACATCCTGTCGGGAAAAATCAAGGAAGTTGGAGACTCGTTTCACGAATATGGGGACCTAAATATACCACGGAACGAGTGACCGTGATTGGACAAGCTCTCGCACAGACTCTTGACCCCTTCAGCCTGAGGACGTCACTTTCACTTAAATTCTTCCTGACACCATACAATTTTAACCACCGCAGGACAAACACTGAACTGGGTGGCTTACATGTAGTCTTCATTAACTCTTTTCACTACAAGTGTTTTTTTCCAAGTTCAATAATATCGCGTGGAGATGGCAAGGAAATGGAAAGATGATGTCAAGGTACTGAAGGTGTTAAAAATGTCAGATCTGTACTCACGCTGCCTTCTCTCCATTGAATATATCGAAGAAGAGATACACAATACTGTCTCCTCTTCCGTCTCTTCACTATTGCTGTTAGTACTTTTTCCTTTCTTACAATTCAGTTACTACAACTCTCACATCACCTCTTCTGGATCGAACAATTAAAGAATTTCATCATCTTCGCCTTCTTTCAGCTGGGTATAAGAAGAGACATGAATTTTTCACTTCACTCTTGTTATCTGGTGGTATTTCCTCAGAACACATGATCTAAGCGCTCTAATGAATTTCTCACATTATCCACAATTTTTTTAGTTCCATACAGCAACGATGAAAATATTGTCTTTATGTCTCTTTGCTGTTGCTATTTCTTGATCTTTGTCTCCCTACAAGTCAGCGAAGTTCTTGTACACTCTTCTTTAAATTTTCACAGCTAAGGAATTATCTGCCACTCCGGTCTCTTGTCACTTGGCGGCAACACGTGAAGATTACTGCTTATATATATATATATATATATATATATATATATATATATATATATATATATATATATATATATATATATATATATATATTTTTACTTACTTATTCATTTAATTATTTTTTTTATTCTGTTATTCCCCCACAACACGAGGTATATGACTTCATGCACACTCAGAAAAAAAAAAAAAAAGTGCTGAAAAATAAACTCTGTCTTCCCTAAACAAAATAAATCCAAGGGACGAGTATGACAGTTTACTTTCTCATCACTGTCGCCCTCCTGCAGTTACTCACCGTTGCCCTACAGCGCTATATACAGGGGAAGGAGGTGGAAAAAGACACGGGTTAAATAGAGTTAAGTTTTATTCACGACTTGTTCCGTCTTTGGTTCCTTCTCGTGAAATTAGTCGGGAATAATAATCTGACCTCCATTTCACCTGTGTATTTTTCCACCTCGTTCCCATATCTATCACAACGTCTCTACACGCAATTTATAAGATTTCTGACATGGGATCTTTATTTCTATTTATTTATCTATCTATTTATTTATTTATTTATATTTATTGCGGTAAAAGAACAAACCACCACTTATGCTTTACTTTAGTTTGGCAAAGCATAAGATAAGGATGACTTTTTTTATTATTATTCTTTCTCTTCGCTTTTACTACTTGGTGTTATTTCTCTTCTTTTAACAATATTTAAGTGATCATACAGATGTTTCACGGTTCTGCACCTAAGGAACACGTATTCACCTCTGATTTCTTCAAGCTGGAGATGATTAATGCTTACGGTTATTGTTATTACTGTGCCTATTTTCTTTCTTTTTCTTACATTTCATAAGTACATACCCACCCTCTCTCTCTCTCTCTCTCTCTCTCTCTCTCGTTTTTGTTGCTAAGAACTTCCCCCTTTCACACCTGGATAGAGCAAGAGATGAACATTTCTACTGATCTTTCATTTTTTTCTTTTCTTTCTTGTTACATGCTGTTATTTTTTTTCTTACAACACTGTTCCTAAGATTTCACGCAAATCCTTTAGGTTCAAACATGTAAGCAACTTCTGATCACCTCTTGATTTATCACTGTCGTTATTTTGTGCATATCTATTATTATTATTATTATGATTATTATGATGATGATGAAGATGATGATGATGATGATGATTATTATCATTATTATTATTGTTTCTTTTCTAACGACACAATTTTGAGATCTCACACGGGCTCTCCAGATTATTAAAGATGAAGAAAACATCATTATCTTCCATTCCTCCAATTCTCCTCTCACATCATTCTCCCTCGACCTCCTTTTATCCTCCTCCTGCCTCTTCCTCCTCCTCCTCCCCTCCGGTGCAGCAAGAGTAAACAGAATCAACAAACAGTTTAAAAGTTCGCATTTCACGCCCGATTCGGCTCAAAGAAAACGCGGGAGTGCAAACAACTTGACTAACAGAAAAAGAACCTGGAAAATTTGGGTTCAACAGTAACTTGCAAAATATATATATATATATATATATATATATATATATATATATATATATATATATATATATATATATATATATATTAGGTTGGTAGATGGTAGGGGGATGAATATAGTTTTGAATGGTGAGTTGCTTGAGGAGGTGGAGTGTTTTAAATATTTAGGGTCGCATGTTGCTATGGATGGAAGAATAGATGCAGAAGTGAAGTTTAGAATAAATGAAGTAGGAAAGGTGCTGGGAGGAATGAAAAAAGTATTTAGATGTCGTTCGCTTAGAATGGATGTAAAGAGAAGGCTGTATGAGGGTGTTGTGGTACCGACTGCGTTATATGGGGCTGAAACATGGAATATGGGTGTAGCAGAGAGGAAAAGTTTGAATGTAATGGAGATGAGGTGTCTGAGGAGTATGTGTGGAGTGACGCGTATGGATCGGGTGCGAAATGATGAAGTGCGAAGGAGAACTGGAGTTGTTCGGGAGATGGCTGGTAGAGTTGAGCAGAGGGTGTTGCGATGGTTTGGGCATATGGAGAGAATGGATAATGAGCGATTGGTGAAAAAGATAACTAGATCTGATGTGAGAGGTGTAAGGCTGAGAGGGAGACCACGTATAGGATGGATGGACAGTGTGAAGAGAGCGCTGGATGCGAGAGGGATGTCTGTTGAGCAAGGAAGAGTGGCTGTGCGTGACAGAAATAAATGGAGAGAAATTGTAAATGAAAAAATGATGACGCAGCCCCGAGGGGATATTCTCCCGCATTTGGTCTGATTAGCTAGTCAGTTAAGGTGCGAGTAAGGGGATGGGTCTATTATGATTTGGCAGGGGTAAACCAGCTCTGCTGTCGGGCCCTGCTGCGGATGTCACTGATTTCACTGCGCAGTTGACCCATGTGTGATGTGGTGCGGTGAGGATCTGTCCCTTCTCCCATTTGGGGCTAAGATGCGAATGACTGTTTGAATGGATGAGTAAATGGGAAGTGTGTCGTCCTGTCTCGGCTACCTCCCTTTTCGGGGAAGCAGCCTAGGTATATATATAGATATATATATATGTATTGTGGTAGGTGAGGGGCATTCACCATCCACTCACTTGATGCAGTGCTGCTCTCAGGTGTCTGCCCCTTTCCTCCCCTCCATCTTTTTTTTCCTTCTATCCTCTTCTGCCTTTCTTTCCTTCATTCTTTCCTCGGCCTTCAGCCTACGGGTGACTTTACACTCCCTCTTCTGTCTTTCATTCCTTCATTCTTTCCCCTTCGTTCTGCCCGTGGGTGACTCTACACTGAGTGACAAGCCAAATGGTTTCCTGTACACCAGGAAACCATTTACTACGCTGGGTGGTAACCATATAACCAAATTTTGGCGCCTGGTGGTTTAGTGGGTAATTATTGTGCTCCAATAGGATTGAGCCGGTGAAGGTTTATATCCAAGGGATGGTTGGGGTTTATTGCTCACATAATGCCACTCAGGGATGAGTGAGGCTGGTCACTCTTATCTTAAATGTCAGGACCTACTGCCTAGCCCCGGGCTCCTACGCTCCTCATAGGGCAACGTAGGATTGGATGATATATATATATATATATATATATATATATATATATATATATATATATATATATAAAACAAACGCACACATACCGGTGTATGTCTACCTATCTGTGTGTGTGTGTAGAGAGAGAGAGAGAGAGAGAGAGAGAGAGAGATCTGAGTACCAAGACTAAGCTACGTAGTTAGAACACCTAAGACCCTGTGACCAGACCCCTGACGGCAGCACATGATTAAAATACCTCTAACCCCGGTGAGCATTGCATCCGACCCTCCTTTCGAACGGCGTCTGTGTTAAACCATTTTCGTCCAACCAAACACCTAATTCGATAGGTTTATAATCAATGAATCATTACGTCAGGTGTGTGTGAAGCCTCCCACTGTACGTCAGGTGTATGAGAAGCCCCCCACTGTACGTCAGGTGTATGAGAAGCCCCCCACTGTACGTCAGGTGTATGAGAAGCCCCCCACTGTACGTCAGGTGTATGAGAGGCCCCCCACTGTACGTCAGGTGTGTGTGAAGCCCCCACTGTACGTCAGGTGTATGAGAAGCCCCCCACTGTACGTCAGGTGTATGAGAAGCCCCCACTGTACGTCAGGTGTGTGAGAAGCCCCCCACTGTACGTCAGGTGTATGAGAGGCCCCCCACTGTACGTCAGGTGTATGAGGAGCCCCCCACTGTACGTCAGGTGTGTGTGAAGCCCCCCACTGTACGTCAGGTGTGTGAGAAGCCCCCCCATACTGTACGTCAGGTGTATGAGAAGCCCCCCACTGTCACCTTCATAATCCATGCTGGTGACGCCATCTGAGCCCCTCCTGGGATGAGAGGATGGAGGGGGACGAATCTGGCACCTCAATATTCTAGTGTGTATGTGTCACGGGCTGGACGACACGCACCAAGAACTCTTTATAGATACCCCACCAACTTCACATAAAAGCACGAACATCATCATACACAAAATACACAATCATCATATCACCTGCAATCTTTATATTATAAGAGTTCACATCCACACTCACCAAAAGACACATCACACTGACGTACATTACAAAACACGCTATCATATACACATTCAGAACACACACACACACACACACAAACCATCATATTCATATTCATGACTCCATCTCTCTCTCTCTCTCTTTCTCTCTCTCTCTCCCCCTCTCTCTCTACACGTGCCACACTCACACTAGCAACCGCTGATAGTATAATAACACCGCAGGCCATTATCTCCATAAGACAACCATCAGTACTAAGAACACCCACTCCACATCTGTAATTACATCCGGTAGGCGGGAAGTAGGGATCACATTAAGTGGAGTATTACACGTGGCAACAACTTCATTACGCATTTCCTATATGAAATTTTGATGGAGTATTTTTTGAGCGTTGGAGAATTTGAGCATGTATAAGAATTCCTAAACAATATTTTTATTCCTATTTTCTATTATTTTTAAAGAGCTTTGGAGACTTGGGGCATATACAGTATTACAATTCTTGCCCGAGCTTTTCATTTTGCATTTTCTTTTCATGACTACAGCTATGAGCTCTGTTTAAAGTATAGAGTATATATAGCAATAATTGAGTACTTCGCTCACTTTTCCTCTCACATTAATCAATACTATGACGTACATCAAATATTATTCGTATTGTCCTTATACGATGATATTCAGCTTGGGGGAGACTTCAAAGTGGAGGGATTAAGCTTTCATTTACTCCATTAGTATGATGTCTTTCCTAAGCTGAAAAAAAAAATCGTCTGAAAGTACCAAGCATAGAGCAAAACAAGACGTCTTCGGTGTGATGGGAAAGTGAGAAACAATTGAAAAAAAAAAAATAACAGACATCACATACACTGAAATGAAACAAGTATAGAGGAGGTGATAGGTACCCTTCTAAGTCCATCGAGAAACAGCCCCAAGGGACTTTAACCTCAACCTATAAATAAGTTAAGAAGTAAATAAATAGACTAGTACAGCAGAGGCCAAAATATCCGATGCTAGTGGACGTCCCTCAGTCTTTCCACTGAATTATTTATAGCTGTCAGTATCTCCCTCTGGTTTGCGATTCTCTCTATTTTCTCAATCAGTATCTCCCTCTGGTTTGTGTTTCTCTCTATTTTCTCAATCAGTATCTCCCTCTGGCTTGTGTTTCTCTCTATTTTCTCAATCAGTATCTCCCTCTGGTTTGCGATTCTCTCTATTTTCTCAATCAGTATTTCCCTCTGCTTTCTCAACTCAATCATCATCATCTGGTTTGTGTTTCTCTCCAGTACTCAGTCAGTATCTTTCTCTGGTTTGTGTTCCTTTCAATTTTCTCAACTTGTGTCTGACTGTTTACTTAACTACCTTCTGATCAAAGTGTATCCATCTACCCATTAATCCACATCTACTTGGCTACTTATATAACCATCCATCTATCCTTCTGTTTAATTATGTTTGCCTACCTTTTCTACCTACTAAGTTATATCTATCTTTCTATCTCTATATCTAATCTTCTATCACGCATTTTGTACTAAGTAGCCGAACAATTAAAATCAAGCAATCTTATCCCGAGACTTCCATTCTTAGTTCTCAATCTACTTTTCCTCCTCCTCCAAACTCCGAGCACTGCCCCTCCACCTAGTCCTTGATGTTCCTCTCCTCCCCCTCCCACATATTTTCCTCAAACCTGCCCCTCCACTTCGTTTTCTATCTCTCCTCCTCCTCCTCCTCCTCCTCCTCCTCCTACCAGATACCTCAACCCTGCCCCTCCACCTCGTTGTACAGTCGCGTTCATGAGTCCCGAAACACATGTAGTCGTGCTGTCTACTGTTGTGTCCTCCACTGGTAGGATGTTGAACTATTTCACTTGCTACCCGGTCACATCATGTTCAGTGTATCAGGCAGTAAGTGCAAAAGTTCCATATTCCAAAAGCAGTGAGCACTACAGTAGACAACACACCCACATGTGTATCGGGACTCATGAACACGACTACACCTCCTCCTCCTCCATATATTCCTTAACCTTGCTCCTCCATCTGCTTTTTGATCTACCTCTCTTGCTCTTACCACTGTGAGATGTAACGTGCATTATAATGTTAACATTACTCATTTATTAGCCTGAGGTTGTATCATGAAAGGGATGGCTTCCCAGTATAATACATACACACACACACACACACACACACATATATATATATATATATATATATATATATATATATATATATATATATATATATACCAGGTAATATTACAGATACTCAGAACATGAACAAACAACAGGTTTAACTCTGTGATAAATATTCACTACTAAATACAGTCCATCTCTCTAAAATCACGTAAAAGCTAAAGTGCAGCTTAACGCACCTATATTGAAAATGTACTGACATTTAATTCAACTGTCACTGCACTTCCGAGTATGTATTCAAACTTATATGACATACGTCCTCTCATCGCACATAATTAACAACACACAAAACATGTATCTGGGTACTTACGACAGCTCCTGAAGTAAACCTGTAGATATACGCTTAAATCAGGCGTGGGTTGGACTTACCTTTACTCTCTCAGTCTAAAAGCATCATAACATTTAATGGTATAACTAACAATAAATGGTATAACTAACTATAAACTTACATACAATAAATCCTGGTGTTTGCTCTTTCAGTATACTCAGTCTGGTAACTGCTGTTCCAAACCGTACTTTAAAGCAAAAATATAAAATATAGTAAATCAAAGGCAAAGGTTATACGTATGCTGGTGCCTGTTGAACGTCGAAGTGTTGAAAACTGCATCTCCTGACCTTTTCAAACCTAAATACCGGTGCCTGCTGCGCTGATCTAACGTAAAAATGGTGGTGGGTGTACCTCAAAAACTACTGCAAAAAATAAATAAATAAACAGAGTAAATGCAGAGTACTCACCGCCGAAGACCTTGCATGTGAGGGTGAGGGGGGCGCCCAGGGGGAAGGGGCCTATCACCCCCGATACTGCCAGACCGGACTCCCCCAGTATCACCAGGTTGCTGGGGGGCTCTGGGGGGTGGGGAGAAGAAAAGGCGTTTAGGAGGGGAGGGAAGGATGTAGGGAGAAATGAAAGGGAGGTAAGGTGTGGAAGGGAGGTAATAGGAGGGAAGAGGAGTTGACGAAGTGAAGGGAGTATGAAGTGAAGGTGGAATGTAAGAAGTGGAATGGAGAGGTAACAGGGAAGAGGGAAAGGGAAGCAATGGAGGAAAGGTGTGTGGAGAGAAGACGGAGTAGAGAGTTATGAATAAGGAGGATGTGGGAAGGGTGGTCCAGGATGATGAGTGTGGGCGTGGAGGGAGAGGGGGGTGGAGAGATAGGAAGTGGTGAACAAAGCGTGAGGTGTGAGGAGGGGGAACAGAGAGGGAACGGAAGTAATAAGGGGTGGGTGGGGAGGGGGGTGATGGAATTTTAATGGGGTGGAGAGCGAGAGTCAAGAGGGGAGCGGAGGGGAAGGAGGGAAGAGAGGGAATGGGAGACAAGGAGGAAGGGAGGGTGAGAAAGGAGGGCCAGGGAGTAGTGGGAATGAGGAGGGAGAGGGGAGGAGAGGGAGAGGGGACGATGTGAGGGGAGGCGAGGGAGGGGGAGGGGAGAGGGGGAAGATGAGAAAGTAGAGTTAGAATACAATTTGATAACACTCTCTCTCTCTCTCTCTCTCTCTCTCTCTCTAAATGGTCTCTCCTTTAATGGCTTACTATTCCATTTACATAATATGCTCTCTATCACTCACTTCCGGTCGCATTTTACCCTCTCACGTCTGCTCTCTCGCTTTGATCGCCTTCATCTTTTCCTCTCTCACATTTGCCGCATATCACGATCTCACTCACTGTCTCACTCGCTCACTTTCTCTTTTATGCTCCAACTTTCAACACGCTTTCATTTTGTTCTATTTTTCTTTTCTCTTGTTTGTTTCAGTTTCTCAATCTGTCATTTCCTCTGCCTCACTTTCTCGTTTACTCTCTCAATTTCCCCTAATTCTTTCTTATTTCCTATCCATGTTTTCATATACCTGAATGTCATTCTCTCTCTCTCTCTCTCTCTCTCTCTCTCTCTCTCTCTCTCCCAATTTCCCCACATTTTTTGCTTTCATATTTCCTATCCATGTTTTCATATACCTGAATGTCATTGTGTGTGTGTGTGTGTGTGTGTGTGTGTGTGTGTGTGTGTGTGTGTTAGTCTTCCACTTTCGCCTCTCGGCCTCTCTTTCAGATTATCATTTTGTCTGTCTTTCGTATCTCTCTCCACTGTAACCAACTCTCTCACTCTCTCTCTCTCTCTCTCTCTCTCTCTCTCTCTCTCTCTCTCTATCTATCTCTCTCTCCCTCCCAGTAAAGTATACACCACGCTTAACAATTTAACTTCACAAAACAATCCAACAAGGCCTACCTATAATCATTCAGCGGTGAGCAGTATAGCCACCACAACAGTAAACACAGTAAATTACACTCTTAAATATAAATGAACGCCAGACGCTGTAAATAAGAAAGGCCATTAAGACACAGAAATAAGAAGTTAAGAGGACAAGAGACAAACCTCCCTCCTTGCCCTACCTTCCTGCACATGACAGCTTCTCTGATATCTCCCATAGCAGTGAAGTGGAGCGGGGAGGAGAGAATAATAGGAAGAGACAGCATTCATTTTCTCTCAAACGCCTGGGGTAGAATTGGTGCCTCATTGTTGATTTGGCTCCTTATAAAGACGTTTGGCGGTACACACACACACACACACGCACTCATACATACATACATACAGAGAGAGAGAGAGAGAGAGAGGAAAAAGTCATCGCAATTATTTTAAACATGCGACAAACTTTTTATTTGATAACTGATGACCCTAGGCGCTTGTACTCAATTTTAGAGGGATAATGAAGGCTGTATGTGAACCCTTTATTTCGAAATATATATCCTTGAATAAATATCATCTTTTGGAGGAGGCAAGGAGGAGCCGTAAAACAGGTCAACGGAATGAAGGGGTTATTTCTTCAGCCTGAGGACATCTTTTCTGACGTTCATTCCTTCACTCATTTTTTTTCCTTTTTACCCCTTGCTAATGGCAGTGTGTTTTATTTCTTTTTCATTCATTCATACATTCGTTTTCTTCTGGCTAAAGGCAGTTTGTATTTTAATTTTCTTTCATTCATTCATTAGTTTTCTAGCTAACGGCAGTCTGTTTTGTCAATTGAAAAAACCACCCGCCACCACTTCAAAACGGCTAATGTTGCATACGTCCAACCTTTCCACTTCGATAACCACGTGAATAAATAAGTATAACAATAAATAAATAAATAAAATAAATGGATAAATAAATAAACCTCCGGGGGCTTAAGGCGTTCACTAATTACTGGAGAAATGGAGGCTGCTTACAACGCCTTCAAGAGTTGAAAAAATTAAATAATGACGTTATCGTACTGAAAGGGGATAAGGTCAGACAATTTCCTTGGGACCGAAAAATATGCGGTCTCTGAATCCATTACTGGTCTGTCTGTCTAATTTCCTGGGCTGTCTGTCTGTCTCATGATTTGCAATGCTCTCTCTCTCTCTCTCTCTCTCTCTCAGCTACTTAATGTACTCCTCCACTTTCTCTCTCCCCTCTCTTCCCTCTTTTATCACACGACCACTTCTCGCTCTCCTTCTCCTCCTCCGCGGTCGTTCTGCGTTTAACTTTAATATTATTCTCTCAGGTATTTCCCATTCCTCTCTTTCTATTTTTTAATTTTCTCAGTTCTGCAGTTCCTTTTTTTCTTCCTTTTAATACTTATTCTCTCTCTCTCTCTCTCTCTCTCTCTCTCTCTCTCTCTCTCTCTCATGCATGCTCTGATGTCTTTATCGTACGTCCTTCATTCTCAGTTTCATAAAAGAACTCTCTCTCTCTCTCTCCTTTCCTCATGCATACTCTAATCTGTTTATCCTAATCCTTCGTTATCAATTTCATACATTAACTCTCTCTCTCTCTCTCCTTTCCTCATGCATGCTCTAATCTGTTTATCCTAATCCCTTCATTAACAATTTCGTACATGAACTCTCTCTCTCTCTCTCTTTCTCCTAATGCATACTCTAATCTGTTTAAGTCCTTCATTCTCAATCTCATTCATGAATTCTCTCTCTCTCTCTCTCTCTCTCTCTCTCTCTCTCTCTCTCTCTCTCCTCATGCATACTGTAATCTGTTTAAGTCCTTCATTCTCAATCTCATTCATGAATTCTCTCTCTCTCTCTCTCTCTCTCTCTCTCTCTTTCTCTCCTCATGAATACTGTAATCTGTTCAAGTCCTTCATTCTCAATCTCATTCATGAATTCTCTCTCTCTCTCTCTCTCTCTCTGTTCCCTTCCTCCTTTCACATTCCCCTGTTTTCTTAACAACTTAATTTCTTCATCCTCTCTCCTTTCCCCTGTTATTCTACTTTGCTTTCTCTCACTCCCTCCTTCTCCATTATTCTCTCTCCTTTCTCTCATCTCTCTTTTTACCCTCCTCCCCTTCTTCCTCCCCGTCTCTGTCTCATTCCCTTTCTGTAAATGTCTGTCTGTCTGTCAGTGCGCCTTATTCTGTTAACTACTTTGCATATTCCTCTTTTCGCTCTCTCTCTCTCTCTCTCTTCCCCTTCTGTTACTGTGGCCTCGTTTTCTCTCCTCTATCTTTTCCTTCCCCTCCTCTTTCATTCCTTTTATCTTGCATCATCCTTCTTCTCTCCCTCCTCCTCATTCTCTACCTTTTCACATTTTCTTTTCCCCTCTCATATCCCTATTCACTCTCCACGTTTCATTCAACTCTCTCTCTCTCCAAACCTAACTCATTGTTCTTGTGTATGCTGTTTATCACTGACAGATATTTGTCTCACCTACTCACACACACACACACACACACACACACACACACACACACACACACACACACACAGAATATATATCAACTCCATTAACAATACATACGTAATGTGTTCGTTTTAGTCCTGCTTACCTAACCCATTATACTGTTTCATACTAATTTTATCAAAGCCTGTGCACACGTATATGCATTAGCAGTGTCAGTTTAAAGCTGCCTGTTTATACTCAGCCGCTGAGAGAGGGGCCTTGGCATAAACTGGCACCTAGTTAACCCTCTACATCTCAATATGTACTTCTTAGCTCATTGTTCCTACCCGAAGACAAGTTTCTTCAGCAGAGGACAAGACTTCTCCAATTGGAGTGGATGGATGTAGCCTTCACGAGGCGACTCCGCACGAGAGGTATTTCGTGAGCTTAATCGTTAGCAGATCGCCAGCATATTCTAAAATATTATATCGTTGGAGTAAAGTGATCAAAACTGCCAGAGGTTAATTATAATTCGTTTTCCCCAGATATGGCCAGTGAATCTGAGAGAAAACTACCCATGACCGGGAACAGACGCATGGGATCACAGGGATGGTAAAATAAATAAATTAATACATCAATAAATTAATAAAAGCTACCAGTCTTTTCCTCATGTCGCTGATGCGTGGACCACCCTAGGACTAAACTACCTATCCACCCAGCGTGTCTGTATATATGTGAATGTGTTTATTCTTGCCAGTACTAGACTATTTTACTGAACTTGGGAGGGCGTCATTATATTGAAAAGGCTAATGGAGACTATACCTAACACCTTTAACTCAAAACGTCTCTCCGGAATTTAAGAGAATCGCCCGAAGACAGAAAGACTACAGTGATGAAAGACGTGACTGAATTGAAGGGTTTAACCTCAACACTTCCTTTTCAGCGATTCGTCCTTCTGACTCTGAGAACTTCAACAGCCTCTGTGTGTGTGTGTGTGTGTGTGTGTGTGTGTGTGTGTGTGTGTGTGTGTGTGTGTGTGTGTGTGTGTGTCTTAATCTCCTAACAGAACGAGCTCTATACACACCATCTCTGTATGTGTTTCTCGCCTTCATTCCAGTCACATTTATCAGCAGCAGCCTGTCAATGCACACACAGGAAAATTCTCACCGATCCATTCTTTCCTCCTTCATACTCCAAATTCTTTTGCAATCATCTCAGTTTCTTTTTACCCTTTACTTTTTTTCGTTCATTATTCTGTTTCGTCTCTCACAGTCCTTTTCTACTGTCATGGCTGTTTGGACCTGTATTTCTCTCTCTCTCTCTCTCTCTCTCTCTCTCTCTCTCTCTCTCTCTCTCGTGGATACTCTAATCTGTTCATCCTAATCCTTCATTATCAGTTTCATCCATGAATTCTCTCTCTCTCTCTGTCTCTCTCTCTGTTCCCTTCCTCCTTGCACATTCCCCCGTTTTCTTAACTTAATTTCTTCATCCTCTCTCCTTTCCCCTGTTATTCTACTTTGCTTTCTCTCATTCCCTCCTCTTGCCATTATTCTCTCTCCTTTCTCTCATCTTTCTTTTTACATTCCTCCCCTTCTTCCTCCCCGTCTCTGTCTCAATCCCTTTCTGTTAATGTCTGTGTGTCCGTCAGTGCGCCTTATTATGTTAATTACTATGCATATTCCCCTTTCGTATCTCTCTCTCTCTCTCTCCCCCCCCCTCTCTCTCTCTCTCTCTCTCTCTTCCCCATCTGTTACTATGGCCTCGTTTTCTCTCCTCTGTTTTTTCCTTCCTCTCTTCTTTCATTCCTTTTATCTTACTAATCTCTCTTCTCTCCCTCCTTCTCCTCATTATCTACCTTTTCACATTTTCTTTTCCCCTCTCATATCTCTTTTCACTCTCAACGTTTCATTCAACTCTCTCTCTCTCTCTCTCTCTCTCTCTCTCTCTCTCTCTCTCTCTCCAAACCGTACTCATTGTTCTTGTGTATGTTGTTTATTACTGACATTTTTCCTTTGTCTCACCTATTCACACACACACACACACACACACACACACACACACACACACACACACAGAATATATCCAGCTCCATTAACAATATATATATGAAATGTGTTCGTTTTAGTCCTGCTTACCTAACCCATAACAATGTTTCATACTAATTTTATCAAAGCCTGTGCACACGTATAAGCATTAGCAGTGTCAGTTTAAAGCTGCCTGTTTATACTCCGTCGCTGAGAGAGGGGCCTTGGCATAAACTGGCACCTAGTTAACCCTCTAAATCTCAATATGTACTTCTTAGCTTATTGTTCCCACCCGCAGACAATTCTCTTCAGCAGTGGACAAGACTTTTCCAACAGGAGTGGATGGATGTAGCCTTCATGAGCTGACTCCGTACGAGAGGTATTTGTTGAGATGAATCGTTAGTAGATCGCCGGAATATTCTAAAATACTATATCGTTGGTGTGAAGTGGTCAAAACTGGCAGAACTCAATTATAATTCGTTTTCCCCAGATATGCCCAGTGAATCTGAGAAAAAACTACCCATGACCGGGAACAGACGCATGGGATCACAGGGATGGTAAAATAAATAAATAAATAAATACATCAATAAATTAATAAAAGCTACCAGTCTTTTCCTCATGTCGCTGATGCGTGGACCACCCTAGGACTAAACTACCTATCCACCCAGCGTGTCTGTGTATATGTGAATGTGTTTATTCTTGCCACTACTAGACTATTTTACTGAACTTAGGAGGGCGTCGTTATACTGAAAAGACTAATGAAGAGTATTACTAACACCTTTAAGTCAAAATGTCTCTCCGGAATTTAAGAGAATCGCCCGAAGACAGAAAGACTACAGTGATGAAAGACGTGACTGAATTGATGGGTTTAACCTCAACACTTCCTTTTCAGCGATTCGTCCTTCTGACTCTGAGAACTCCAACCGCCTGTGTGTGTGTGTGTGTGTGTGTGTGTGTGTGTGTGTGTGTGTGTGTGTGTGTGTGTGTGTGTGTGTGTGTGTGTGTGTGTGTGTGTGTGTGTGTGTGTGTGTGTGTGTTCATCTCCTCACATAACAAGCTCTTTACACACCATCTCTGTATGTGTTTCTCGCCTTCATTCCAGTCACATTTATCAGCAGTAGCCTGTCAATGCACACAGGAAAATTCTCACCAATCCACTTTTTTCTCGTTCATACTTCTAATTATTTTGGAATTACTTTTTCTTTTTTTACCTTTTGTTATCTATAGTTCATTATTCTCTGTTTCTTCTCTCATAGTCCTTTTCTACTGTCATGGTTGTTTGGACCTGTATTCTCTCTCTCTCTCTCTCTCTCTCTCTCTCTCTCTCTCTCTCTCTCTCTCGTGCATACTCTAATCTGTTCATCCTAATCCTTCATTATCAATTTCATACATGAACTCTCTCTCTCTCTCTCTCTCTGTTCCCTTCCTCCTTGCACATTCCCCCGTTTTCTTAACTTAATTTCTTCATCCTCTCTCCTTTCCCCTGTTATTCTACTTTGCTTTCTCTCACTCCCTCCTCTCGCCATTATTCTCTCTCCTTTCTCTCATCTTTCTTTTTACCCTCCTCCCCTTCTTCCTCCCCGTCTCTGTCTCATTCCCTTTCTGTTAATGTCTGTCTGTCCGTCAGTGCGCCTTATTATGTTAATTACTATGCATATTCCCCTTTCGTATCTCTCTCTCTCTCTCTCTCTCTCTCTCTCCCTCTGTCTGTCTGTCTGTCTGTCTGTCTGTCTCTCTTTCTCTCTCTCTCTCTCTTCCCCATCTGTTACTCTGGCCTCGTTTTCTCTCTTCTGTTTTTTCCTTCCCCTCTTCTTTCATTCCTTTTATCTTACTAATCTCTCTTCTCTCCCTCCTTCTCCTCATTATCTACCTTTTCACATTTTCTTTTCCCCTCTCATATCTCTTTTCACTCTCAACGTTTCATTCAACTCTCTCTCTCTCTCTCTCCAAACCGTACTCATTGTTCTTGTGTATGTTGTTTATTACTGACATTTTTTCTTTGTCTCACCTATTCACACACACACACACACACACACACACACACACACACACACACACACACACACACACACACAGAATATATCCAGCTCCATTAACAATATATATATGAAATGTGTTCGTTTTAGTCCTGCTTACCTAACCCATAACAATGTTTCATACTAATTTTATCAAAGCCTGTGCACACGTATAAGCATTAGCAGTGTCAGTTTAAAGCTGCCTGTTTATACTCTGTCGCTGAGAGAGGGGCCTTGGCATAAACTGGCACCTAGTTAACCCTCTAAATCTCAATATGTACGTACTTCTTAGCTTATTGTTCCTACCAGAAGACAATTTTCTTCAGCAGAGGACAAGACTTTTCCAAATACTGTAGAGTGGATAGATGTAGCCTTCATGAGCCGACTCCGTACGAGAGGTATTTCGTGAGCTGAATCGTTAGTAGAGCGTCAGAATATTCAAAAATACTATATCCTTGGTTTGAAGTGGTCAAAACTGGCAGAACTCAATTATAATTCATTTCCCCCAGATATGGCCAGTGAATCTGAGAGAAAACTACCCATGACCGGCAACAGACGCATGGGATCACAGGGATGGTAAAATAAATAAATAAATACATCAATAAATTAATAAAAGCTACCTGTCTTTTCCTCATGTCGCTGATGCGTGGACCACCCTAGGACTAAACTACCTATCCACCCAGCGTGTCTGTGTATATGTGAATGTGTTTATTCTTGCCACTACTAGACTATTTTACTGAACTTGAGGACGTCATTATATTGAAAAGGCTAATGGAGACTATAACTAACACCTTTAACTCAAAATATCTCTCCGGAATTTATGTGAATTGCCCGAAGACAGAAAGACTACAGTGATGAATGACGTGACTGAACTGATAGGTTTAACCTCAACACTTCCTTTTCAGCGATTCGTCCTACTGACCCTGAGAACACAAATCGCCTGTGTGTGTGTGTGTGTGTGTGTGTGTGTGTGTGTGTGTGTGTGTGTGTGTGTGTGTGTGTGTGTGTGTGTGTGTGTTCATCTCGTCACATAACGAGCTCTTTACACATCATCTCTGTATGTGTTTGTAGCCTTCATTCCGGTCACACATATAATCAGCAGCAGCCTGTCAATGCACACACAGCAAAATTCTCACCGATCCATTCTTTTCTCGTTCATACTCCTAATTATTTTGGAATTATCTGTATATTTTTTCCCCTTTATTATCTTTCGTTGATTATTCTCTGTTTCTTCTCTCATAGTCCTTTTCTACTATCATGGCTGTTTGGACCTGTATTCTCTCTCTCTCTCTCTCTCTCTCTCTCTCTCTCGTGCATACTCTAATCTGTTCATCCTAATCCTTCATTATCAGTTTCATACATGAACTCTCTCTCTCTCTCTCTCTCTCTCTCTCTCTCTCTCTCTGTTCCCTTCCTCCTTTCACATTCCCCCGTTTTCTTAACTTAATTTCTTCATCCTCTCTCCTTTCCCCTGTTATTCTACTTTGCTTTCTCTTACTCCCTCCTTTCGCCATTATTCTCTCTCCTTTCTATCATCTTTTTTTTTTTTTTACCTTCCTCCCCTTCTTCCTCCCCGTCTTTGTCTCATTCCCTTTCTGTCAATGTCTGTCTGTCCATCAGTGTGCCTTATTGTGTAAACTACCTTGCATATTCCTCTCTCTCTCTCTCTCTCTCTGTCTGCCTGTCTGTTTCACTCTCTCTCTCTCTCTCTCTCTTCCCCTTCTGTTACTGTGGCCTCGTTTTCTCTCCTCTATCTTTTCCTTCCCCTCCTCTTTCAATCCTTTTATCTTGCATCTTCCTTCTTCTCTCCCTCCTCCTCATTCTCTACCTTTTCACATTTTCTTCTCCCCTCCCATATCCTTATTCACTCTCCACGTTTCATTCAACCCTCTCTCTCTCTCTCTTTCTCTCTCTCTCTCTCTCTTCAAACCTTACTCATTGTTCTTGTGTTTATTGGTTATCACTGACAGTTTTTCTTTGTCTCACGTACTGATACACACACACACACACACACACACACACACACACACACACACACACACACACACACACACACACACAGAATATATATCAACTCCATTAACAATACATACGTAATGTGTTCGTTTTAGTCCTGCTTACCTAACCCATTATACTGTTTCATACTAATTTTATCAAAGCCTGTGCAGACGTATAAGCATTAGCAGTGTCAGTTTAAAGCTGCCTGTTTATACTCCGTCGCTGAGAGAGGGGCCTTGGCATAAACTGGCACCTAGTTAACCCTCTAAATCTCAATATGTACTTCTTAGCTTATTGTTCCTACCCGCAGACAATTTTCTTCAGCAGAGGACAAGACTTTTCCAACTGCTATCGATGGATGTAGCCTTCACGAGCCGACTCCGCACGAGAGGTATTTCGTGAGACGTATCGTTAGTAGATCGCAGGAATATTCTAAAATACTATATCGTTGGTGTGAAGTGGTCAAAACTGGCAGAACTCAATTATAATTCGTTTCCCCCAGATATGGCCAGTGAATCTGAGAGAAAACTACCCATGACCGGCAACAGACGCATGGGATCACAGGGCTGGTAAAATAAATAAATACATCAATATATTAATAAAAGCTACCTGTCTTTTACTCATGTAGTAGATACGTAGATCAACCTTAGAATAAATTATCCATGCACTCCGCGTGTCTATGTGAATCTGTTTATGCTTGCCACAACCAGACTATTTTATTGAACTTAGGAGGGCGTCATTATACTGTAAAGACTAATGAAGACTATACCTAACTCCTTTTAACTTAAAATGTCTCTCTGGAATTTAAGAGAATCGCCCGAAGGTAAAAAGAATACAGTAATGAAAGATGTGACCGAATTGATGGGTTTAACCTCAACGCTTCCTTTTCAGCGATTTGTCCATCTTACTGTGAGAACTCCAATCGCCTGTGTGTGTGTGTGTGTGTGTGTGTGTGTGTGTGTGTGTGTGTGTGTGTGTGTGTGTGTGTGTGTGTGTGTGTGTGTGTGTTTATCTCCACACATAACAAGCTCTTTACACTCCATCCTTGTATAGCCGCGTTTTCGCGGTCCTTTGGACCGGTTTAGACCAGTCTGGACTCATAAGTGGTCGCAAGAACTGGCTACTGTCGGTCCATCCTGTCCAAGCCTCCTATTGCAAGATTGATTGGGAGTGGCCTAGAAGAATGTCACTACGGTAAGAAATCAAAGATTCCGGCCGAATTCCCAAACACTTTGGGCTGACACCTGCCTTAAAGGTCTACAGAATACATTTAAAGTTGAAGATGACCGAGTCTGTATTCTTTCGACGAATTCTGAGCTATCCTTCTGCTTCTTCTCCAATTTTATTTCGGCCATTAATGCTTTAATAATCTTATTTCGTGCGATCTAAAGTAATACAGAGCCTGTACTTCATGGTGAGATTTATTTGGTTCCCTTCTTGGATGATCACGGGCTTCTACTACCGTTAAGAATCTAATTTAAAACAAACCTTATTCCCAAGTCCGCCATTGTTGACCATCGATGTTTACTCTCTGCCACGGACGCTCCTGGCCTCCTTCTTGGCTGTTGCTGACGCGCATACGTTTGTGCGCAGACCGGTCTGGCCTAGGTTAGCTCCTGGGGCAAGACTGCTTTCGACCAGTCTGTACAGGTCTAATTGTCTCGCCAGAACAGGAAATAAGACCGGTCTAAGAGCTCCACGAAAACGCAGCATAAGTGTTTCTCGCCTTCATTCCAGTCACATCTATCAGCAGCAGCCTGTCAATGCACACAGACGAAAATTCTCACCGATCCATTCTTTTCTTGTTCGTACTACTAATTCTTTTGTAATTATCTCGGATTTTTTTACCCTTTGTTATCTTTCGTTCATTATTCTCTGTTTCTTCTCTCATAGTCCTTTTCTACTGTCATGGCTGTTTGGACCTGTATTCTCTCTCTCTCTCTCTCTCTCTCTCTCCTTTCCTGCTCCTCCCCTCTGTTTACCGTCCTCCACTTTCTGTCTAATTTCCATTATTCACATCTCTCTCCCTCTCTCCATTACATGCACCCCTTCTCTCTCTCTCTCTCTCTCTCTTCCTACTTCACTTCTTCTTTACATACTATTTTTCCTATTCTGAATCCTTCCTCTTCAATCACCACTTCCTTCTCTTCAATCAGCATCTTTCCATTCCACTTCCTATGTACAAACCTTCATCCCTATTCTTTCCTCGCTCCCTCTCCTCCCTTGCTTCGTCTTTCTTATATCTCTTAAATTATTTCATTTGTTTCTTCTTTATTTCCTCAGCTTCCTTACTTCTCATTTTTTCAGTATATACCCCTATCAAATTATTTTATTTAGCTTGTCTCTCTCTTCGCAGTTCTTACCTTCCCCAATTCTTCCTTTTTTCTTTAATTCCCTCTACTTTCCTTTCCTTTCTACTTAATCACTTCAAGCTGATGACGGATTTTACATTTTATTATTGCCACAACAAATCGATATTATTCATAGCTGGATTTTATTTTTCTGAGGAATTAGTTTTAGCCTACATTAACCCCATCATTAATAGAAATTTGTTCAAAGGTAAATAAATAGTTGCAACAATAAATAAGGAAAATACGTGGTTTCATGTTTCCCTATTCTTCCTAGGTCTTCCTGTTCTTTCCCCTTCTCTTCCCCCTGCGTTCTTGCTTTTAATTTTTATCATAACCATCATATTCCAGTTCCTCTCTCTCTCTTTCACTCCTCCCCTTTTCCCAGTCCTCTCACTTTCTCCCCTGTTTTTCCTCTCTTCTTTTTTTTCCATTTTTTCTCCTTCTCCTCATTCACTACTCTACTGTTCCTACTTTTCCTTTCTCCTTAATTTATATATAACTACTATGTTTTACGTCAGTCTCTCCTCCTTCCTCCGTCCATCTCTCTCCATTAATTTCCCATTCTATTTTCCTTACCTTCTTCACTTCTTGATCTTCCCATCTAACCCAAAACCATCAACTCCACCCCAGTGATTCTGTCCATTCTCATCTTCTCGTTTCTTTCCATCCCATCTCTTCCTGTCCTCCACCTCTACTTCCCACTATTACTTCCCCATCCACTCATCCCTCTTCATATTCCTATCCACCCAATCATTTACCTTCCTCCCCTTACTTGCTCCTCATTTTTCCATTCCCATCTCCCACTTTCACTTCTCCATCTTTCCACCTGTCTTTTTCCGTCCAATCCCTCCGTCTTCTCTTACCATTCGTCCTCGCTTCCTACCCTAATAACATCTCTCCATTTCCCCCGCCTGCTCTCTCACTCAATCTCTTCCTCTTCTCTTTTGATTTTTCCCCATATCCTCCTTTTCTTTCTTTTTCCCCCCACTTCCCACCGCCCCTGCCCTCTCTCTCTTCTCCCATATTGCCCACTTTTCCCTTAACCTTCCTCTCTCTCTCTGACTCTCTCTCTCTCCACCACACACCTCAAACTTATCGACACCGATCAACTCAGTGTCGATTTCTTGGTGGCAAGTTGGTGAGGCGAGTCGGGCAGTCTCTCTCTCTCTCTTCATATTTTCCTTCCCTACCTCCCACTTCTCCCCCCCCCCCTCCTTCGAGCTAGAACCCACCGGACTACCAGCGCTAACTCCATCGGGATTAGTCTACCGGACCGAACCGAATCGAGAGCTTTTATCGGATTTTGTCAAGAAATCATTATTTTCACTTATCTGCCCCCTCGCCCCCTTCCTCTTTTTATCAACCAAATATTCCGAATTTCACCAGAATTAATTAATCGGATCAAATTCTGGAACAAACTTTTTTTCTTGGCTTAATTAGGCTATAGGATCGATTAAACCGGCACCAGATTTGGCGGAAAATACGAACCGGATTTTTACTATCGGATCCCAGCTCATCTACTTCCCCGTATTCCTCCCTCGCCCCCCCCCTCTCTCTCTCACAGACACACACACACACACACACACACACAAGTCCTACCCTCTCTCCATAATGCACCAACAACCATCAACAGTACAGTACACCAATTTTCCTGATGGGTGAGCAGAGAAAGACGACATCCCTTCTCTTTATATACTTACGTATCCATCCGCCAATCCATCTTGCCTATCTGTCTATCTATCTATCTATCTATCTATCCACCTATCTATCTATCCATGCACCCCTCTATCTATCAACTCACCAACAACCATCAACTCGACGCCGATGTTTCTGGTAGGCGATGAAGCGAAGTCAACCCTGCATCGGTAGCGGCCCGAGTCCCCTGCGTTGACCCTGTGCAGGAGGAGGCCGGGGGGGCGGGAGGAGAGGTCAAAGGTGGCCCGTGACCCCATCGCTGACCAGTGTGAGGAGCGGTCCGTGAACCCTGACCTCGCGTCGATGCTAGGGAGAAAAAAAGAGTAGATGATTAGATAGATAGGTGTGTGGATGAATTTTCTGATACGTGGTTAGACTGTGGGTGGGTGGGTGTGTGGATGGATGGATGGATGGTAACTAATACAAAGATGAGTTTTGATTAACAGATGGATGGGTGAATGGATAGGTGGCAAGTCAGATGAAGGAATAGATGGGTGGAAGGATGGATGCTTCGATCGGGGGCAAGTAAATCACAAGAAGTGCACAGATAGATGGGTAGGTGGGTGGCAAATTAGATGGCTAGATGGATGAATAGATGGATGGATTGTCAAAGGGATGGATGGAAGGTTACATAATAGCAAGTCAGACAGTTTGATAGATGAACAGGCGGACAGAGGAATGCATAGTTGGGTACATGGCAAGTAAAATGATTAAAAGGAAAAATAAATGGGTGGAAGGACAGACAGTTAAATGGGTGGCAAGCAGGACAGTTTGATGGATGAATGGTTAGATAAGTTAAACAGGGAAAGGTGCTTAGACAGATGGAAGAAAGGGTGGGTGGTTAGATAAGTACCAAGTCAGATGGTTAGATGGATGAAAAAAAACGGGTGGAAGACTAAATGGGTGGAAGAATAATTTGATAATCTACATCATTTGTTAGAAAGACGCCTGTAGGTTAAGACTGGTGAATGGATGGTCAGTTGAACGGCTGGAAGCATGGATGGTTAGATGGGTGGATGGTTGGACGTTTATATTTGATGGACGGATAGGTAGTTCGATGGGTGGATGGATGGGAGGAAGGATGGATGGTTAAATGTATGGATGGATGGGTTGTTAAATGGTGGATGGAGAATCAGGTCAACTGAATGGGTACTTAGATGCGTTATTACGTGGCGCATGGATGGTTGATTAGACGGATGGAAGGATAGTTGGATTATGTAGATTGTAGAAGTTATCTTTGAAAAAAAAATATATATATATATATTTTAGAAAGGTAGCAGAATGTATGACTGATTAGACAGTAGAAGGAGGGTTGGTTAGATGGCGTGAAAGGGTTGAAAACAAACAATAACACACACACACACACACACACACACTCACACACACACACACAGTATTAAGACGTGTGACAAGAAAAAAAAAATCGATAAGGAAGAGGTGCCATACGAATCTTTTAGCAACTACAGGAACACATAAGCAACTTTTTCCCATTCATGGTTACTCCACTGCAACCCTTCTTGTTTTCCTTTTTGTAACTCCCATTCTTGTTTACTCCACCGCCACCCTCATTCTTGTTTATCCCACTGCCCCGCCATTCTTGTTTACCCCACTGCCACCCCCATTCTTGTTTACCCCACTGCCACCCCATTCTTGTTTACCACACTGCCACCCCATTCTTGTTTACCCCACTGCCACCCCATTCTTGTTTACCCCACTGCCACCCCCATTCTTGTTTACCTCAGCCTCACCTCATTTTTGTCTTCCTCACTGCCACAACACCAATGTTTACCACTGCCACCCCATTCATGTTTACCCCAGTCTCACATTCCTGCGTACCCACTGCCTCCCCTCCACACACACATACACACAGCCATGGGCCAACAATCACACCGGTGAATGAAAAGGAAACACCAGCAGCTTAGACAGGCTCAACCACCGTCAGTCTGCACAAACATCAGCATCACAACACCTGCTTTTCAACCTCACCTGTCTCCCTGCAACCTCACCAGCCTTAACCTAATCTAACCTAATGTAACTGTCACGGGATTTTTAAAATATCAGGGTAATTTTGATATAAATGGTTAAATATTATTTAATTTGATAATATTCAATAATATTGAAGAGCAGAGACAATGATTGTCTTGCTACATCAAGCAACGATTACTTTACGCTGACTTGCTAAGATTCTCAAGAACGAGAATTTATAAACTTTCTCAACAGTACACAGCAGAGATTAATTACTCACAATTGCTGAATTACTGTACTGTTAGCCTCTGGAGAAAGTTACATCACCCCTGACAATAAATAACTAATACTAACATCAGGTTCTTGCCGATGCTTAACTCCCAGATGGCACAACGGATATTAAGTTAAAACAACAAGACTGGTCTAAGTACCAGTTATGAAAGCAAACGTTTATGCCAGCTAGGAGCTATATGGAAAATAAGCTTAATTATGGAAAAATGAAACAAGATTTTTACTTTACATTAAGCTCGAGAAAGGAACTGTTAAATTTATTAATTACAAAAAATAAATTTAACGTTACATTTCAAATCAATGAGACGCACTCACTCACTCTCACACGAGCTAAATACTTACGTCTAGGGAAAAAAAAAACACCTTAATTAAACTCTTATAACTAGAAAATACACAAAAGAAATACTATAGTCGATGAATGCTGCGTATCACCAGATGGGTGGGAAGACTGGACTAACTGTGAAGTGGAGTTTGGGTACTAGCTGACCTCTCACACTGCGGCACAGGACCTTCCTCCGTCACAACAAACACAAGACTGACTAAGTCGTGGGAAAGCGGAGCACTCGGCCGCATTTTTTTAACGGTCGAATGAGGAAGCAGAGGCGAACAATAAAAAAACAATAGTATCGCTCAGTACAGCACTTAGTGACGTGCATTAAATCGGTCACTCTTTGAAAACGGTGACGAATTATTTGAAAAGTATACTCCCATAATGGAGGGAGAAACGGTTAGCTGAGCGATACACAGTGAGTTTTCCACTAATAGTTCGTGGTTTCTCACAAAAAGGAAATGTCGCGAATTGATTCGTGACATTACGCCCCTTGAAAATTAAATCTTTCTTCCTTCAGAAGAAAGATTTCAATATACATACATATACATCCTAACTCAGTCACACAAGATTCACACTGTGGTGTGTGCTATCCTGCTACAGGAGTATGTCGCAGTCGCCAGTGAGCGAAAAACCTCGTATTTACGTTAATAGAAACAAGCTTGAGGAAAAACTCCGTGACGACTGTGAAAATCCTGTACTCAGGTCAAACTGAGCGAAAGTTCGCTACATTTACATTAACAACTAATTGTTATGTAGTGTAGTGTATGTAATACACGGTGTAGGTGTGACAGTTGTAGTGTAACTGTACCTACGTGTAAAATGACACAGTAATACAAATTTATAGTAAAATAATGATGACGAGGCAGAAGAGAAGGGGCGGCAGCATGCAACAGGAACGGCCAGCTGATCTGCACGGCAATGCTGCACCCACCAGCTACACCTGCGAAAAGAATTAAAGGTGGAGCATCAAAACTGTTATTTCTCTCTCTCTCTCTCTGCTAGCAATCAGTACTTGTCATTATTAACCAGGAAACGTAATTCTTGAATTCACAAATTGCTTAGAACCCTTATAGCTTACTGGTTAACGCTTTCATTATTAACCAGGAAACGTGCCAGTTCTTGAATTCACAAATTGCTTAGAACGGGCAGTTTACTGGTTAACCTAACATTATTAACCAGGAAACGTGCCAGTTCTTGAATTCACAAATTGCTTAGAACGGGCAGTTTACTGGTTAACCTAACTCTACACTTACGAGTAATACAGGAAGCTGAAAATCGCTACGCAATCTCGGGCAGGTCACGTTTTAACACCCACCGTGGGTGTGAACACTCATGTGGGTAATGTGCATTCTCCGGGAATCCTCAGAGAGGCCCACAGCTCGAGACATTCCACAAGGTAATTCATACACAGCCTCGGACTGTCTCTGCAAGGTTCTCAAACTTCCCCTTAACTTATGGTATACATGTATGTACAAGCCCTGGATATACTGTGTCCTGTAGGGCCAACGAGTGAGACGTCTGGTCTACACTTTTAACTGGGAACCAGGCTGGTCCTTGGATTACTCAAATCGCTTAGGCCGCCTATCTTACGGAACCCAACATACAACAGTTGCTAGTTAGTAAGCAGCTAGTAGGTGAGACATCAGGTCTACACCCACATTACCACTATCCTGTCTCTCAACTGACTCAGAGATTACAGGTGTGGTTAGAAACGGCACAGGAAGGGCATGTCCCTGATTAGTGGTGTTACTTTGACACACACTGCAGGAACGGACAAAACTATCTATGTCTCGTCCCATCCCTGGCCAGAAAAAGTCAGCTCGGATATGGCCCTGGGTCTTCCTTTTGCCCATGTGACCTCCTGAGGCTGAACAATGACCCCATTGTAACACTGCTAGGCGGTACTTGGCGGGAACGACAAACTGCAATCGAACCTCGCCCTCGGGTGTTCGTGACTCACGGTAGAGCCGTCCTTGTCTGCTAAGGAACTTGGCTCGACCTCCCCGTGAATACTTTATCACTCGACCCTTTTGTTTGTTCCGCACGGTAGCAAGTGTCGGGTCAGAATGTTGTTCTTGCACAAGTTGACTACACATCAGATCTTGCGGCGATTCAGTGATCACTGGGGTGACACAGTCTGGAGCCTCAGTCATGGCTCGTGTTACCGCAGCAGCCGAAGTCTGAGTAGCGTCATCATCGGAGCAACTATCCTTGACTCCTTGAATATTGCCTACTATTAAGTCAAATAGAGGCTCTGGCATGACAACCGCAAGTGTCGTACCAGTATAAAATGGAGATGCCACCTGGATACATGCCTCAGGGAACAATCTCAATGATCCATCAATAAGGCTTGCATGGATCTGTCGACCTGTATACTGCTCAGGCCGAACTAAACTCTGCTTAACAGAGCAACCTGAGGAACCATTGTCTCTCAGGACCTTCACAGGAATGCCTCCCACAAACCCTGGCTGTAGAAGGAAGGTACTGTCACCAGTGGGAGGGCCTGTGGAGGATGCAGCTAGCCACTCATGAGGCTGCTGAATTGATGTGGCAAACATTGTGCCTTGAGGATTATATTGAGAAGATGGAACATTGGCCATCTGTGGAGGGGGGTTCACTGTCACTGTGGGACTAGTGAACTGTGGGGAAGTACCCACACTGGTAGGGACGTGACCACCAGGCTGCTGCTGAGGAATGAAGGCTGCATTCGCTTCCTGCCTCTTTTGAGCTGGTGGTGAAAAAGCTTGTCCCGAAGGTCGATTGCGTGGCTGATACTGCTGCTGGTTAGGGTACTTGTTGTACCTCTTCCACTCAGGTTTCTGAGTGTTTTGCCCCTGGTCCTTCCACTGCGGTTTTGGACCTTGGCCATTATTCTGAGAACGGCCTTGGTGCTGGGATTCAGTCTGAGACGGCTTCCCAGACTTGGCAGTATCTTTTCTGCTCCAGGTGTTTTGCTTACGAGCTTGATACCCGTATGCAGTAAAGAATGCGTCAGCCTTCTCTGCCATTTGGCTGGCATCTTTCACCTGGCAGATCTTAAGCTGTGCTATGAGCTCAGCAGGCCACGACCTCTCTAGCTGTGTACGCAGCATAAGGTCAATTATCCCCTCACGCGTGGAAGGAGTTTCATCTTTTTCCATCCACTCACCTAAGTAAGCAGTGAGACGGTCGAGAAACTGAACAGCTGTCTCCTTGTCTTGGAGACGAGCTCGCATGAACTGAGCTTTGGCGTCGTCTACTGTGAGACCATACGCCTTAATGAGTGCAGCTTTCATCACTTCATACGTGAGATTGTCTCCACGAATTCTGTGGAGAATATCGAGGGCAGGGCCCTCAAACAGGCTAAGAAACTGAAGCCGCTTAGCTGCATCATCGAGCTGGTAAAGCTGAGCCATGTCTTCAAATCGAGCTATGTATGGCTCGATTCGCTCGCCATCTTTGTATGGGGGAAGCTTGATGTGTGGGGTCGCCATAACATGTGCAGGGAGAGCGCTCGTGGAGCTTGAACCAACTGCACCAGATGTGTCTGAAGCCATGGAATCTCGCTTGAGCTTCAGCACTTCAAGTTCATGTTCTCGTTCTTTGTCTCGTTGTTCACGCTCGTATTCGCGCTGTTCTCGCTCTTGTACTAGCTCGTGTTCGCGCTGTTGTCGCTCTTTTTCTAAGTCGAGCTCGCGTTGTTTTTGTTCGTGTTCACGCTGTTTTTCGCGTTCCTCACGCTGTTCTCGCTCGTACTCGCGCTCTTTCTCACGCTGCTCTTGTTCATATGCACGCTCTCTTTCACGTTGTTCGCGTTGTTCTCGCTCGTATTCGCGCTGAATCTTACGCTCTTCACGGGCATCATTCTCGCGCTGCTGTTCCTGATTATGCCGTGAGAGTATATACTCTTTAATTTCGGTTGGGTCCGTAAGGCCCATATCTTTGGCTTCCTGTAAAAATACGGTGGTAGCCATGTCGCTAACTCAATCTAAATAACTAGCGACTCAGTACTGATTGCTGCTTCGCAAACGAATGCTAATAACCACAAGTAAAGAGTACAGACACAAGCTAGTGGTGACCAGTCTTATCCAGTTAACTGGCAAAGAATAAATCAAAAGTGTAAATGACTGGGAAGACTCAATAATAAACACAATGGGTACGGCGACTTCCCAGAAGCGAATAAAATCGTCTGGCGTTACCAAAATAAACTAGAGTTAAGTACTCTATGGATTGATAAAGCAAAATTCACTTGCTAAATTAACGGTAAACACCAGTAAGCTTGTGTCTGTAAACTTTAATGATAAATACCTAAATACGAATGAGTGAGCACTATCTCGTGAATAGCTTTAGAGCTAGGAGTTAATATCCTGGAATGAGGTCGCCAATTGTCACGGGATTTTTATAATATCGCGGTAATTTTTGGAATAAATGGTTAAATATTATTTAATTTGATAATAATATTCAATAATATTGAAGAGCAGAGACAATGATTGTCTTGCTACATCAAGCAACGATTACTTTACGCTGACTTGCTAAGATTCTCAAGAACGAGAATTTATAAACTTTCTCAACAGTACACAGCAGAGATTAATTACTCACAATTGCTGAATTACTGTACTGTTAGCCTCTGGAGAAAGTTACATCACCCCTGACAATAAATAACTAATACTAACATCAGGTTCTTGCCGATGCTTAACTCCCAGATGGCACAACGGATATTAAGTTAAAACAACAAGACTGGTCTAAGTACCAGTTATGAAAGCAAACGTTTATGCAAGCTAGGAGCTATATGGAAAATAAGCTTAATTATGGAAAAATGAAACAAGATTTTTACTTTACATTAAGCTCGAGAAAGGAACTGTTAAATTTATTAATTACAAAAAATAAATTTAACGTTACATTTCAAATCAATGAGACGCACCCACTCACTCTCACACGAGCTAAATACTTACGTCTAGGGAAAAAAAAAACACCTTAATTAAACTCTTATAACTAGAAAATACACAAAAGAAATACTATAGTCGATGAATGCTGCGTATCACCAGATGGGTGGGAAGACTGGACTAACTGTGAAGTGGAGTTTGGGTACTAGCTGACCTCTCACACTGCGGCACATGACCTTCCTCCGTCACAACAAACACAAGACTGACTAAGTCGTGGGAAAGCGGAGCACTCGGCCGCATTTTTTTAACGGTCGAATGAGGAAGCAGAGGCGAACAATAAAAAAACAATAGTATCGCTCAGTACAGCACTTAGTGACGTGCATTAAATCGGTCACTCTTTGAAAACGGTGACGAATTATTTGAAAAGTATACTCCCATAATGGAGGGAGAAACGGTTAGCTGAGCGATACACAGTGAGTTTTCCACTAATAGTTCGTGGTTTCTCACAAAAAGGAAATGTCGCGAATTGATTCGTGACAGTAACTAAATCCAACTTGTAACTAAATCCAAATTTACCTAACTTGTATGAACTTAAACTAACCTCCAGTAATCTAAACTAAACTACCCTCACCGATCCTATTTTATCCTAATATAACATTACCGATCCCACCACAACTTCACTCGTCTCACCATAACCACACCGCTCTGCCTCACTGCAACCTCAGCTCTCTGTCTCACCACAACCCCAGCTGCCTGTTGTATAGCGCAACCTGTTTCACTCTAAACTAAGCAAGCCTGTCTCAACTGAAACTAACCTAACCTAACCTAGCATGTACCATCGCAACAACGTTGACTTCAACAACCTCTGATATCGCTTCACGAGGAAGACGGAGCAGCTTAACGAATATAACCACGGCTAATTCCACCTCAGGTGATGCAAGACCTGCCTTATTCTCTCTCTCTCTCCACACCACCACCTAAGAGAGGGCCACTTCCACCTCTTACAAAGAATTTCAGGTACCCTAGGAGGTGGCAGATGATTACAGCCCGAGAAATGGTATTGTTACTTTATGGTGAAATTTGCTACGAATCTCTTGCTAATGTGAAGGTAATAATATTTTGTTCAATATGCTGGAATGTCGACAAGTGTTATGAAAACTTCTTATAAAGTGTTTTCTTGATAATATGTTGTCACAGTTTTACTCTATTACCACAATTATTATTTTTCTAATATTGCTTAAGGGAGGCCTCAAGAAGCGATGACGTTAATGTAGGCTGCACGTGCCTTCAATCTCTGCACTTGTGAGGGTGCTGATGGCGGTATGGCGGCTTTGCTGTTACCCGAGACAGCTTTGTTTCGCAGGTGGTGGTAAAAAAAAAAAAAAAAAAAAATCCTGTTTAAGGACTTCAACCTGGATCAAACTTGAAATGTCAGCTGGATCGAACTCGAAATATCAGCTACTCACCCCCCCCCCCCCGCACCAGTGGCTGCGTGTGCCACTTTCGTTAAACTGATTTTGTTGGGATTAAAAGTTTTTTTTTTTACACGCGCACACACACACGCACACACACACACACACACACACACACACACACACACACACACATATAAAGGTGTATGTATACATACATATATATATATATATATATATATATATATATATATATATATATATATATATATATATATATATAAATTCATCATCAAGAGTAGAGCGGACAGATAGCTAGAATCGAGGACAGACAGACCGATCTTTGGACAATGAGAGACAGACAGATAAAAAGGCCAAATGAATGACACGACGATGGGTAAGAGCGGATAGTACGACATGGGCTGAGTAGTGCTCAGAGTTTTCGCTCTGCCTGACTGCCCGTGACAGTGGCCGAAACACTCCCACAATGAACATATATCTGCAGCAAACCATGAATATCAGTTACTAGAACTCAAATAGTAACGAGTTCAAAAAGTCCCTCACAACCTTAACAAAATCGCCTGACGGTAACGACACAACAAAAATTGTGTCATTGGTCAGAATGGGTCAGGTAAGTGAAAAAAAAAACACACAAAAGTACAAAAACTGCTCAAGACATCAATATAAATTACAGTAATAGGCACCACAAATAACCTCTTCACTAAATGGGATCACTCAGACTAAATAAAATCGTCTATATGTAGCAGGAATAAATGAAGAACAAACGTTGTTGTTTGTAGTTTTCGTCAAAATATATGTCAGTCAAACACAGGGGGTTCAACTTTCTCCCTAAAAAAAAAAAAAGGCAATTTTATCCTTTCTGAGCTATGGTGTCCTTACAAATCCATATTCTTACCGCCATAAAATTTTCTCAGACTTAAGGAAGCTTCTCTCGTGGTAATGGGCTTAACCTCTTTAAAGTTCAATCAGATGACATTATTTTGTTCTTGCTACCTCCAGACGACTTTGGGAGAACGCCACTGTAGCCATAGAGATAATGGAGGTACACCTGACTCCTCAAGTTACAAAAATCTCTCCTAAGCTGAATTTAATCGCCCGTAAGTACTAATTTATTAAGTGAAAGGCTATAAGATTGAAGCTATTAAAGATGATGGAGGCTATACCTAACCCTTCAAGGTCGAAAATCTTTTAAATTGTATAAAATCGGTGTGCAGAAACGATAAGCTGTAAAAATACGTCATTGGTCTGAATGGAGTAATAACTTTCCTCTAAAAATAAATCTTACGCGAATAAACTCGATAATCAACGTCCTCACACTGCAGGTATTAATAAGTTGGCTTCTAAATATAAATCTACCAAAAATACTCCAAACCAACTACGTCCTCGGAAAAAAAGACGAATGAAATCTATCCAACACGAATACATCAAGAAACTACGTCCTGGGATTGAAAGTATTAATAGTTTGGTTCTAAAAATAAATCTATCTAAAAGAGTGGGCTCGTAAGAGGGCCCCGGGGTGGTGTTTAACCCGGCCTGCCCTCCTAAACCACACCAGGCCCCGGAAACGCCACGCTAATGTGACTCATCAAACATACAGGGATGGGGGTGGGAAGGAAGGAAGGGGGAGAAGAGTAGAGGAAGGGATGTGGGGAGAAGGCTAGGAGAAAAAGTATGAGGAAGAGGGGTAGGGGAAGAAGAGTGTGGGAAAAAGAGAGAGGGTAGGGGTGTGGGGGAGAAGGGTAAGGCGAAGGGTGTGTGGGTGGAATGACTATGAGAGTGGGAGAGAGATAAAGGGGAATGGGGAGAAGGGTAGGGGAGGAGTGCGGGAGGAGTGAAGATTTGTCAGAGTGAGGAGATGGGTAAGAGGAGGGGCGTGAGGGTGGGAAAGGGACATAAGGGAGTGGTGAGAACGGCAGGGGGAGGCATGAGGGTGAAAGGAGATGGCTGGGAAGAGATGGACGGGAGTTTGGATACATGCGAGGTGTGGGGGTGGAAGGCAGAGGGAGGGATGTGAAGGAGGAAGGGGTGAGTGGGTGAGGGAGGCATATAGGGGTATGGGGGACGTGAGGGTGGGGAAGCGATGTGAAGGAGGAAGGGGTGAGTGGGTGGGGGAGGCATATAGGGGTAAGGGAGACGTAAGGATGGGGGAGCGATGTACGGGAGACGGGTTGGGGAGGGATGTGAGGGGGGAAGGAATGTGAGAGAACGGGGAGGAGGTAAGGAAAGGATGAAGGGGAAAAAGGAGGGACATTAGGAGAGATGGAGGAGGAGGAGGCGGAATGGGGTGGAGTATGTGTGAAAGTGAGACTGGGGGAGTAGGAAGAGGAGGGACGTGTGTATGTGGGGAGGGGATGTAAGGGTGGGGAGGGATGTGAGGGGGGTAAAAGTGGCGCGGGGTAGGTGCCGATAAAAGAAAGTGATACCTGGGAGAGGAAGAGATGGAAGGAAGGGGTAAAAGATGAAAGGGACGTGGGGGTTGGGGTAGGGATGCAATGGGGAAGAAATAGGATGGGTGGGATGAGGCTGAGATAAGATGGATAAGGTGTGTATGACAAGGAAAGGAAGCTGAGAATGGGGTGGCTGGAAGTGAAAGATGGGGAAATGTGGGGATGAGGAAATGAACAGGATGGCCATGGATGGGATGAAATGGGATGGGTGGGAATGAAGGGGAAATCACTGGCAGTGGAAAATGGGGCGCACAGAATATGAGAGATTAGATGCAAGGGGTGCGTTGGGGTGAGGGTGGAGAGTGTAGCAGTGTGTGTGTGTGTGTGTGTGTGTGTGTGTGTGTGTGTGTGTGTGTGTGTGTGTGTGTGTGTGTGTGTGTGTGTGTGTGTGTGTGTGTGTGTGTGTGTGTGTGTGTGTGTGTGTGTGTTTTGGGGGAAGATAATATGCAAAGTGAGGAAGTGATGGAGAGGGGTGAGGGTGTGTGTGGGTTGGGGTGGAAGTGGGGGTGAGGGCGAGATAAAGCGTGAGGGAGGTGTGGGAGCACTAGTGAACAGCTGACAGGGAGGCCACGAGCGATAAAAGGCAGGAGGAAATAATGGAGGTAAGGAGGGAAGGAGAGAAGAGGGGAGAGAAAGCAGGAAGAAAGAAGAAGGAGAGAAAGTAGAAAGAAAGAAGGAGAGAAAGACCGACGTAGAGGGGAAGGGAAATGGAAGAAGAGAGAGGAGGAAGGAAAGAAGGTAGGAGGAATGAAAGGGAGTGATGGAGGGAAGATGGGGAAGAAGGAGAGAAGAGAGGTGGCAGTGAAGAAGAAAATAAGGGAGGGAAGGAAAGTGGGTAGAACGGAAGGATGGAAGTATAAAAAAGAAGGAAAGGTAGGAGGAAGGAAGGGACACAAGGAATATGGGAGAGATGGAAAAGAGAGGGAGAGAAACATGGAGGGAGGAGGGCAGCCAGAATAAGAGAAAGGATGGAGAGAAGGATGGACGATGAACGGAATGGATGGACAAAAGGCGGGAAGAAGGGGGAAAAGGAAGACAGAAGGAAAGGAAAGAAAGGGGAAGGAGAGATGGCAGGAAAGGAAGGATGGAGTGAAAAACGAAATGTAGAAGAGAGAGAGTGGGATAATGAGAGACCGGTGGCGAGGGAGGAAGGATAAGAGGGAAAGTATGAGGGCAAGAAAGAGGGAAAAAGTGAGGGATCGTGAGGGTGGGGAGGAGGTAAGGAAGGGACGGGGGGATAAAAGAGGGGCATTAGAAGAGATCGACGAGGAGGAGGAGGAGGAGGAGGAGGAGGAGCAGGAACAATAGTAACATGCATGGAGAAGAAAACAGGTAGGGACATGGGAGGGAAGGGAGGAAAGGAAGGAAAAAGGGGACATACAGCCTACACTAGAAACCTGAAAGAGAGAGAGAGAGAGAGAGAGAGAGAGAGAGAGAGAGAGAGAGAGAGAGAGAGAGCAGTGTGTGTGCGAGAGATAACTAGGAAACGTACAGTAATAAGGATGAGGCGGTGATAGCCAGAGGGTGAAGGAGCGAGGGCGGGAGGGAGGGAAGGAAATGGTGAGAGGAAAGAAGGAAGGCAGTGTAAAGACATAAGGAAGAAAAATGAAAATGAGGAGTAGGGAGAGGAAGAAAATGAAGAGAAGAGAGAGAAAGAAAATAAGAACGAAGAGGAATGTGGAGAAGACAGAAGGCAGGAGGGAGGTGAGGAAGAGAGACAGGGAAGGAGAAAAGGAAATTATGAAGAGGGAACCGATGGAACTGATAAAAAAATGAGGAGGAGGAACAGTTAAGTGAAAGAGACAGTGAAGGAGGGAGGGAGGCTGAAAATGGAGGTAATGAAGGAAAATGAGGGAAAAAAGAAAATTGAAAGAGAGGAAAAAATTGTTTGGGGGAGTGAGACAAAGGTGGAAAGGGTGAATAACAAAAATGACGATGAAAATGAGAAACAAAAAGGGAGGGAAGGCAAAAAGAGAGGAAGGGAGGGGAGGGGACGGTGGAAGGCAGGGAGGGGACGGTGGAAGGCAGGGAGGGAGGAATTGTGAAAGGAGAGGAGACGAGGGGAAGGAAGGAAGGAAGGAAGGAAGGGGAGAGAGAGAGAGAGAGAGAGAGAGAGAGAGGGGGGGGAAAGGAAGAGGAAAGGAGGAGGAGTGGAAGTATGAGAGCGAAGAGAAAGAAAGAGAGAGAGTGGGAGGTAGAGAAAGAGAAGGGAAGAAAGAGTGAAATCGAGCATGGGGGGGGGTGGAGGGGAGTGCAGAGGGAGGAGGAAGGGATGGAGGGGAATGCGGAGGGAGGAGGGAGGGGTGGAGGGGAGTGCGGAGGGAGGAGGGAGAGTGGAGGAAAGGTAGTTAGGTGAGGAAAACAGGCTTGTTATGGTGACGGAGGGGAGCGGGGGAGAAGATTAGAAGAAAAAGGAGAAAAAGAGGATGAAGGGAAAGAACAATAGGAGGAGGGGGAAGACGAAAAAGAACAGGGGGGAGGAGGAAAAAGTGGTGGTGGTGGTGGTGGTGGTGGTGGTGGTGGTGGTGGTGGTGCTGGAGGGAGGAGGAGGAGGATTACATAGGATTACATAGGATAGCAAACAGCAACAGACCTTATGGTCCTTTCGAGGCTGCTTGTTACAGAGTAAACTATGACTACAAGATCTAACTCTACATGCTGAAGGATAAGGATAGTAAAGCAAGAAGACTCCCCCCACCCCCAAACCCTCCAGGAAAAAGTGAGAAAAACCACCATGCAGCATGGAAAAACTGACATGGAAATTTCATAGGAAATACTGGAAAGGAAAAGTCACATTCTATAATACTTTGTCTATAAGCTACCCGATTGAGTAACCTGAAAGAGAAAGTAATCAAATAAACTAATAGTCACAGCATGACATTATAAACCGGTATATTGAGTTAATGGGAAGTCTGTGGACATAACGTGGAACTACACACTGCACAGTGTGGATGTTTAGGGGTGGTGCGGCAGCCTTGCCTGGCGCTTTTAAGGTAGGCAGCAGTCAATCAGACCCTAGCTCCGTTCACTCCACTGAGACAAGGAACTCTCCTGTCTGGGACAAGTACACAAGTTTCATCCTGAAGCAGTGACCCCTGGTACATTAAAAAAATCCCGATGGTGGTCACTTGACTAACAGGGACCCTCAGTGATCCACAGCCCATCACCGGTCGAAAGTAAGAGTAGTGACCATTAACTCTGGGTTATCTGTGTAGATCCTAATCTGTGCTTATATTACTTTCTTTGCATTGGGGAGATCAAAAAATATATAAGACGGGTGTCTTAGATAAAAGGGGACTGCACAGTGCACAGTGTGGATGTGCAATGCACAGACTGGATGTTTAGGGGCGGTGCAGCAGCCTTGCCTAGCGCTTTTTAGGTAGGTGGCAGTCAATCAGGCCCTAGCTCCGTTCACTCCACTGAGACAAGGAACTCTCCCATGTGGGACAAGTACACAAGTTTCCTCCTGAAGCAGTGACCCCTGGTACATTAAAAAAATCCCGATGGTGGTCACTTGACTAACAGGGACCCTCAGTGATCCACAGCCCATCACAGGTCGAAAGTAAGAGTAGTGACCGTTAACTCAGGGCTATCTGTGCACATCCTAATCTGTGCTTAATGCATATTACCTCATTTGCATTGAGTAAACTGAAAAATGTATAATGACGTGACTTGACGCTATGTTAAGTTTACGGGGTGTCCTGTAGACACGAGGGGACTGCACAGTGTGGATGTTGAGGGGTGGTGCGGCAGCCTTGCCTGGCACTTTTGAGGTAGGCAGCAGTCAATCAAGCCCTAGCTCCGTTCACTCCACTGAGACAAGGAACTCTCCCATGTGGGACAAGTACACAAGTTTCCTCCTGAAGCAGTGACCCCTGGTACATTAAAAAAAATCCCGATGGTGGTCACTTGACTAACAGGGACCCTCAGTGATCCACAGCCCATCACAGGTCGAAAGTAAGAGTAGTGACCGCTAACTTAGTGTTATCTGTGCAGATCCTAATCTGTGCTTATATTACTTTATTTGCAATGAGTAACTTGAAAAATGTATAATGACATGACGTGACACTATGTACGGGTATGTTGTTTACAGGGTGTCTTGTAGACAAAAAGGGAATGAACTTCCGCGTAGCTATAAAAGCAAGTTATTTGGACAGAAAAAGAGCTGAGGATTCTCGTGCAAATACTTGTCTATTTTGTTTTTGAATGTCTCAATTGAGATACTGTTCACGGTATCTGAGGGTAATCTGTTCCAGATATTTACAACTCTGTTAAAGAAGAAGTATTTTGCTTCATGAGATTGGAAACGCTTTCCCATAATTTTGCAGCCATTACTTCCGGTTTGACTTGACCGGTCTATATCAATATATTTATTCATGTCTAAGTTTTCATATCCCTTCATCAGGAGGAGGAGAAGGAGGAGGAGGAGGAGGAGGAGGAGGAGGAGGAGGAGGAGGAGGAGGAAGAGGAGGAGGAGCAGGAGGAAATAAGAAAAAATGAAGAAAGAAATAGAAGAGGATGATGTGGAAATGGAGCTGAAGATGAGGAAGAGGAAGAAGAAAAACATGAAAGGGATGGGGAAGAAGGAAGGAAGGAAGGAAGGAAGGAGAGGAGCGGGAAGGAAGGAAGGAAGGAAGGAAGAAGGAAGGAAGGAAAGAAGGAAGGAAGGAAGGATGGAGAGGAGGGGGGGAATGAAGCAAATTAGGAGAAATAAAAGGGACTGGAGGATGAAGAAGAAAGATAAAAATATTAACAGAACTGAGGAAGGAGGAAAGAAGGATAAGTAGTGGTGAAGAGAAAATTGGCGCGCGCGCGTGCGTGCGTGCGTGTGTGTGTGTGTGTGTGTGTGTGTGTGTGTGTGTGTGTGTGTGTGTGTGTGTGTGTGTGTGTGTGTGTGTGTGTGTGTGAGAGAGAGAGAGAGAGAGAGAGAGAGAGAGAGAGAGAGAGAGAGAGAGAGAGAGGCGTGACTGAGATAATAAGAAGGAGAAAACAGGCTTGAGAGAGAGGGGTGATTCTCTCTCTCTCTCTCTCTCTCTCTCTCTTTCCCTTCTGCTATCTTCCCCTCACCCTTCTCCCTCTTATCTAACATCTTCCTCACCTCTCTCTTGCCTCCTGCCCTTCCTTCCTGCTTCTCTCCTGTCTGTTTCCCTTTCCTTCCTCCCATTCTCTCTCTTCCTTCCCTCCTCTATTCTTCCTTTTCCTTCCTTTTCCATTCTTCTTCCCTCCTGTCTCTTCTCCCCTCTTTCTCTTTCACTTCTCTTACTACTCTTTCTCCAACGTATCTTTTTCTCCTCTTCTCGTTTCTTTTGTTTATCTTATTTTCTCTCCGCTTCGCTACTCTTCTTCCCTCATTCTCAGTTTCAATTTCTCATCATTCTCTCCTTCTTATATTCTTCCCCCTTTCCTTTATCTCCCTCCTCCCTTCCTTTCCCTCCTTTCTTCTTTGCTCCTGCTTTCTTGTAGCCATCTTCCTTCAATCACTCTTCTTTCCTTCCTTCCCTCTTTATTTCTCTTTACATTTGGCCTCCATTACTCTTATTCTCCCCTTTTCTCTGTACTGATTTTTACCCTGTTCCTCCTACCTTCTCCTCTTCACCTCTTCCTTCCTTCTTTATCTTCTTTCTCTTTTCCTCTTGTTTCCAATTTCCTTTACTTCCTTTATCCCTAATCCTCTCTTCGCACTATTTCCAATCTCCCCTCTTCTCTTCTTCTTCTTTCCCTCTTCCTTTTTCGTTTTTCCTTCATTTTTTTCCATTTATGTTTTTCCGTATTCACCCATTTTTCTCATTTTTCCTCTTTCCGCCTCTCCTTTTCCTTCCTTCTTTCCTTTCTCCCATTTCCTTCATCCAATCTTCCTTCCTACCTTTCCAATCCCTCCCTTTCCCCTTTGTTCTCCTCTCCCTAACTCTTCCTACCTAACCCTCCTTCCCTCCCTTCTCCTTCCCCCCCAGTCCTTCCAAACTCCCTCCCCTCTCTGAATATTTCCCGCCCCATCCATTAACCAATACACACCATGACTGGACAACACGACGAGCATATCCAGTCTATCCATATCGGGAAAAAACATCATGAATCAACAAACACTCCTCTCCTCAGTTAAAGCACCACCACCCCCCCAAAAAAAAAAAAAAAAAAATCGAGAATAATATATAATGTATTCTTTCCATCCGAAGCTCTCTCTCTCTTTCTCTGCTCAGGCCAGATCATAATAATGTCTGTTTGGGTGTGTGTTTCGCTGTTCTATATAATTTTTTTTTTCTCTCTCTCCCTCTCAACAGTTCAGACCAGATCATATCATAAGGACTGTTTTGGTGTGTTTCCCTGCCCTATAAAATTTCTTTCCCTCAGACTCACTCTCTCTCTCTCTCTCTTTGCATGTATGTAATTTCTCTCGCCCTCCCTTCCTGCCTTCTCTTTAATTACTCGTTTTGATTAACTATGCATTCCACCCCTCTGTTTATTCTGTCCTTTTATTTTTGTATCATATTATATCCCTACTCTCTCTCTCTCTCTCTCTTTCTCTCTCTCATTTCAGATTCGCTTTTTCTACTCCCTTTTGTGTTTCATTTCTCTTGCTGTCTATGTATGTCTCTTGCATCCTCGCTTCTCTCTCTCTCTCTCTTTCTTTCTCTCTCTCTCTCTCTCTCTCTCTCTTTCTTTCTCTCTCTCTCTCTCTCTCTTTCTTTCTCTCTCTCTCTCTCTTTCTTTCTCTCTCTCTCTCTCTCTCTCTCTCTCTCTCTCTCTAATCTCCCCAGCTCTCCCTCTAATCGCCGTCCCTGCATTCCTCTCTCCCATAATTCCTTGCCTTTCATGCCTTGATCACCCCTCTCTTTATTTTCCCTCTTTTTTATCTCTCACTCACTCTCTCTCTCCTCTCCTCATTAACGGATTCTTTCCTTAATGAATTTCTTGATGTCTGCGTTTCTTTGTTTGTTTCTTTGTTTCTCTTAGGTGCTTTGGTGTATTTTGGTTGTCTATGTGTTTGTATTTATCTACCAATCTATCTATTTCTATCTACTTATCAATCTACCATTCTATCTTCTATCTACCCATCTACCTATCAATTTATCATTCTATCTACTTACCTATGTCATTTATCTATTTTCACTCTCTCTCTCTCTCTCTCTCTCTCTCTCTCTCTCTCGTCTGTATTTGTCATAATTATATCAGAGCAATTTTCTCCACCATAATCTTCACACAAATTACTGCACTGGCGACGAAAATAGCCACTGGGTTTTAATACCGAAAAAGGCTATGCATGAAATGACGGATGAATATATGAAAAATTCCGTAATGCGGTGGTTAACGCCTTTTCTGCCCGAAGATGTCATTTCTCTCTCTCTCCCTCCCCCCCCCTCTCTCTCTCTCTCTCTCTCTCTCTCTGGATGGGCTGGGTCACTAGTTCTCAACCTTTTTCAGTTCGTCATTCACTTCTTGAGTTAATTCAGGTATCGTTCCTCCCATCTCTTCTACTTCATTCATTCACCATCACGTGGACTGTATTTCTTTTTTTTTTTTTTCAGTTAAAAAAACAAAACTTCACAACTTGAGAACATCAGATTTTGAGATCTTGCCTATATTGATTGTGTTTACTATCGTAACTTAAAAAAAAAAAAAAATAAGAACATTTCATTGGCCTTTGCGAAATGCTTGTTTTGCTTCAGTATTGAAAACAACTACACATAAAAACTGTAATGATATATACATACATACATACATATATATATATATATATATATATATATATATATATATATATATATATATATATATATATATAAAATCATCATCAGGCGTTTGAGTATCCACTACAGGACCGGCCTATCCCGACCGAAGTCGGGACGATACAGCCAATGTATCTCTACTAAGTGGCTTAGGCTGTCTGGTAGAGATTGTATGAATGGTGAGAAGTGCTTGAAAGTGTAACTGTAATGATGGAGTAGCTCTGGATGTGTGTGTAGTCTGTGAACCAAGAGTAATCGGCCCGCGCAAGCCGACTGGGTGCACGCATACTTTATAGTATGCGAGACACTGGTTCAACCAAAGCACCCCTTGTGTCCGCCAGTGCAGTACGTGGCCGGGTGAACACTCCCAAAGTTTATTACCCTGGCGGGGTGCGAACCCTGGCTCACCCGTGTACGAAACGCACACTCTACCACTGTACCACCGAGACTCCAGTTTATATATATATATATATATATATATATATGACAACTGTAAAACTACTAGAACACCAGAGTGAAAAAATAAGAACCGTAACTATTTAAACCAGTCATTAATGGTGCCCGGCCATAAAATAATGAAACCTACGCGGACAAAGCAGATTAAATGACCTTTTTAGAATCAACCTATAATATTACGGCACAAATTCTACTCAATACAGTCTCAGTTTTATATATATAAACATGGAAACTTTACTGGTGTCTGGAAATTTCATGAGTCCTTCACACTGATGACCAATGTTTTCATTATATTTGATGCTACCTTCAGATCATTTTATCCAGCTTTTTAGACATTTCGAACCGGGAGGAGGGGGGGGTCAGAGACAGCCTTCATTAACCCTTTCACTGGTCGAGATCTCTATTAAATCTGAAATAAAATAATCTGAAGGTAGCCAGAATAATATACAGTAAATGTCATGGGACTGAAGAGGGTTAGTGTGATTCCATTTTTCCCCAGCCTTCCATTACCCACAACACGATGGCCAAACTACCTCATTTTCAGTAATTACCAACAGCTCGAGAATCGCTGGAGGAGAGACAGCTTTCGTTAACCCCTTCCATCCGATGGCGTATATTTTCGATGTAAATTTTGTTAAGAGAAATTGTCGATGTGAAAGGGATAGATGCAGCCTTCACTACCACATTCATTCATTCTCTCTCTCTCTCTCTTTCTCTTGTCATCGGGTTGAAGCATGAAACATATCAACACAACGTCACCGGAATAGAAAGGTGCACAACTGACTACCAAAAGACGCTCCTGTAAGTAAAAAAAAAAAAAAAAAAAATCGTCTGGGAGCAATAAATGAAATAAAACAAAAATTAATAAATACACTAAAAACCGCGTCGTCGTCCTGATGTGATTAACCCCTTCACTACGAGGACTTACAAATATTCTTACACGATTTCCTTCTACTGAGGAATCTATGGCGACGAAGGGGTTAATTAAGGCTGTATATAACTCCTTTGCCTTAGAACTTTATTTTCTTCACTAACTCAATAAGAAGTCATTTATAAGTTGAAGAAAACTGATTAGAGGGAGCAGAAATAAAATAAATAATGCATCTTGGGCTTAAGAGGATGAAGGGGTGAGTGAGTCTTCTGTTTCTGCTACTATCTCCTTCCTGAGCTCAAAGAATAGACACCGATGCCAAAATCTACAGAACAAAAGGCTTCGAAAGGATCACTACGTTCTTGTTTGCCTTCCTTTGTAAACTCACTCTCTCCCTGCCCGTCTCCCCTTTCTCTCACTCACTCCTTCACTCACATTCTCTCTCCGTCTCTCTCTCTCTCTGTCCGTCGTTATCTCCCCCTTTCTCTATGTTTCTCACTGTATATCTGTCTGTCTATCTGTCAGTCTATTTATCTGTCTGTCTGTCTGTCTTTTCTTGTCATTCTTTCTCGACTTTCATATTATTATTAAGCCAGTCTCCACCCTTTCTACATTCCGATTCTCCGCATTTTTTTTTTTACTTGATTAAATATTCGGTCACAGTTTTTCTCAATCATTTTTTTCTTTGTTTCATTCTATCCAGTCCATGATTTTCTCTGCATCTCTCTTGATTTCTTTCTTTCACATCGTTTCTTCTTTACTCCTGTCACTTTATTATTTTCTCTCTCTCTCTCTCTCTCTCTCTCTCTCTCTCTCTCTCTGTATTAATCAGTTCTTCTCATTTCCTTCCTTCCTTCCAATCTTCCTTCCTTCCTTCCCTCCTCCATCACCACTTCTACCTCTCAGCCTCGACCACAACCTCCTCCTCCCCTCCACCTCCTCTTCCTCTGTCTCTACCTCCTGCTCCTACTCCACCACCTCCCCACCTCATCGTTATTATGCCATTACCTGCTTCCACTGCTCCCTCTCTCTCCATTCACTCCCTCCTTTCTTCCTCCCTTCCTCTTTCCTCCTTTATTCACTCTCCTTAACCCTTTCCTACGAGGACGTCATTTTTTTTTGTTTACTCCGGCTACGAACAAACAATTTTTTGCAATTTATGAAAAGCCTTTAGTAACGACGAGGTTAATGAGGGCTATAGCTAACACCTCTGGTTCCAAAAATCTATCCTGAAGTTTAAAAAAATAGTCTGGGTAAGAAAAAACATATATATTGCAATTAATCGGATTAGAGGGATTACGCTCTCTCTCTCTCTCTCTCTCTCTCTCTCTCTCTTTCTTCTCTTCTCTTCTCTTTCCGCGATTCTCTTTTTTTACCTTACTTCTTAGCCTTTCCTTCTACCTCCCTCATACTTCCCTCTTCTCTCACTTCTTTTTATTGTTTTCTCTCTTACGTCCCTCCCCCATCCTTCCATTCCTCCCCTGTTTTACTGTTCTCCCTTTCCATTTCCTCTTTTTCCTTTCTCTCTCCTTTTTTTCTTTTCCCTTTCCATTTTCTTCACTCTTACTCCCTCTTAGTTCTCTCCTCTTCCTCTGGTCTATCTCCCCTCTTCCTGTTTGTCTTTCTCTTATTCTTCTGCCTAGCTCCCTCAATATTTTTTCTTTCTCCCTCTCTTTTACCTTTTCTTTCCTTTCTACTGTAGTTTCTTATTGTATCTCTCGCTCTTCCCTCTTACTCTCTTTTCTTTATTTTTTCTCAGCTATCTTTTTTCTTATTTCTCTCACATCATCCTCCCTCTATTCATCTTTTTCTTCCTTTCTTTAACCCCCCTCTATATTGTTTTCCTTCCTCTCCCTTTCCTCTGAACTCATTTCTTTCCCTACCTGTCCACTTCCCCCTAATTACTTCCCTCTCTCGTTTCCTTTATTCTTCCTCGTTTCCTCCTTTCCCATTCCTTTCTTCTCTCCTCCTCCTTATTTTCTCATATTTCCTTCTTTCCCTCACTGTCATTTTTGCCGACTTCACCACATCATAACATCCTACTTCCTCTTTTCCTATTTCCCTCCCTCCTCTTTTTCTCTTTTGCCCTCTCTTTCCCCTCCTATTTCGTTCTTTTCATTTCTTTCTCTCCCTATCCCTCTCTCTCTCTCTCTCTCTCTCTTTAATTTCTCCCCCCTCCTCTCCCCCTCACCTCCCCATTATTCCCCCATTACTCATCATTACGACACACCTCGGGCCGGGATTTACCTACGAGAGAGAGAGAGAGAGAGAGAGAGAGAGAGAGAGAGAGAGAGAGAGAGAATTACATAACCAAAAGAAACACAATGAACAGAATCCTCCCATCAAATCCGCAGGTGTGAGATGCTAATGAGGTGGACAGGTGGATTGATGACCAGCCCGCCACAGGTATAATTAATGAGACTCAGGTAAGCCGGTAAGGAGGTGATTACAGGTGATTAATTGGTGGGGAAAATAAGGATTAGGGTAATGACTGAGGCTGGGGAGGAGGAGGAGGAGGAGGAGGAGGAGGAGGAGGAGGTGGAGAGAGAGAGAGAGAGAGAGAGAGAGAGAGAGAGAGAGAGAGAGAGAGAGAGAGAGAGAGAGAGAGAGAGCCTTCTTTCTCAACCTATAATTCATTCTCAAATCTCGCTCTAATTAACACACATTATATTCTCCATCATTACTCATATTTCCTCTCTCCTCTTCCTCCTTTCCTTCCACCATCACCAACTCCATCAATCCTTCTCCAGCCACCATCTCCATCAATCCTTCTCCAGCCACCATCTCCATCAATCCTTCTCCAGCCACCATCTCCACCAATCCTTTTCCCACCACCATCTCCATCAATCCTCCTCCTTCTCTTTCTTCCATTTTACACAACCTAATAACTTCTCCCACCAAACCTCAATCACCTTAAAGACACCAGGCAAACAAGGTAATTAGAGGCCAACCATGTCGTTATCTCCCTGAACGTGATCTATGGTGACCTGCAAGTAATTATCCTAAGTCATTACGGATTATTTTTTCACTGCAAAATTTTCTGTCATGAATATCTCTACGTATCTCTATCTATTTATTTATCTCTCACGGCCTTTCACTCGAGCTCATTTTCTCATTTTACTATACTCTCGACCAACTTACTTTCCCTTCTTCTCCATCTATCTACATCTATCTGCCTACCTACTTATCTCCCTACCTACCTACCTATCTATCCATCTACCTACCTACCTATCTATCCATCCACCATATCCTCTCCTACTTATTCTCCACCTCCACATCCACCACCTCTCATCATCCACATAGCACAGCCTATCAATTTTCCACCCCAAACCTACCCCACAAACGAGCCAGGGTCAACAGGAGGCCAACCAGGCCATTATCTCGCTAAGTACCCCAAACGCGATCAGTTCTGAGCTAATCTATTAATTAGCCAAAGCAATTACCCATATTTTTTACTTTCATAAATTTTTGTCCCTTCTGATGGGTGATGGCGACTGGGGATCAATTTTGATGTCGGTTTCAAGACTATTACAATTATTATGATTTTTATGCTTATTATGATTAAATTTTTTATTACCCTCGTTGTTCTCATCGTCATTCTCATTATACCATCATCATTATCACCATAATTTTATCATCACCATCATCAACATTTTTACCGTTAAAATATCCACACATCACTGTTTTCATTCTTACCGATATCATCACTTTCATCATTTTCAACATTCATCTACTACAGTTTTTGTCGTGAACAGTATCATCACCATTACTTTTTATCGTCGTTATCATCATCTCCATCACCACTACCATGCATCACCCACTTCAGTGCAATGATGCGCTTTCCTTTTAATCTTGGCGCCACCAGACGATTTTACTCATCTTGTGGGACACTTCTTTTTGTGAAGTGATTAGGAACGATCCATCAACCCCTTCAACACAATAACGCTTTTTATACTCTATTCCTGTAAAATCTATACCACTCTATCTCTACTGTACAAAAGACCCGTTTTAGGGAATAGTCGGGGTCCTCGTGTACCTCAAAATGGATCCCGTGAGATTTGCTTGCCAAAAGCGATTTTTTTGTTTGAATCATATCTTTAGGGCATTAAGAGTCAAAAAAACTTAGGTGGCAATTTTACTTTTGGCTTTTGAGTTTTTTAGGGGGTGTCAAACCAGTGGCGCAGCCGGGGGGCCCCTTTGCCAAACAAAAGAAAGATATATGTTTTGGAGAAATGCTGGCAAGGACAGTGAAATATGTTCCGCTACATTCATAAAGTTTTCCTCGCCATTCATGCGAGGTTTTGTAGTGTGGTTGATGTAGTCGGCATTTTGTAGCATGTAGAATGTCTCTCTCTCTCTCTCTCTTCTCTTTCAGATATAATTGAAATCTAAGATGGCTTCCTTGTGTGTGGTTTGTGGAAAAGTCGCAGACGATAGGCATCCATTTGTGAAGAATGTCACACAGACGTCAACATCAAACCTCATAGACTATGCCCGTAAGCGAATGCAGTTTGGAGAAACACAGCTTGCTCCACTAGTTGAGAGGCTTGCCAGTTTGAATCTAACTGAGCTTGAACACCTACCTTACCATTCACAGTGCTACAAAGACATTGTGCATAAACGTATGTTGGAGAGAGCAGAGAAAAGGTTTCTTCAATCCTCATCAACAGAAGTGGTAAGACCAGCAAAAGTTGGGCGCCCTTCAACATCTAGAAAAACGTCTGCAAGTTCCAGCGAATTTCGTGCACACAGACGTGGAAGTAGCGAGACTAAGCAGAAAATATGTACATTTCTGTGCTCCAACCCAACAGAGGGCGACCTACACCTTGTGCAAACTGACATCATGGGAAAGCGTTTCATAAATATCAGAGACAAAACAACAGATGACAAAGTGAGATCTAGCTTATCACTTTTGCAGGCCCCAGGTGATGCTTCAGCGTATGAACTATGTTACCACAGAGATTGCTTGAGGAAGGCTGAAAGGCAGTGTGAATCTTTCCCACTGTATTCCTCAAAGATGGAAGAGAGTGTTGGGAAATGCATCGCAGACATCGACATTGTTAATGCTGTGAACTACTCATTGGCCAGTGGTGTCATATTGAATATGAATGAGATCAATGACGAGTACACCTCTTTGCTTAAAGAGAACGGTGTTCCACTGAGAAGCTTTCATTACAAAAAAGAGCTCAAACATTTGATCATGGAAAATATTCCAGGTGCGGAGTTTGTGAAGGCGAATCGCCAGAATGAAAGTGAGCAAGTGATGACCAGAAAAACTCTTGCCGCAGCTGTAGATAATGCAGCCCCACAAGGGACAGAAGAGGTTATGAAACGTGTCGCTGAAGTTGCCAAAGTTCTTAGAGGTGAATTGCTAAAACATCGAGACACCTGGCATTTCACTGGTAGCATGTCATATGTAAACCCACCTGTGGTTGCTTTCTTTCTTAAGCTGTTGCTGTTTGGCACAGAATTGAGAATGGTTTGTGACAAGCGAGATGATTCAGTGGGCAAAACTATTAGCGTTTTGTCACAGCTTCTCGTGCAAAATGTCAAAACAAGCAGGCAGGTCAAACGTGTGCCCAAATCAGACGTGGGGTTTGTGACAGGTACTCAAACACCGTTGTCAGTAGGTCTTGCGCTAAGCACGCACAACAAAGTTCGCAGTAAGGATCTTGTCAATCAACTATCAGGTCTACATATTGCAGCCAGTTACAAAAGTGTTATTGACCTCGAAAAGAGAGTCGAATGTGCTGTAGTGGAAAGGATGTCAGAAGCCGGAGGATATTGTCTGCCACAATTTGTCAAGAAGGGACAATCTGTATTTTTTGCGGTCGACAATATTGATTTTTTGGAAGCAACCTGCGATGGTCAAAACACTCTACATGGCACAGTTGTTGTCATGAATCAAAAAGATACCGTTGATGGCGAGCTTATTAACAAGCCCATGCAAATCCCAGCGAAAGCTACACCAACCAAGCAGCAAGTGGTCTATCATCGAGACGTTATTGTTGACCCAAAGCCAATCAAGTTCCCCTCATTCGTTTTTGACGCTCGTGTAGGTTTGTTGAAGAGATACAACAGCATGGATCGTGCGTGGATGCTGGCTTCTCATTTAGGTGTCAACACTCAGATGAATCCAAGAAAAAATTATGAATCTGAGCGGAAAATGATGATCAAGCAAGTGACGCGAATGAAGATACAGAAGAAAACCAGGCACCTGCAGCACCACAGGATCGAACAGAACAAACAACTCACAGTTTTACACCTTCAAAAACACAAGTTATGCCGACGTGGTCTGCAACGAATTCCCTACTCATGCAACTGGAAGATGTTGAGCCTTCGAAAACAAACAGCGAAGTCGTGGCTCCTCTCTTTCGTCAGGCACCCACAGATTATGCTACTCTGTACACTGTGTTATCATTGACACAAAACATTTCAGCTGTAGTGATGGGACCAGAACGTAAAACAGTCATCACCTTGGACCTAGACCTGTACAGAGAGAGCCATCAAACTTCAGTCTACCCAAAGGAACACGAACTGGGTGTTACGACCCGGTGAGCTCCACATATGCTTCGCAGCACTACACGCCTTGGGGAAGTACATAGAAGGAAGTGGACTTGACAGCATTGCTGTAGAGAAGGGCATCTATTCACCAACAACAATGCGCCAAATATTTGGCGGTAAGGCCTTCAAGCGTGGTGTGGAGTATCACATAGTGAATGCACTGGCATGCTACAAGCTGAGATTCGAGCAACTTACAAGTGTGAGCTCCCCAGAGTCTCTCACACAACAGTGCCAACAACTTCGAGAAGGCCTACACAGTCGTGACAAAGGATCCGTCAACATATTCAACAAAATATGTGACCAGTACTCCGAGACCATCGAGCCTGCCATGACGTTCAACAACGGAAGTGAAGTGGGTGACTTTCTCAAGTTGTACACAGATCAGGTTGAGTGTCTGCTAAACATCATTCGCGCATGCAGACAAGGTGATTGGGAGGAGTACTTGGCAGCACTTGATAACCAGATCAAGTACTTCTTTGCACATGATCTGTACAACTATGCTCGCTTAATGCCTCTGCACCTGGCTCAGATGAATGAGCTGAAGACACAGAGCCCAGAGACGTGGAAAGCATTACAGGATGGCGACTTCTGTGTCAACAAGACGGGAACACCATTCACCAACCTCTTCATTGATCAGACGCTGGAACAGGAAATTCGAGGGCTGAAGGTTGTGGGTGGAATTACAGGACTTACCCAAAACGAACAGGCTCTGAATCGCTTCCTGCTCACGACCCCAGAATTAAAACGGATCGTCACAGAGTTCCAACAACAATACTCATCAACGAAAGATACCACAGCAAATGAGCACTACCAACTAACAGGGAATGTCGGTCCTCGTATCGCGAACAATGCTGAGAAAATTCGTCGTGGAATTGAAGAGCACTGTGGTGGCTCGCCTTTTTCAAATGAGATGCCATTAGTGAATCTTGTGTCCATGATGGCCATACCAGATGCTGCCAAATCTGACATCCTGAACAGGAACAAAATTGGACAAGAGCGCTATGAGCAGTTTGTGACGTCCAGAATGACGAATGATTCCCCAGCATCACTTTGGGACAGGATTGAGAAACTAAATCTGAAAACCTTCAGTACTTGTTTCAAGAAAACCAGCATTGGTGTTGGGAACAAGGTTGTCAAACTGCGTGAGGATCGACAACTACTTGCTCGGTTCTTAGTTATCCAGCAGTCACGCCCGCAGCTAGTCGACAAACTAGCAGAGACCATTGGCAACTACGAGATGGCAGTAACACCAAGATCCCTCTTTGCCACTGATGGGACCCTGTTGATTCCTAGTGACAAGAGTTCGTTCATGAAGGAAATCGAGCTGTACTCCCCGCCAGCACGTGGTGATCAACAGGACACAGCCATATCTGATGGTCAGGCTTCCCCACCAGAACCAGGAGATCAATCCATCAGCACAAATCAAGAGGTAGAACAAATGCCACAGGTATTGGAGCGGTTGAGTGAGCAGACCATCGAGGATGAAATCGTCGAATCAGTCAACCAAGACAGAGTTATCATCATAGACGGACAGGCTGTTGTTCAGAGTATGACGAAAACACCTGAAATGGAGACAATTAGTGATTTAGGTGATGCATTCGTAAAACGAATCTACGGAATGACGAAGAAATATGCAGAGGGTAGAGTGATATTCGACAGATGCATCACAGCTTCCTTGAAGGAAAAGACACGAGCCAAACGAGCTGGTTCTACACATCCTGTGAAGTTTTTCATACAAGGTCAAATGAGCATTCGCAATGCTACTATGAAGATGCTGCTTTCCCACAGTGACACAAAGGCCCAGCTAACAGAATACCTTGGCAAAAGACTGCTGTCTCATTTTGCAGAGAACGACAGAGGCTTTGTTGTCGCTTATGGGACATCAACATTTGGCAACAAAGATGACTTGTTTGATCACAATCTTTCGACTCACAATCACGAGGAGGCCGACACACAAATCTCTCTTCATGTCATGGATGCTTCTACACATAGTACTTCAATGAGAGACATTTACATGTGGTCACCAGAAACGGATGTTTTCTTGTTGCTGATCGACCTTGTTGCAACTTGTTCGATACCTGGCTCTGTGATTTTGTTGACTGGTAGGGAGAAATTCTACAGAAGAATTGATGTCAAGGAAAGATGTGCTGCAATAGGGCCAGAAAAATCAAAAGCTCTGGTTGGATTACACAACTTCACAGGTGCCGATTGGGATGGAAAGTTCTTCAACATTTCCAAGAAGGCGTGGATTGCGAAGTTTCTGGCACTGGCACCAAACGATGACATTATTGAGCCTTTGCAAAGATTTGGGTCAATCATCACACCCGATGAACTAGTACTGAAGCACATGGAACGCTTTGTGTGCAATGTGTACTCCAGCAAATCAGCATGCACCACTATGGCAGAACTGCGATGGGAGCTTTTTAGGACCAAGAACTTCAAAGGAGAAAAGCTTCACCTACAGAACACCCTCAAACCGCACATCATGAGAGCAAACTTCATCTCCTGGCGAGACAAGTCATACAAAGAACCAAGACCAACTATTCCCCACCCGAAGGACAATGGATGGGAACAACAAGAAGATGGGAAACTTCAGCCAGTCAAGTGCCTCGGCAAGCCAGCCCCACAAGCAGTGATGGAGCTTGTCAAGTGTGGCTGCAAAGGATCATGTCATGAGAAGCCAAACTGTTCTTGTCACAAGAATGGCCTGTCCTGCACTGCACTCTGCAAATGTTCGGACTGCGGAAACATCCCTGACTATAGGATCATGCATGACGAAGATCTATAAAACTACACAGCACACATATCACACCTACGATCTTGTACATAGTTGTACTGTACACTCATTTTGTCACTTTAAATAGTTACAAATTCCGTTTGCAAGTTTTGATACAAGACGTGCTCAACTTAGGTTGTAATGTTATTTGTTATGATTCACAATACAGATGTAAACTTTCTGGTAACTATTATGGTAGCCATTTTTAATTTTGACCATTAATACTAGGTCAGCAATCTAGTGTTACTCTAAATTGTTCTTCTGTTTTAAAATAACCCAAACTCTGCTACTTAAATGATGTCGCTATGTGCATTTAACCAAATTATAGCCGAAAATCAATTTTGGGCCATCTTGGATTTTGGGATCGAAATGATGTTGAAATGTAAAATGGACATCAAATTTGAAATTGTCATGTTGAAATACCCCCCAAAAAATATATTTACACATGATTCTAGGTGCTTTGGTTCAAAACTTAATTTTCACGAGATGACGTCGGCGGCCATTTTAAATTTTGCCTCCTTAAAAACTAAAAAGCCAAAAGTAAAATTGCCACCTAGGATTTTCTGACTACTAATACCCTAAAGATATGATTCAAACAAAAAAATCGCTTTTGGCGAGCAAATCTCACGGGATTACACGAGGAACCTTACTAGAATGTCTTTCTGTTCTGTGGCGTGTTTTCGTGACCTGAATAAAATCGTCCGCCGTCATCCAGAATAAAGAGCAAAGTTGGTCATCAGCAGTCCAGAGGGTTACACTGGGGCCTTTAACCCCTTCCACCCGATGACGTTATTTTCTATCATCAGTCTTATCACCTCCAGACGATTTTATTCAGATGAGGACACTGTCTTAGATCTGGTGGGGTTGGGTACTGCCTCCAATAATCCCCTTCACTACAGGACGTTTCTATTAAGCTGAATAAAATCGTCAGGAGACAGTGGGAATAAAATGAAAAAAAACGGAATCAAGAGGTTGACACTTTTTAAGTCGCGGCGCGTTTTACAGAGCCAATAAATAATTACAAAATAAAAAATAAATAAATAAATAACAGTTTGGATACAGTGTAAAATAGAGTCCAAAGTTTAATTCGAAAAGTTACTCCTAAATGTCGCTTCCTTAAAAAAAATAATAATAAATAAAAACCTGCCGCATGATTACCTTTCCAGAATCTATGTGAAAAAAAATAAAAATAAAAACTGACCCGTGATTACCTTTCCAGATATCAATAAGCCAATCGACCAGGGCGGACAATATTGGGAGTGACCTTTATTGTTACTGCCTCTACTACAGGTTATGATGATTAAAAAAATGTGATGATGATGATGATGAAGATAATGATGATGAAGATAATGATGATGGCGATGATGATGTTGATCAGGAGGAGGACCAGGACAAATAATAATGCTTAATATTACTACTATGACTTATGCCATCACGATAATTAACAGTCTCATCCTAATCATCACCATCATCATCATTACTGAGGTTAGTGAGACAAGGAGGAGAAAAACATTAAAGTTGACTAAGAATGTACTGAAAAATGCTATGTTCGACTGGGTGAAGAACTGGAGTCAAGGTTTGGAACTGAACGATTCTGCAAACAGTGCATGGACTCTCTCTCTCTCTCTGACAGGCAAACACGGGCATAAAAGACAGCAAGGCCCATCCTGTCCACGTAATAACAGACTAGGAAGTAAAGGTCATTGATACAGAACAAGAAAAATGTTATGAAATGGCAAAAGCTTTATACAATGAACATTAAAAAAGAACAACGACAAACAGCATTATATATATTTTTTCTTAATGCAAGAAAGAAGGCACCAACGGCCAGGGGCCCGCTAACCGTTCCTTCCAAGAAGTATGTTTTAAATTATGAACAACAGTAACACTACTACTATTACTACAACTACTTGTAGCAGCAGCAGCAGCAGCAGCGGCAGAAGCGGCGGCGGCGGAGGCGGCAGCAGCAGCAGCGGCGGCGGCGGAGGCGGCAGCAGCAGCAGCAGCAGCAATAGTAGTAGTAGTAGTAGTAGTAGTAGTAGCAGCAGAAGTAATAGTAGTAGTAGTAGTAGTAGTAATCATAATAGTAATAGTAATAATAATAATAATAATAATAATAATAATAATAATAATAATACACCACTATACCAACAACAACATCATCATCAACAAATACAACAATTACAGCTACTACTACTACTACTACTACTACTACTCCTACTATTATTACTAAACTTAATGAGAATTTAAGAGCCAATTGTATTAATAAAACGCCCATTATTTTCATCACTAATGGCAATATTGTAGCAATCCAGAGTATGTAATTTGCATAATAAACAACCGCGACTGACTCATTATTTACACACAAACAATCATCGGCGGGTTATTATCACCAATCTATTGTTTATTACCTCATTGTTAATCTGAATGACCTTCCTATTGTCCTTCTAATAAGCTGAAATGTTTATCTATCTATCTATCTGTAATTCTCTCTCTCTCTCTCTCTCTCTCTCTTACTGCCTACCTACCCATCTGCACTTCAGTTTTCTGTTTACTTTTTCCTCCAGTTACTGTACTTGTGTTGTCTTTTCATCTATCAACCTATCTATCTACCTATCTATCTCTATCTATATCTACCTACCTACCTAACTTTATTACATTAATCTAGAATTCATTTTCGCTCTACTTTTTCTTCCATTTATTCTACTTAGTGTCATTTCATCAATCTTTTTCTTTCAATCTATTTATCTATCTATCAATCTGTCTATCTACCTCAGACCATATCATTTTTTCCTTACCTCAGTGTCATTAATCTATTTGCCCTGTTATTGGTTCTAATATATAGTGACCCCATGTCTATCAATCTATCTATCTATTGACCTTTCTCGTTTCAATGCTGCCTCTTCTAGTAACCATCTACCCTACCTTTGTAACTACTGATGTTTCTTATGTATTCTACTTTTATTCTACTTACTTTCTACTCTCTATACATTAAACTTGCTTCTGTCCATCTATCTACTGATCTTTCTACTCCCATCTATCTACTTATCTTTCTACTGTCCATCTATCTACTGACTTTTCCACTATCTACCATTCTACTGTCTATTTATCTACTAACCTTTCAATGCTCTCATGACCTTTCTGTCCCTTATCTATTAACCTTTACATGGTCCTGATATATCAATGGATTTTTCTTACTACTACTATTACCACTACTACTACTGCAACCACACACACACACACACACACACACACACACACACACACACACACACACACACACACACACGCACAATTTTTCCACTATCCTATCTACCTTCCATTTATCTAGTGATCTTCCTAGTTTCTATCTACTGACTCTTCTACTGCCTATCTATCTAATGCCCTATTTCACTGTCCATCTACAACTTGTTAATCTCTCCACTACCACTCTAATCTTATTCAAATGATTTTCCTGTCTTCATTCTTCCATTTTCCTAATTCTTTCTTCGACTGTCCTGTCTTTTCATCATCATTTTCCCTCTTAATAATCTTTCTGTATCTTTCCCACATTATTTCCTCTTCCATTCTCTATGCATATCTAATTCTACAGTTTCGTTTTTTCTTCCACTTTTTTTTTCTTTTTTCTAATCCCCCTGTTAACCCTTTCCCCGCCACGGATGCACAATGGTACTTAGGCGATATTCAGACGGTTTTATTCGGGAGGATAATTCGGCCAACTAATGAATCAACCCCTTCAATTAGGTGACGTTACTTCACGATTTTATTCGGCTAAGGAGGGTTTGGTGGCCGGGTGGAGGGAATCTTCTTCTTTACTATCCTTGTCTTACTCTAGTATTTTCGTCATTTCTACTGGGGCTGCCTATCACATGAGCAAACTGACCTACTACAATTATCCTCCCTTTTTTATTATAATTAGTCGTGAAGCGGTTATTGAAGGGCATATGTAGTCTCTTTAATTCCAACAGTTTCCCCTAAAAGCTGAAAAAAAAAATGTCTAGAGGTAACACGAAGAAAAAACGTCATGGGATTAAAAGGGTTAATGGAGACACATTTCAAGCCTATGACAGCTTAATTTTCCCTTCAGCTGAGGAAAATCGTCCTAGCTAGAAATAAGCGAAATGATTTAGTGAGTTTAAAGATGATATGGTTATTCTTCTTCCTCTTCTATTTCCCTTTTCTATTATGATTTCCTTATTTCATTATTTTCTCTCTCTTTCAATTTCCTCTCCCTCCGTATTTTCTTTTTCTACTCTCTGTTTTTCTCCTCGTTCTTTTTCCTTCTTGTTTTTTTCACTTCCAATCCAATATCATTTTTCCTTACCCAATCTATTTTTCTTTTTCTATTAATTTCTCCATTCCCATTTTTCTCAATCTTTTATCCTCCAGCTCTCTCACTGTTTCCTTCCTCCTTATATTCAATCTTTTCTCAATTACGCCTCTCTCCCTCTTTATTATCAATCTTTCCTCGATAATTATATCTTCCTTCCATCTTCCTCCCCGTTTATTTTACTTCTTCTTTCAACTTTCCCTCCCTTCCTTCATTTATATATATATATATATATATATATATATATATATTCTTTATTTGTTCATTCATCCTTTTTCCAACTTACTATTTCTCCAGTTCTTTCACTTTTTCCTCCCTCCTTGGTACTTTATTTCTCTCCAATCTTTCCTCACTTCCTTTCTTCCTTTGTGATTCTTCTTTTCTTTTTCTTTTTGCATTAGATCCTCCTTGTAATTCTCCAGATCACGTTTTCTTTTTTTCCAGGTAAAGGCATACGATTTTCTTCACCTGAGTGAGGTACAGGAGTCTGATAATTAATATTGTACCATTAACTCGTTCATGGTTGGGACAAGTTAAGTGTTCTGTTCCACCTAACACTGGACGATTTTATTCAGCTACATGAGTTATGGAAGTCGGGGTGGTGTATTTCTCCACCACCATCTCCTCTCTCTCTCTCTCTCTCTCTCTCTCTTTTCTCTCCGTACTGGTACACTTCATATTTTTCCACTTGCTCCTTTGGTTTTTCAACCTCTCCTTCGTGTTTTATGGAGTATTTCTCTTCTCCCTCTTTATACCATAACACTTTTCTCCTCATTCTCTCTAATCCTTCTTCCATGTTTCCCTCCATTCGACCATTTTTTCCTTCCCTCCCTCGTTACGTTCAAGTCCTTCCTCTCTTCTTTTACCCTCTTTTTCCATTCAATTTACCCGATTTATTTACTCTCTTCAATAACCATTCCCTTCCTCCTTACGTTTTTTCTCTTCCCTTCCCTTCCCTTCTCTTCTCTCTTCCCTCTTTTTTTATATTTTTCCCTTTTATTTCTACATACATTTTTTTCCTTCTTATCCTCCCTCCTCTCCAAGCATTTTCCGCCCCTCTTTAGAGACCCCAAAGGCGCAACTACTGTGATTAATTTCTTTGTACTGTGTATATGTACAGTAGTTATGTATGTACGTATGAATGTATGTATGTATGTATGTATAATGTCTTTGTACTGTATATACGTACAGTATGTATGTATGTACGTATGAATGTATGTATGTATGTATTTTTTTTTAATGCAAGGAAGAAGGAACCAATGGCGAGGAGCCCGCAAATTGTTCCCTCCAAGAAAAAACGAAAACATGTATGCAGAGGGCCAAATTCAAGATCTGTTCAATTCGAGATGCCTGGACACACTGTGTTCGAAAGACTGGAGATTATTGGCAGTAGGAAATACAGACAGAGGGAGACGATTCCGGAGTTGACCCGTTGCATCCATGAAGGATGGGGGTAACGGTTAACTCTTACATTAGAGAGTTGGACAGAAAAGGGATGAGAGTTTGTTACTAAACGGGTGCTACGCGCCCGCCGCTGTGGTGGAAGGATACAGACAGACAATTCAGCGGAGCAGTGACCATTGAAGTAGCGACAGAAAAAAGATAAAGATGCAGCAGTGCAGAGGTAGAAGGAAGCCAGCAACATGAGGAGAGCTAATGAGACGAAAAGCCTTTGACTCCACCTTGTTGAGAAGAGGTGTATGTGGGGAGCATCCCCACACATGAGAGTTGTGTGTGTGTTAAAAATATATAATGAATGTTTGATCAGATAAAAATTGGCACATACATTATACGTGGTAGCTGAAAAAAGTGCTTCGATTTTGGTTTACATAATATATATCGATGATCAGTCACAAGCGGTGGTCAAAGTTCCGGCTAGGCTTCCCTGTGCTCTCTCCCAACGTTACTTTCTTCTTACTTTCTTCCTATCTTCTTCACTTCTCTCTTCCTATTATCTTCATTTCTCTCGTCTTGTTGTCTTCATTTCTCTCTTCCCATTTTTTACATTTCTCTCTTCCTGTTATTATCTCCATCCTTCATTTCCACTCTCGCCCACCAGAGGACTCACCTCCTCCCATAATCCACATATTTTCCCTCCCCAGTTACCGTCCATGTCGGTGACTCATTTGTTATATTTATCGGACTGTTTATTGGTAGTTGACCCTGGCCCATTATCGGTGCGGCTAATGGTAATGGACACGCTGGCGGGCCTATTATGACGGACAAGGGCAAATAATGAAATATTTAATGGGTGGAGCCGAATATACCACTAATAGTGGAGAATTATTTTTGCTCTCTCCCCCCCCCTTCCACCCTCATATCCTCCTCCTTTCACTTTCTCTCTCTCTGTATCTATTTATCTATATATATATATATATATATATATATATATATATATATATATATATATATTAGTATATATATTAGTATACATACTGTACACTTATCTCTCTATCCATCCATCCATCTATCTATCACATATGCATCCATCCATCTATCTATCACATATGCATCCATCTATCTACGTACCTACATATGGATCCATCTATTTACATTTGTATTTATCTATCTCTATATCCATCTGCCAGTAACTGCATAACTATATGTGTTACATGATCTTCCCATCAATCGTCTCCAGCATCTACCCAATTCATTTACCTTTTTCAATTAACCTGTCCGTCACCCAACACGCTTCACGTTTCCATTATTATGGCGAATGTGTAACTCAAATTACACATGCTTTGGCAGCCAGCCCATTAACTGTCCCGAACCACTCCCAAACATTAATTTTCCACTATACTGAACTTTTTTTCCTCTGACCCTTGAAGTACGACGATGTCATTTTGCATTCCCTTCGAGTTGGCACCAAAGGACTTTAACAGTTTTAGGAAACTCAAATCCCTTCACTGACAACTAGACGTCTTCCTTAAGCTGAATGAAACCGTCTGAAGGTAACAAGAATACATTAAGAAAAACGTCTTTGTAGTGAAGGGATAGCGTGCCGTCCATTCACCCATTATTATTCCCCACTATCTACTGACACCACAACGACATACATCATCCCCCTTACCAAGGATATTCCACTTCACTCATCATATCCATTAACACCCTTATACCTCTCCATTTGCTACAGACGCCACGTTGACATATATCCCTCCCTTCATCTAACACACTTCACTACCATACCATTAACACCCATTATTTTTTCCTATTACATAGACACATCACCCCTACTTAGACTCTGTCAGTTACCAGACACTCCGATTCACTCACCATTTCCATTAACAATGATTTCAATCCCCATTACATACAGATGCCACTATGACAGTATACCATTCCCCTTGCCTAACACACTCCACCCCAATTCCATTAACACCCATTATTTCTCTCCATCACATACAGAATCCACAACTCTTCCCAGTATACCCTGTCCCTTATCCTCCACTCCACTCACCCTTTCCATCAACGTACAGCTGTGCTCATTAATCCTCTTACACATCTGGGGCTCTGAACCAATGAAGCGAATTACAACCCTTCCAATCCTCCTGAACACCACCAGTAAAGTCATAATTCTATGCAAAGTAACGTTAATTTTAGATACATGTGTACATTTCAGCCACTGTTTTACCTACTAATTACAGACGCCTAACCACTTAATCATTAACTACTTCAGTAGGCTGGCATGTTTATTTTGGCTTGCTCTAGGGAGGTCTTGGTACAAACGAGATATAACTCTTGATCAAGAGGTCCTACATACAGGTAAAGGAACACAGACGTAGAGGCTAAAAACAGAGTGATCGGTGAGAGGGATTACAAACACTCGTTCATCGTTCAAGCCTTCCAAATACCCAGCTCCCTCCATTCCTACTCCACCTTTTTCACTTTGACAATACCCGTGAGGCAGAACCACTGTGCTGACTGTCAAGGATGTCGCGAAATCCAGGTCAGGTGCATCTTTTACACACGTCATACACTCTGTCTACCCTTTGTCATTTTTTCCTTCCACACTGCCTATACTACACTCTCCCCCTCTCACACCTACCATCCAATACCTATCCTGTTCTTATGGTGCCTCTTTAAGTATAACTACATTTGTCTAAAGGGAAGAGTCGGTATTACCATGGAGCTACTAACAAATTACTACATTGTCGTCATAATAGGGAATAAATAAACAGATCACCTTGCATCTTAATATGCAGAAAAAACACACTGCTCATATTACATTCGCTATAAATTTGGTTCATTATGGTCAACCTCTGCCTGTTTCTCAAGTGCAATGAACGTTTATTTCTATTCTCAGTGCTCGCTGTTGTATTATTCCTGGAGTATCCAATTACCCGCTGAAAAAGTCCTATTATGCTTACGATGTTACTATCATTTTGGGAAGAACTGCACCCACCTCTCACACAAACAGCTCCCTCCCAGCCACTCACTCTCTTAATTTAACTCTCTCTCTCTCTCTCTCTCTCCCTCTCTCTCCGTACCTGTATATGGGCATCCCAGTGTGTCCATTGTAGAAGAGCACTAGTATGGGGTAGTCTCCAGGGCTGGGCGCCATCACGTTACAGGGAAGCAGAGCAGTGCCACCCTCCACCACACGCACCACTACCAGGTGATCTGCGGAGGAAGGTCAGGTCAGGTCAGGTCACGCTCGGTAAGAGAAATACTGACTGATTAGAGAAAGGGACAAGTAAGGGCAGGCGCCATGAGACTTTATAAAAACCGCGATGTTCTTCATAACTTAGGCCTTTCATCCTGTGGCGGGTTGTTTATATGCTACCCTGGTAATGTATGCATGGCCATTATATCATCTCGTTACTACAGATGCTTCCCCAAGTTTTATCCCATACACGCATTACACCTTCCATTTCGCAAAGGGTGGATGTAAACCTGAGGCGAGTGGCGCTAGGTACCTACACAAGGATAGGAACTCTAACTACGATCTTCAATACAAGCAGCACAGGTATCAATGATGCCTGTTTAGTCTAAGTTCCGCAAAATTGTTTGGAGATCGTAAGGCAGAAAAATGATAACTCTGAGCGGCTGCTGGTGTGTCAACGCAACATGGTGCATAAAATTCTACGCACTAATTCACACACACACACACACACACACACACACACACACACACACACACACACACATACACACACACGCGCGCATCAATACAGTTACAATGACTGTTGCTTTACAAAACGAATGACATAATTAAAACATAATATACTGCTTAATGGCCAACAGTGAGTGAGTTATTATCCTATCCACGTCTCAGAGAAGAAGTAAACATGTTATCCCAATACGAATCAATATCAAAAGAGCATTGTTCAAAATTCTTCGTTAGTTTTCATACTGTGTGACACTGACAGTGGTAGCGTGTGCCTGTTTTAGCTTCCGCAATTTAGTGATGAACATTTTTTTTCGTTAATTTTTCCTACAACAAGACAAATCCACTTACCGAAGAGATGACCTTTCGAACAAGAGAGGTTAAACAGAAATTTTATTAACTTAACCCATTCCTACTAAAATTCTTTCCTGGGGTGAATGAAATCGTCTGAATGTAGCAAAATTAAAATATTGATATTAATCTTAAGTGGTGTAAACTGAGAAGCAGCGAATAATTATATAACCTGAAGCACTAGATTAATTTATGTTGCGTTATGTTAATTAGGCTACGTTTTATTATGTAAGGTTAGGTTTATATTTGTTTACATTATCCTCTTAGGTCAGGCTATGTTGTGTTACGTTAGGCTGTGTGTGTGTTCTATATGTTATGTTATATTTCGTTATGTTATGTTTAGGTTATTATTTTGTTAGGTTAGGCTATGTTATGTTGCGCTATGTTATATATACTGTACACTTATGCTTGCTATGTTATGCTATTTCACTGCACGTTAGGTCAGGCCATGAATTAAACTGAACAATGTAACATGAAGGGAGCAAGATAAGGGTCATATTTTCCCAACGATATGTGACCTAAAATGCGGGGTCAGGTGTGAGGGGATGTGCAGGTGTGTAATTAGGAAGGCAGGTGTGTGTTCGTGTGGCAGGGAGGACATGGATGGAGGGAATGAGAGAAATACGAGAGAAAGGGGCGAGGAAAGAGTAAAGAGAGGTATTAAGGGGGAGGAAATGGTAGGAGCGGTGAGGAATTGTGTGTGTGTGTGTGTGTGTGTGTGTGTGTGTGTGTGTGTGTGTGTGTGAGAGAGAGAGAGAGAGAGAGAGAGAGAGAGAGAGAGAATTATGAATCAATAAAAAAAATAAGCATAAAAAAAATTAACACTAAAGCACACAGGGTCGTGGGCTTCAGGTATCAATGAGTGTGAGATATCAGAGTAATACAATCTCTCTCTCTCTCTCTCTCTCTCTCTCTCTCTCTCTCTCTCTCTCTCTCTCTCTCTCTCTCTCCGTATTCGTGCTACAGCCGAATTATTTCCTTCTCTTTTTTTTTCTCCTTTACTTTTTGCTGAGGGAAGTTCTGGCACTTATAGAATTAAAAATCCATCTTAATTCACGTTTTCACCGCCGTGGACTCTGTGGTATTTCAGTCAGGATAACATCGAATGGTTCTTTTAGCTGAAGGAAAGGTCGCGGTCATATGGCTAATTTCTTCACTATGTAGGCGCGATTTTTACCATTTCTGTTACCCACGGATGATTTTACTTAGCTTGAGAGAGAGAGAGAGAGAGAGAGAGAACTGGAGAGGTTACATTTGGTTTCCACTAATCCCCTGGTGCCGTTGAGGGATGCCTTCACGTGGTGGCACCAATATAACCACAAGACTTCATGGCCCGGTCATACAAGAATCCGTCACCTCGCTCCCTATCCCGCCCAAAGGAGGATGGTGGAGTACAGAAGGGCAATTTCACCCTTCAGTCCACCGGGTTGAAATTTGCGATGAACCAAGGGCTGCAACTCCCCTACACTAAGCCAGGCCTCCCTCGCGCTGGATCAAATTATCTTCTTCGTAGTCAAAATAAAATATACTAAAAGCAAAAAAATGCAAAGAAAACACAATGATCTCATACCGAACAAAAAAAGAAGAAAAAAGAAAAGAAAATCGACTCACTTCTTCCCATCCCAACACAAAATGTACGCGCCAAGAATGATTCAAATCAGTTCATTCATCTGTTAGATAACACCTAGCCATGAACTTTGACCTTTTCCCGTGACGTTGACCTTTGCCTGACCTGCACCACACTGAATCACTTCCCAGGAGATGCATGAGGTAAGAGATATTTTGTTCACCCATTCAATCCAGTGACGGCCTTTTCTACTTCCTGCTTGCTACCTCCAGACGTTTATATTTGACTACGGAAAGGTCTCTCGAATGCATGGGGTTCATGACGGCTCAATCTAACTCTCACAGTTCGAAAATTCTCCCGTAAGCTGAATAAAAGCGTCTGAAAGTAGCAAGAATAAGAAAAATACGGTAACGGACTGAAGGGAAAAAACAAAAACTCGATAACAGTGGCTACTCCTTCCGTGTCGCTAAAAAGTTGTCCGTCACTGCGAAACACACACACACACACACACACACACACACACACACACACACACACACACACACACACACACACACACACACACACAAATTTACCTGTCACTACGGTGGTATACGCTTTGCTTTCGTCCTGTCCCATAAAGTTTCCAGGTCGATTTTCAGTAATGGAATGTGTTTGTTCTTCCTCACTTTTTTCGTGGCAGTTTCCCTTACATGGCTTCGTGGGTGGATACAAGCTTTGTTCTTTGCTGTCTGTATATAATTTTGGAAAGCGTAGACAGCAGCAATTTATACTTTCCATCTTAGCTTCGCGGAGAGTTTCGTCATTTTACAGCTTATTTCCCCTACCTCGATGATATGACAACACTACGGCACTATATCCTTGCCCCAACACTTCTCTGCGACTAAAATTATATTCCAATGTTAATAACCTTTACAGCTCGGCATTCAAGAGAGATGTATGGCAATGTTAAGCCAAATTAAAGTGGAGAGAGTATAGTATAGTACAACCCGCTTGCCTATTGCTGTTGCCCTCTTTTGTCTTGTTTTAAGCTTATGAGAGAGGACAATAAAACAGCAAACATGTAAGGGGTGGAGGAAAGAGAGAGGCTGGAGAAAAGATGAAATAGAGAAGGGAGAGAAAAGAGGAGAGAGGCAGGAGAGGAGAGGAAGGAGATAGACGCGAGAGGAAGGGAAGGGTGAGGTACAAGAAGTAGGAGAGGGGAGGGAAATGGAAAGAAATAGACAGGAAAGGGGGAAGCAAAAAAGAAAGAGGGAGAATAGGAGAGGTAAAGATGAAAGATATAAACATGAAAGGAGAGGAAAAAGGAAAGAGAAGAGAAAACAAGAAAAACAAAAAAGAGAGTGGCAGAAGAGAACAGGAAAAAGGAAAGATAGAGGAGTGGAAGCGAGAGAGACGAATGAGAGGAAATATGAGAGAGGGAGAGAGGGACACCAATTAGAGGAGTGTTGGTTCAGCATCACCTGGCCTCCTCCCATCCCCTCACCTCTCTCTCTCTCTCTCTCTCTCTCTCTCTCTCTCTCTCTCTCTCTCTCTCTCTCTCTCTCTCTCTCTCTCTTTTAACATCCATTCTACTATCCCTGTCTCTTCGTACCCTCCTCTCGCAATTACAGGTCTCTCTCTCTCTCTCTCTCTCTCTCTCTCTCTCTCTCTCTCTCTCTCTCAACATCCATTCTACTGTCTCTCCCTTCGTACCCTCCTCTCGCAATGACATGCCTCTCTCTCTCTCTCTCTCTCTCTCTCTCTCTCTCTCTCATCTTACAGCACCCTTCCAGCTCTCACTCTTTCCACCTGCTCTCAGTCCTACAGCCTCCTTGTCGTCTCATTTTCCCTCTCACTATTGCCACCCCCCCCCACTCTCTCTCCCTCCCTCCCATTCTGTCCTTCCACTCTCTCTCTCTCTCTCTCTCTCTCTCTCTCTCTCTCTCTCTCTCTCTCATGACCTCCACTACTCTCTTGGTACCTTGTAGACTAACCTCTTTATTTCCCCCCCCCTCCCTTCCCCCAACCCACAAGGAGAAAAAGGATGGGAGAAACAAGATAGGCAACATCACTCTTCCCCTCCCCCCCCCTCTCTCTCTCCAAGCTTTACCAGTCTTCTTTCCACTCATGCCTTTACTCTCACTTCACTCATATTTCCTCTGTCCATGCTTCCCTTCTCCTGGGTAGTTCTCTCTCCATTCCTACCTTCTCTCCATCTTTCCCCTCCATTTTTCCCTCTCCTATTGTCTCTGTTCCCCTCTCCTCTTCCTCATTGCTTCCCTCACCCCTCTTCCATCGATTCTTAACTCTTCTTCCCCCTCCTCTTTGCCCTTTCTCCTCTTCCTCAACCCTTATCCTTTCCCCTCCAACTCTTCCTACTTCACTTTCTCCCATTTTCAACCACCCTCTTATTCCCCCTCTTCATTCCTCCTTTCGCATTCCCTCCAGTCCCCTCTCCCTATCCCCTTCCCTCCTGTCCTAGTCCTCTTTCCCTCCCTCTCTCCTCCTCTCTACACTCTTCCCCTTCCATTATATCTCCTCCCTCTATATCCCATTTTCCATCTACCCCTCATCTAATCCACCCTCCACTCCTCTTTTCCTGCCCTCCTATCCCATCCCTCTTCTTCTCCCTCCCTCCCCATACCCTCTGCCAAGTAAACACACAACAGTAAACATCCAGAACAGCAGCAAATACCCGCAACAAACACACAGACAATAAACATCAACAAAGAGTATCAGTAACCCTTCTATATTTTTCCTTTCCTTTCGGCAGTTATTATTTCCCGGAGCTATATCGATAACGCTTTTCTTTTTCCCTCAGTACTATTGGTCGATTATACATACACACACACACACACACACACATATATATATATATATATAGAGAGAGAGAGAGAGAGAGAGAGAGAGAGAGAGAGAGAGAGAGAGCGACCTACGTCACTGAAACTATAGTTTGCTTTACAGCTAATATTTCAAAGTTATGCAATAAAACTTCAGTTAATTTAGTTTCTTTCGACAGATAATATTATCTTCAGAAAGTATCAATATCTGTACATTTCTTATCTCTTGGACATCGTTAGTATCAACCGAAAAAAAAAAAAAAGAGTAAAATTTCATATTTTTTTCTTTGGCAATTATTAAATCTCGAACCTGTATTCATAACCCTTCTAATAATTTTTTCTTATTCAATACATTAAATTAGTGAATCTTGAGATCGATAATACTACAGAAAATTTCTATCCTTTCCAAAATTATTGAAACAATCGCAATTTGGGGCCAAATGCTCATGGCCCGCCAAAATATGTTGTTGGATAAGGTACAACTTACCTACAGTACATATCAGATTAAAGAAAAATCCCCTCCCACCCTTTAAAAAAAAAATCTACGGAATTCAGTCTACGCGTTTCGCTAAAAGTCAATCCATATTCAAGACTATGATGGCGGCTGGTGTTCGGTCCTCACCAAAAGTGATAGGTTTCTGCTCATCCACACAGTTGCTATTTCCTGAAGGTTTGGTGAAAAATCGTCCATAAATTTTCGAGATATGTTGGGAACACACACACACACACACACACACACACACACACACACACACACACCGATAAAAACTATATGGCCTTGCCTTGCTAAAGGTTGGCGAAGATAACACCTCAATAATACAAGACCAATATATTATTAACACTAATAATTTCCTTTTCTCCTCGACAGTTAATTATGTCTCGAAACTAGTCATGCGGGAAGGAAAAAAATCCGACAATGAGCAGAAAATTCACATTAACTTCCAGCGAACATGACGAAATGGAATGGAAATCAACGGTAAATATAGTCCAAATGTTATAAAAAAATACGAAGAGTCGGCCGTTGGGAGGGGTAGGGGAGGGAATGTTTGGAAGTTAATGAAAGAGGTCCCGTGATTGGTCTATCAAAACACCTCGCACCCAATCAAATGTTTCTCCTATTACGTTATTGCCATTTACCTTCATTTACCAATTCCAATAATATTTTTCCCTTCGTATTTAGCATTATCGGGAACTGTGATATATTACCCGCTGAGGCAATATCGAAATTTTAGTCCCCAAAATGGTGCATGTGTGGACCGCATCAAAAAGGCGTTTATTACAGCAAAATTGAAAATAATAAAAGGGTAATATCCGGTATCAAGCGCACACAGAGTTGCCAGTTTGCTTATTATCAAAGGTATATCAAGGGCGAGGGAAATTGGGTGTCAGGCCAGTAATACACGGGAGGCTGGTGAGGCGGGTGTAGCTGAGAGGTGCTGGGGGGGAGAAGGGGGGGGGAAAGGCTGGGATTTAGTGGTACTAGGAGTTGATGAGGGTAAGGAATGAGAAGGGTTGGGGAAGTGAGAAAGACGGATACGAAAAAGGTGCAAGGGATAGGGAGAGGAGAGCGGCTGGGGAAAGGGGATAGGATGGATCTGAGTGGTGTTAGAGGCTGACGATGGGAGGGACTGAGAGGGGATAGGGGTTATGAGTGGGGGACTGGGACAGAGGAAGATGGGTGGGAGTTGGGGAGAAAAAAGGAAGGAGGTGGCGGACACACGAAAGGAAGAAGGACAGGGACAGGAATACTAACAGAAAGAGGGCGAGGAACAGAGAAAAAATGAAAAAGGCAGAGAAAAGTAAAACGGACGGGGAAAGGTGCGTTAGGCTGGGATTTAATGGTTGCTGATGATGGAAGTGGACAGGGAAAATGAGCAATAACAGGAAAAATGAGAGAGAGAGAGAGAGAGAGAGAGAGAGAGAGAGAGAGAGAGAGAGAGAGAGAGAGAGAGAGAGGAGGAGGAGGGGAAGAACAGAGGAGGCTGAATAGGGGTGAAGAATGGGATGCGAAGGAGGGTAGGGAAAAAAAGTGATAAATGAGATAGGAAGTAATGAGACTGGGGGGAAGGGAAAAAGGGCGAGAAGAGAGAAGCTGAGATTTAATAGTGCTAGGAGTTGATGCGTGGGGGATGAGGGGGACTGAGGCAGGTAGGACAGGTAAAAGTGATGGATAAGGAGACGGGGCAAGGGATTAGGGAGCATGAAGGAAGGATTGAGGGAACTGGAAGGGAGGGATGTGTGATGGACGGAGGCTGGGGGAGAAAATGGGAGGGGATAGGGGATAGGGATGAGGGTTGAGGTGAGAGGTGGAAAGGGGTTATGAGGAAAGTGAATGAGGTCACAGGTGTGGAGGTAGTACGAGAAGGGAATGGGAAGAAACTGAGAGGTGTTTGGAATTCAATTAGTGAGAGAGAGAGAGAGAGAGAGGGGGGGGGAGGTGGCTAGGATAAAGTGATGCTAGGCGTGATGAGAGGAGAACTTACGAGCTAGGAGAAAGAAAAAATTGTGAGAGATTATAAGCAAGATTAAAGATTAGAGCAACTTTAGCGGAGATTAGGAGGCTGTGAGCAAAGATGAGAAGCTGAGGTGTGGCTGAGGTGTGTGTGTGTGTGTGTGTGTGTGTGTGTGTGTGTGTGTGTGTGTGTGTGTGTGTGTGTGTGTGTGTGTGTACTGAAAGCGAGACACACACACACACACACACACACACGCACAGAGAGAGAGAGAGAGAGAGAGAGAGAGAGACTGAAAACTAAGGTGTGGGGATATAAAAGGAGTGGAAGATGAGGAGGCCAAGGAGAAAGGTGAGAGGTGCTAGGGGAGGAGGAGAGTACTAGGTGAAGGGAGAGAGGTTGAGGGCTAGGTGCTGGGAAGGGGGGGGGACTGGAGAGATAAGGGGAAGGCTAGGAGGAAAAGGAAAAGAGGAAAAAGCTGGCCAAGGGAAGGGTAATGCGTGAGATAAGGGATATCACTGGTGCTCTCTCTCTCTCTCTCTCTCTCTCTCTCTCTCTCTCTCTCTCTCTCTTCTATATATCCCTCATAATTTCCATTCTGTCTGTCTGTCTGTCTGTCTCTCTCTCTCTCTCTCATTATCCATCTGCTATTTTTACTTACCTACGACCTTCATAATTTCCAGTCTCTCTCTCTCTCTCTCTCTCTCTCTCTCTCTCTCAATCAATCAATACAACAACCTCCCGGAATACTGTACTGTATGTTGTAAGTAGAAGTTTAATGACCAATTCCGAAAGCACGTTAAGTCACCGTAAGTCAACTATTGGCATTATATTGTCACCACTGCATCATCCCACTCTCTGTACCCCTTCACCCTGAGTCTTCAATGGGCTCTCACAAATATATGGCTACTTTATTAACTTTACGAGAGCACCTTAGTAGTACAAGAGGCTCAATAAAGGCTGTATCTAAAGTCATCCAGTTAAAAATGGTCTCCTAAAACTGAATTAAATCGTCTGGGGATAAGAATGAAATGGAGAAAAACATCTGGGGATAAGAATGAAATAAAGAAAAACAATCTAAATGAAGAGGTTGAAGGACAGTTCATCTAGAGCAGTGGTTCCCAAACCGGGGGCCATGGCCCCCTTGGGGGCCATATATCAGAATATAGGGGGCCATAACCTGAACCGAAGGAGTTTAGCGAGTAGGTAGTCAGTGGAGAGAACTTACACAGGTTCAGTACAGGTTTGTGCAATGCTTTGCTGCCAGTGATTTTTTTTTTATTGCTGAATCAGCTTTTCGCAATAATGCAATTTTTAATTACTCTAAGTAAGGATTTTTTTAATGTACATTTTATTATTCCTTTAGTACCATTTCAAAAATTATATAAGATTCAGCTAAGACAAAATACACATTTCTTTATTAATACTTAACAAAAGAAAAAATGACAAATGGAATCAATAAAATTCCAGGATTTGCTGGAGTGATTTTTATATGGACATGATGAGTGTAGGACTGTAGTGTAGACAGTCACTGTAGTCATGGGTTATGGTTGGGGAAGGGGGGCCATGGACAAGGATCATGTATGAAAAGTGGGTAACGACCAGAAAAAGTTTGGGAACCACTGATCTAGAGAGTATGTACTATTTATACTGGGTTATTCAGATAGTTGTAATAATATAGAGGTATGTAAAAAAAAAAAAAAAAAAAAAAAAAAAAGGTTTGTTTTATGGATTGTGTGGTCTGCGTACGTACAGCATGTTTCTTCCTCTGTCTGTCTGTCTGTCTGTCTGTCTGTCTGTCTCTCTCTCTCTCTCTCTCTCTCTCTCTCTCTCCACAATTTCCTCCTCAGTTTTCTTCATCTACAGCCTTTTCCTCCGTTGCTAACTTTCCTTCTTCCCTGTCTCTCATTGTCTAATTCCTCCCTTTCCCTCCTTTCCTCAGCAGTTCCACCCAGTAGGATCCTTCCCTCTTTCATTCCTCTTACCCTCTTCCTCCAACACATCTTCCTCACCATTCCACTTCACCGTAATTCAATCCTCTATTCTCTCAGTTCCCCCTTCATTCACTCATTTCAGTCTCTTTCCCTCTCATCCTCCCCTTTCCCCGCTCACTCAACTCTATCCATCCCATCCCCTTCCATGTTTTCTCATTTTTACCACTTCTCTCCCTCTCTCTTCGCTTCCTCCCTCCTCTCTTCCTTTCTATTATTCTCCCACTTTACGTCCTCTCTCCTCTCTTCATTCCTTTCATTATCTCTCCCATCTGTCTCCCACTTCACTTCCTCTCTCCTTTCTTACCTTCCATTCCCACTAACTCGTTCCATCTCTCCTACCCCCTCTCGTCACATCCTCCCACTCAATGCCCTCTCCTCTCCCTCCCTCTCCCTCTCACCTCCCTCCCTCCCTCTCCAATTAACTCCTCTAGCTTTCATCTCTGTTCCTTTCATTTCCTACAATCAGTTTTTCCCTCTGCCTTCTCATCGTTTTCTCCCTCCTTCCCTATTTCATTTACTTTTCTCTCCCTCTCTCACTCGTTCTCTGTGTAAATTCATTTGAACTCTCTCTCTCTCTCTCTTTCTGATTCCCCCATTCATCAACTCTCACTTCCGTTCATCCCGTGTACCCCACATCTTTCTTTCTTTTCTCTCTCTCTCTCTCTCTCTCTCTCTCTCTCTCTCTCTCTCTCTCATTCATTAACATTCATTTCCGCTCATTCTGTGTATCTTCCTAATACCCTCTTCCTCCCCCTCTCTCATGAGTTTGTCCGTTTGCTTGTGTGTGTGTGTGTGTGTGTGTGTGTGTGTGTGTGTGTGTGTGTGTGTAAGTCTTCCATTAATCTCTGTTATTTAACTCATCTAATTAACTCCTTCCACCCAACCTATTTATCTACCAATCCAACCCCTACAATTAACTACTCCCAGTCTACCTTAACACTACTTACCTTCCATCTTACCTACTTTACCGCCTCTAATTAGGTCTGCCTGACTGTTCTTTACATAACCCATTAGTAGTCTGTTTACCCACCTACTTAACAAGCTACCTTCATCACGCTACCTGCCCTTCTACCTGACCTACCTACTTACCTCCTTTCTTCCTGCCTACGTATCAAACTACCATTCTACTTACTGTCTACCAATCCACCTACCTTCTTCCTGCCTTGCTACCTACCTTCCTACCTACTTACCTCCTTACCTACCTATCTGCCTACCTACCTAGCCGCCCATAAGCCTGCCTGATTGCTCTAATGAATAGGCCTTTTGTTACATGTTTACCTGTATTTGCTCATTAGATTCACCTGCCCGCGGCTCCTGTATTCTGCTTGCCTACCCACTTGCCCATACTTCTATTCACCTACCTACCTTTCAATCTACCTACCTATCTCCCTTTTTACCTGCCTACCTCTCTACCAACCTACTTCCCTTCCTGCCTACTTGCCCTTTATCTTCACTTCTCTTCTTCCCTTTCTACAATCTCATGTGCCTACCTGCCTGTCTCTCCTGCCTCACTACTTCCTATCTACTATATTTTGCCAGTTTCACCCCTCTGTATACATGGATGCCTTTCTGCTTACCCACCTATCCACCTTCCGTGCCATCAGGGTGCCTGCCTACCTAGCTATCCATTTTTCTCGCCTACTTCCTCATCTATGCAACCTTGTACCTATTTCCTTACATTCTTGCTAGTCTGTCTACTGACCTCCTTACCTATAAACCTACCTCCTTGCCCCTTTCCCTCTTTACCTACCTACCCAACTACCCACCTGTCTACTTTCCGCCTGCCTGCCTATCAATCCACCCATCCAATCTTTTACTTACCTGCCCGTCTACCTCCCTACCTACCTACCTACCTACCTACCTACCCACCTGTCTACTTTCCTGCCTGCCTGCCTATCCACCCATCCACCCAAACTTCTACCTACCTGCCTGTCTACCTCCCTACCTATTTACCCACCTACCTGTCTGCCTGCCTATCTGCCTACCCACCCGCCTGCCTGACCACGTGCCTAATCAGTGCGGGGCTGGCAGCACAACAATGAGGGGCTGCGAGGAGTGAGTGGCAGCAACAACAGACACTGATCATTACCAAATGTCTGTGTGTCTGATAACCCTCGTGTGTGTGTGTGTGTGTGTGTGTGTGTGTGTGTGTGTGTGTGTGTGTGTGTGTGTGTGTGTGTGTGTGTGTGTGTGTGTGTGTGTGTGTGTGTGTGTGTGTGTGTGTGTGTGTGTGTGTGTACAACCTGATTACCACGTCGTGGTTGCATGAAATTCACTCAGCTTCAGTTATGAGGTAGGAATGAGCCTCCTTTGTCGCAAGTCATCTCAAATCTCCTATCAGACTACATCCTGCCATCAATTGAGCTAAAGGGGAATAAAGGATCCTTGAGAGATTACAGTAAACCGATTATAGTGCCCTTGTCTGTGTACTGTTACCTGCGTCAGACAATATATTAATACCTGAGTGTCTACGTGCTAATTATATGTAAGTTTACCATAACCTATATCAGCTACTCACATCATATTGCTTGATTTTTCTGACATGAAACAAGATTACAACAATTTATTTAAAGGTGAAAGATATGAAGTAAATCTAAGAACTATCGAATTAGGTTAACGACACAGAACAGACATATAAGAATTACACAACCGAACCAGCGATACGAACACAGCGAGTAAATTACCTGGAGAAAAACAGCGAAACGTATACATCCCGGTGCAAAGACTTACAGGCTGCTAAGTCGTACTGAGTTTAAGAGACAGACAACTGATCCCGAGTTTCTTATTTCCCACACGAGAAGCCTTGGCAAAGTAGCCGCACACATGAAGGCAGCGAGGAACAGAACCAATAATCCTTTCGATGCGATTTACAAAAGGGAAGAGTATGACAGTGGCAGAGGATGACTGTAATACGTATCCATTAGAGTTCAAGGATTAGTTTCAAAAGTCAATGGCTCCCTGTACTCATTTAATCTATTCCAAACTTCTATGCAGATTCATCACTGCAACGCACTCAGGAACATCCACCAGCACTCTCATCCGTCTGTATCTAATAAACTCGTTCGCTTATATTCGCCATGCTTACTCTTCCACACCCACCGTATTCACTCATTCACATGCACTAACTCACACACCACCACATTCACCAATCCACATCTACCCCATTCACTCACCCACATTCACCGCTCTCAGCCAGTCATATCCACCACACCTATTCATCCGCATTCACCACACTCACGAATCCATATCCACCACACACTACTATCCTCCTCATACAGATTCCCTGCAACCTCTCTCTCTCTCTCTCTCTCTCTCTCTCTTCACCGCAGAGCTGCATTTCTCTCCCTTTACTATCGCTATTTCAATGGCCACTGCTTTTGTGAACTGCCGGGCTGCATCCACCGCCCATTACGACGTGAGCGCTGTACCCTTTTCTGCATGCAGCAACGCATTCTCCTTCTCTGTCGAATTATTTAGTGCAAAGTTAAATGGTACCCTCAGTCCTTCACATATGCAAATGGGCGTATTAGGACCTGTCTTTCTCAATCTGTATTTTCCTCTTCCTAAGACCTCCAGTCTCTGAAGAGCAATGTGTCCAGAATCCAGATATCTCGAGGTTGGCGGATCTTGAGTGTCCCTCTCTTTAACTTACTGTATGGAAAGAACAATTTACCGACTTCCAGGTCTGGATTCCTTCCTTGAATAAAGAAAAAAATCATCTACCCACACTCACCCACCCACATCTTTGAAAATTAACCCATCCACACCACCACCACCACACTCATCCGCATCCGATATACTCACCCACAGACATAAACCACATTCTTACATTCACATACATTGTCCTAATCCACTGACATATAAACAGCCTCAAATTAAAAAATCTCAGTACTGTATTCATCCACCTCCATCATTCACCCACTCACATCTGTTGTATTCATTCCTCCACATCCATCCACTCACAGTCTGAATCCACAACACTCGACCATCCACATCCACAACGATCATTCGGCTGTCAAACTCATCCAGCAATATCTACTGTACTCATCCCCATTCCCCTTCACACTCAACCATCCATCCATCCACCGCAAACACAGAGGGTACACCGCCCACCACACACAAACACACAAACCATCCAGTCCGGTATATATGAACAAACAAAAACGCAAGCTGGCCAGGGTTCGATTGCACGGGTTTCGGAGTGTATGTGCAGTGAAAACACAATGGGGGCTGTACAGTTGTGATCCATTGTTCCTTTACAGTCTCCAAAAATCCGAACGCAAAGAAACCCGGATAAATTTTGCTTATTTATCTATTGTCAGACGCTTTAATCGTAGCCAAAATCAAATTGCTTCCCTTCTGTCTTACTCACGTACACTTTCCTAGACAGTCTTTAATTCTCCATCCATAATTATCGCCATTCCGTACGAACTGCTCTGAACAGTTCCTTGACACCTCTAAATGAGATCAAAAGTTTATTTACACTACTTCGGAAAAAGCAGTGGGATTTGTGTGGTTCCCACCACCAGTTTCATTTACAAAAGTCTTGGAAAACCGTGTCAGAATTTAGGATGATTTAGCTGAATGTAACACCTGTAATTAAAAGGGATGGATCAGCTGTTTATTATTCTGCGTTTATTTCCACACTTTCTATTACGGTATCACTACTCACTGCCATATCATCTCACTCCTTAAATAAACTATAGGGCAATTTCTAACCAACGCACCTTATCTCTTCCGGATCTCCATTATTTAGACGCCAAATACCTCGCAACCACATAGTACAGTCGGCGCTACTACGCACAAATCCATCACCTTAGTAAATACCGACTTCTTGCTACACACACGCTCAATACTCCTAATACTTTAATCCCATCTTCTACTTCTGGTGTCTCAGTTTAATATCCCTCTATATCCATCACGAAATACCCCAATTAATTCATCCACCACATTTTCCTTGTTTAGACTTCCTCTTATATAACTCAGACAAATAACATTACTGTGCATTTTCACCAAAGACGCAAGAAATTATTGTAAACTTCTATCAGTAATATCCACTAACAGAAATGGTACGATGTTTGTGCAGGTGACGACTTATGGACACGGTAAAATTACTGTTGACTTTCACCAGCAATGCTCACTATCAAAAGTATTAAGTGTGTGTGTGTGTGTGTGTGTGTGTGTGTGTGTGTGTGTGTGTGTGTGTGTGTGTGTGTGTGTGTGTGTGTGTGTGTGTGTGTGTGTGTGTGTGTGTGTGTGTGTGAGAGAGAGAGAGAGAGAGAGAGAGAGAGAGAGAGAGAGAGAGAGAGCACGAAGACTTATGCACACCGCAATATCCTCCCAAGCAACATCTCCCCTTCACCTCCGTGGAGACGAGGTTAATGAACATCTCCGGGGGCGAGGGAAGTTTGAGGGAGGATGTTTGGAGCAGCGTGGGAGTGACGGAAATAGCACATCCCCAAGAACGCACGGCTAGCCTTACAGGTGGCAATCTCCTACCTGCTATAGCTGCGTGTGTGTGTGTGTGTGTGTGTGTGTGTGTGTGTGTGTGTGTGTGTGTGTGTGTGTTGTGAGTGTGTGATGGTAGGTAAGACAAACCGTGAGATCCGTAGCGAGGCAATCTAAGAATCGATGCATTTATCTGGAGTGCGTGACGGACACACAGTATGGAGTGCTGTATTAGACGTCCCGCAACAGACTGATAGATAGATAGATACATACATAGATAGACAGATAGATAGGTAGATAGATTGAGAAACAGATAGATAGAAAATAACGTTCATACCAGCGGCGCCTAAAACCATTTTATTCTAACTCTGCCTAAAGCTGCCATCTCTCCATCTTGAATACTTATAAGTAACAACAGACTAACACTGGAGAATGATGGCAGTTACAAAGAAGCGCTATGAACAGGATGCAGAGCTGCAGTAATTGTCTTTTTCTGTCACTGATGTAGCGGAAATAAGCGACAAAAAGACGACTATCTGGGCTAAGGTAAGGTGAAAGAACAACAGTCAGCTAAAACGACTGATGGATGAATGGACAGACAGACAAACAAACAGGCGACAGATGTAAAGTGTAGAGGTAAGGGGCAAGTAGGTGTTCATAATAAAGTAACATATACATAAACTGACAGACACAAACAAAAACTGACTATGAAATGAGGTCATAACTCTAGACAGAGGAACATACTGACAGAAAGACAAGACAGACCAACAAGAACTACAGAGATAAAAAGAAACAAAAATCACTACGGACAGTTACAGACAGACAGATATAGACCTTGAGTTAATGTAGAGCAAGGGGTAAAAACGAAATTACTGGCAACAGAGTAAATGATACACTAACAGACAGAAAAATGGTACTGGAAGAAATGTTTATAAGTAGTTAGAGGGACAAAAAAAAGCAGATTCGAGTGAAAATCAGAGACGGTTCACATTAACAACAAAATGAGAGAGAGAGAGAGAGAGAGAGAGAGAGAGAGAGAGAGAGAGAGAGAGAGAGAGAGAGAGAGAGAGAGAGAGAAGGTGGTGAGTTATAGAAGAAAATGAGGTGGAAATGACAGACTGTTCACCCTAACGAGAACAAGCACAGGTGAGAGGCACGCCAAGTGGGATCTCACGGGGCCGAAATGATAAAGTGGGCGAGAGATAATGGAAGGTGACGCCGAGAGTTAAGTGAAGAGAGAGAGAGAGAGAGAGAGAGAGAGAGAGAGAGAGAGAGAGAGAGAGAGAGAGAGAGAGAGAGAGAGAGAGAGAATTAGTTACGATGGCAAAAGTACCAAAATGTTGAGGCAGTATTATTAACTATTATGAAAACCGAAAATGAAAATAAAAATGCTACGCCAGTGAAGATTGCCAATGTCTACAGAAATGGAAAAGTACGAGAATAAAATCGCCAAAACAGAAACAAAGATGCTGATGAAAATTATTACGAATATGAAAAAAATGGCAAAACTTCATCAAAATTAGCTACGAAAACGATAATGACAAATTCGATACAAGGAAAAAACTAAAAATAAATATATAAATGAAATAAAGGTGTGTATGAAAACGTCAATAAATAAAAAAAAAAAGTTAAAATTAGCTCCCACACTGAAAATTGGAAATAAACACTAACATCTATACAATTACTGACAATAATCAAAACTCTCAAAATGCGGTTATTAAAGAGCTATTAAATCAGTGCATGGTAAAAATCATTTGGACTGGATGTATCAGTTGGAGTGTTGCAGTAATTGGATGTGAGAGAGGAAGAGCAGCCGGTATGTGTATATTTGGAAACTGTTATTGACTATTTGATTTCATGAAAGACTCTTACCTTTGGTTATATGTTTAGTGATTACCGTTTCTCTCTCTCTCTCTCTCTCTCTCTCTCTCACACACACACACACACTGAGTGGCAAATGCAATAACTTCTCTGTACGGCTAATAGAGATTTTTTTAACCTGGAAATTAACTTTGAGTCTTCTCAATAATACTGAGACTTCTCTGATATTATTGGTGTTGTTTTGACTTAAGTTTGTTTGGGTTATTCTGGGGAGATAGAGATTAAGAAATACCGTAGTTGCTCCTCCCACTCCTACTCCACCGTCACCTTGTCCTCCACATCGTCATCATATTCCTCATTATTATCACCGTCATTATTAACACTCTATTTCCATTTGACAGTTTGTGAAGTAGTAATAAATAAGTATTAAATATAAGAAGTATTATTTTCTTCTTCTTCTTTGACTTTAAAAAAAAAAAACGAAGCCTTTAAAAATTTCATTCAGCTGGCATTTTACTTTGCTTTTGCATTTTTCAGAGCCTTTCACTCATCTTAATACTAATCGAGCTGGAGGAGGTACACAACACAACCTCCATTAACCCCTTCACTGCCAGACATCTTCCTTAAGCTGAATAAAACCGTCTGGTGGTAGAAAGAATAAAATCAAACACCTGCACCGCGATGACATATTTTCTCATTTCCATACTCGTGCTCTTACCAGACATCTTTATTCCATTTAGGACACACTTCTTGTTATGAAAAGGTTAATGAAAAAAATCATATCTCGTCACGCAAATTCTCAACGCACCTGAATGAAATCGTCTGTATATAGCATGAGTAGAACAGAAACGCAGGTCATCGGCTTGAAGGGTCTGTCACCACACCGACGGGATTAAACGCAAAGTCATTGGGGGTTAATGAGGAACTAAATTAATTACATCCCCTGGAAATATCGACAGAATTATTATTAACCCTTCCAATCCCACGACGCATTTTTTTTTTTCAATCCCATGATGCTTTTTTTTCTTTTTTTCCCCCCCCCCCACTCCCATGACGCATTTTTTTTTATTGCGATCCCATTACGTATTTTTTCTATTTCAATTCCATGACGCATTGTTAAAAGCCCGTGGTGCATTTTTTATTTCAATCCCATGGAACATTTTTTATTTCCATCTCATGACGCATTTTTCTCTCCGACAAGAAGAGTATGTATTCACTTCTGTTTGTTTGTTTTAGTCTGTTAGCAGGATTACTCAAAAACTAAAAAGAGTGATTTGGGCCATATTTGGTGGGTAGACAGCCCATGTCCCAGGGAACAATCGATTAACCTTTAAGACAGATCCGGACCGCATTACAGATTCTTTTTGCAAAACCCTAATCAATGATGAGAAAACCTAACCCATATTGAGAGGTAGTTTGGAAATTACGTTGCCCTTGTCGGAGAGATGGGCTCCACTGAGTGCCCATCTACTTATATTTCAGTGCCGTCATTATCTATTTTACTCTTGCTACATTCAGACGATTTTATTCAGCTTAGAGGGAAAGAAATAAGGCTGTAAATGGGTTAACTGAGACTGTACTGTATTTAGCCCTGTCACTACACATGGGTTATCTAAATCTTTAACAAAATCGTCTGGAGGCAGGAAATTTATGTCCACGGGCGATCTCTCTCTCTCTCTCTCTCTCTCTCTCTCTTCCAAATCCAAATCCTTAACAAAATCGTCTGGAGGTGGGAAAATTATGCCCATGGGAGTCTCTCTCTCTCTCTCTCTCTCTCTCTCTCTCTCTCTCTCTCTCTCTCTCTCTCTCTCTCTTTCTCTCTCTCATTCTTAAAGGTCAGGACATTCCCTTAATATTACACAGGTTAATCAAGACTACTGTATATCAAACTCCTATCGATCGAAATGTCTTCTAGAACCGCCTGGAAATGCTAAGATAAAAATAATTAACATGATGAGAGAGAGAGAGAGAGAGAGAGAGAGAGAGAGAGAGAGAGAATCAAACCCATTAAAATAGGAGGTCAACGACAGGTAGTACGAACATAAATATATCCCTGCAAAATGCCCAAGAGAGCTATTATTATTATTCTCCTTCAACGTGTAAAAAATATCGAAATACTGTACGTAGAAACCAGACAAGACATCAAAGCGGAAGGTCAAAGTAAGCGTCAGTGGGGCAGGGACTAAAATGTACCAGGAAGGGAATATATCTCTTGAAAGTGACAAGGAAAAATATTATTAGTCCTCCCGCTCTGAAAATAAATAAATAAATAAATGAATAAAAACAAAAACTCGATCCAAACGAATAAAACAGGTCAGAGTTAGTGACGACCAGAATTTTATATATATATATATATATATATATATATATATATATATATATATATACAGTAGCTCTCTCTCTCTCTCTCTCTCTCTCTCTCTCTCTCTCTATATATATATATATATAAAAATATATATATATATATATATATGTATAAAGTCTCTGAGAAAAATATGATCACTCCTTCAGCTCTGGCATGCAAAAAAAAAAAAAACATTAAAGGCCCGTCCGCACCATCAACCTCTTCACTTATTATTTTTTATCAAATCCTTTTTACCTCCAGACAATTTATTTCATTTCAACATGATTTTTTTTTCGAACTGGAGAGTGTTGTACAGTACATAGCCACCATTAACCCCTTTCATGTTTACAATACGCTCTTCAGTCGAACAGAGTAGCTTGATAATAGCAATAACAAGAAGCGGTGCCAAGGCACAGTAAACCGTCCCCGGCAACATGATATGTAGTCAAAGATGTCACATATCAAATTTGGAGTAAATCGGGTGAAAATTGACGATTTTATGCCCATTTGAAATTTTAGGCCCGACCCACCTGACACTGACACCCCTACTGCAAACTTGGGGGTGACCCCCCTGATGTAATGGGGCATGTTATAGGATGCAGATTTGAAAGATGTACCTTTAGTTTTGGTTTCATGTTGATATGACAATATTGTAGGAGTTATGGCGAAAAACGATTTTTTTTTTTTTTTTTACACTTATGGGGCCAACAGCCTAGGCCTTGGCCCAGTTTGGCCCAAAATTTAATCAGGTGATTAGGGGGTCATAGCCCATCATCCCTGTAATTTTATTCAAAATCGCGTCAATAGTTTTCGCGTAAAGTTGCTAACAGACAGACAGACAGACAAACAAATAAACCAGCAGACAAACTGAGTGAAACAGACAAAACCGGATAATAAATTAAAAGTAGCGTGATAAGGGCAAAAACAATATAAAAGTAGCGTGAAAAGAGCAAAAATAAAATGACAGTAGCGTGATAAGAGCAAGAATAAAATAAAAGTAGTGTGATATGAGCGAGAATAAAGTGAAAGTAGCGTGATAAGAGCATGGATAAAATACAATCACGTCCCAGAGCAGAAAATGTGAAATGAGAGGGAAGTAAATGTTAGTGAGGAACAAACTTAAATATATGCCTTGGAAATTTTAATACAACCCTTCGAAATTATCAACAAAGCTATTATTGCCTTTACCCTATAGATGTGGCGTTTGTGAAGGTGGAAAAGGTAAAAGTCAATCATAAATGAAAATAACATCAGTGAGACCACGTGTCTATTTCATTTTATTTTTCATCTTCACGTAGATTTAAACCTTATTATAATCATGCAACGGCAGGAGAGGAGTAGATATGGCCTTATTAACATTATTCATGATTAGGGTATGCGCTAAACCGAAACATAATAAAATAAAATAAATAAAAAAGGTATAGTAATAGCAAAAATAAAGCAAGAATGACGTGCTCAGACTGTAGTCATTAAAGCGAGATATGTAATAATACGTAAGAAAAACATTAAGTACATCTTTTTCAAAATCACCTGCATAACTATTACTTAACCTTCAGCGCTGATGCATATAAGAGAAATTAAAAGCCACGCAAAATTGCCACAGCGACAGCCAGGAAATAGGTTTGAGAAAGACTTTAATTATCTTCAGGTAACTTGGCACGAGCTATCTTCAACCTTTTCGATCTGCCGTGCACAAGACAACTTAAGACACCAGTAAGAAGCACCCAGACGAGAGGTACGAAAGAGGTGCCGAAGAACAGACTGAACTCTTTGGCCTATCGTGAATCCATTAATTATATTTTTACTCAGACTACCACAAGATGATTTTCTTCAGCTGAGGGTAATTTTAGTGGTCGAAGAGTTGAAAAATTACCTTCACTAACACCTGCACTGTTAGACAATTCCCCAGGTCAAATAAATTGGTCTGGAAGCAACCTGAATAAATACTGAAGTGCGTCCAAGGTAGAGAAAGGTTTAAACTTGTGCCCTGAGAAATAGCCAGGAGAAAATTATCAAGGTTTCCGGCTTTGACCTGGGGCGTGTTATTTTCATCATAAGTCTTCCTGGCACCAGATGATTTAACTTGGTCCAGGGATTAACACTCTCAGGTTCCTTGGACTTCCTACAGGCCTCATAAAGTCGTCTGGCGTTAGCTGAAGTCTCTTGTCTTATCTCGGGAACAATAAAGTTCATAATGACAGTCTAATCCCTCTCAGGTTTCTACGACTACCCTCCCAGGTGAATAAAATCGTCTGGGGACAAATGGAATACAATACCGGGGAAGACGCGACTACGATACAAGTAACCCCTTCAATCCTAAGACTTTCCCCTTCTGGCTGTTCATTCTTGCTACTTCAGGACAATTTTGCGAACAGCGGCGGAAAAATTAGTGACAGGATGTAAAACTGTGTCCATCAACGCTCTTTCGTGGCCTCATTTCCTTCCTTAAGCTCAGTAAAATCGTCTGGACACAGCAATAATTCATACACACACACACACACACACACACACACACACACACACACACACAGACACACACACACACACACACACACACACACACACACACAATCAAATCAGAGTATGCAAGTGGTGAATGAAATCTGTGTACTAATTCCACATGTATCATATATCTCTCTACAGCTTAATAAAAGGAAGGGAAAAGGGAGGAGGGGGAAGCAAGAAAAAAAAAATAAGTAGCGTCCTCGTGCTGCAAGGGTTAAAAGGAATTAGAGGCCAGTTAAAATTGGTAAAATAGAGGGAGCAAGAAGAGTGATGGGGAAGAGAAATTAATAGGTTCCTTGTTAAGTATGGAGGGAAGTATAATTAGATCCTCAGCTCTGACATAGAGGGAACTGTTTTTAATTCTTCAGTTCAGACGTATATGAAAGAAAATGGTGGCTGGTTAAAATGACTAAAACGAGAGAGAGAGAGAGAGAGAGAGAGAGAGAGAGAGAGAGAGAGAGAGAGAGAGATGGAGCACAACAGTTAATCTATATACCGCCTCAAAAATACAGTATATATAATGGAGTACTCTACTTTTCATCCATCACCTATGACAGCAACACGGAGGAACCAAGATAATATGCATCGCCTAAAAATATATATTGAGTAAGCTATGTTTGCGTATGACATAAAAAAAAAAAGAAAAACACACAGTACGAGGTCAGACAAAATTGCTAAAAAGACACAGAGTAATGGGGAAAAAATTACTAAAAAGACACAGAGTAATGGGGAAAAAATTACTAAAAAGACACAGAGTAATGGGGAAAAAATTACTAAAAAGACACAGAGTAATGGGGAAAAAATTACCAACGAAAATAATACATGGAGCAAAGTACTTTTAATCCATCAGCTTTGACAGTGTTAAAAAAAAAAATAACTTACGTGGCCGGGCAAAATCACTAAAACGACAGGTAAGAAAGAGTTATGGAGGAACGAAATTAATCGACCACTCCCTCCCCCCCCTCCAAAAAAAAAAAAATGCTGCATGGAGTGGTCTGCTTTTATGCCTTTATTCTGGAAAATATGAAAGGAAAAATTGTACACCTTAAAAAAATAAATAGTAAAAGGAAAGCTATTAAGTTACAAAAAACACATTAATAAAAAAAAAAAATCCACAAAAAAAAAAATGACCTGGAGTGTGATATTATTACAGGTAAGCAAAATACAAAAAAAAAAAAAAAAGTAATAAGTTACGGAGGACACAATCATCAATACTGACATTTATCGACAAAAAAACAACTAAATCTATAGAGAAAATAAGCAAAAAATTAACCCACAAAAACAATACCGACCCTAATCCCGAGAGGAAATAAGGTGAGGGCAAGAGGGTAAAATAAACCGCGTATATTTCGGCGGGAATTACGAGAGGTATGCTGCCGTGGATGGGCAAAAGGATTCACAGGAGGATATAGTGAGTGGTGACAGGGGAGATGGAGTGAGAGGAAGCGCAGGGGAGGCTATAACCGTAACTCTGCAGGGTATGGGATGGAACGCCCTGACGGAAAACGGAGATTGAGTGCGGAAAACGGGATGTTGGATTTTCGGCATTTTTTTTTCCTGGGGATGCCTATACCGTTAGATTGACCTATCCTAAATTTTACCTTGACAAGTTTATTCTAACTTAATCAAATCTATCCTAACCCAGCCTAACACAGATTATTTTAACTCAGCTCAAACTAACCAAACCAAATTAATCCCTCAATCTAGGCAAACTTTACTTATCTTAACCTAATCTAAACTAGCCTAACCTAACCTGACCATTACTCTGATATGTATGTGTTGGAATGGTCTAACAGAAAACGGAGACCGAGTGCGGAAAATGGGGCACAGGATTTTTTTTTTTTTTTTTTCTGGTGTCTATTCGTAACTTATTCTGAACTAATCCAGCCTATGCTAACCTTGCCTTCCTAACCTAGCCTACTCTGACCTCACCTGAGCTAAACCCATAACCTTTGCTCAATGTATTCTAGCCTAAATTAACCTACCCAATTCAAACATAACCTTGTAAACTAATTTCAATTTAATCTTGCCAGTCATAGCCCGGCCAATCCCAGCTTAACCTACCCAAACATTACCCACAACCCCTAACCTTGCCCACCTTATCCTGCCCTACCCTGCCCTGTCCTAATCAATCTAACCCTAACTTAACCTACCCTACCCTTGCCCACCTAACCTGACCTAACCTAACTAATCCAACCTATCCTAAGCTACTTACTTCACATACCCTTACCCTGCTCAACCTAACATAACTCGTTCTAACTTAAACTAACTCAGACAAACATAATTTAATCTATCCTAACATAATCTAACCTAAAGACACTCACAGCTAAACATACCCTGTTTTAACCTAAGCTAACCTCATTTACCAAACAAGCACCTGCCGGCCTGATGTAAAGGGAATTGGTAAACACAAACTAATTACAACACAACATGCATAAAAACAACAAACAAACAAGCCACCAAAAAGGCTCCCATTAACCCCTCCACCGCTGCGAGGAAGTTGGGTACAGTATATTAATTACGGCTACCAGCAGACGATTTTATTTAGGTGATTAGGTATAGTATTAGTGGTGGTGGTGGTGGTGGTGGTATTAGGATTAGCAGCAGTAGTGGCAGTCCTGGCCATCAAAGGGTTAATCAGTGCTGTCTCAATTAAACTGTATAAGCGGTTAAGCGTCATACATTTTACAGAAACTCAAAGCAATGGTGATGGGATAGATCGATAAGCCACAACCTAATCGACTACGGATAACTGATACTCGTGTTTGTGTGTGTGTGTGTGTATATATATATATATATATATATATATATATATATATATATATATATATATATATATATATATATATATATGCACACACACACAATCGGTAGAGAGGCGGCGTGCAGTCCTGATGGACCCAGGTTCGAATCCCGGCTGGGGCAGGGAACAGTTTAGGATTTGAATTTCATAAAATGCAGACTTTCCTGATCTACCAGATGACCGGCCGACATGTCATAAAAGTACCCCCGCTAATACCAATACACCAGTCCTGTATGAGACAGCCCTAGCATGTATACAATATGGACGGTGGGTGTTAGCGCCTAAGTGGTGACATGTAGAGAGGTGTATGGTATGTTGGAGGACTACTGGGCCTTGAGAGCAGGCTGTGAAGCCTTTGCCCAGAGTCGGACACATAAAACACACACACACACACACACACACACACACACACACACACACACACACACACACACACACACACAAAGCTAATGAATATCGCCAACATTTATCGACAGCAATCAATCCCCCAAACCTTATACACCCCGGACTGAGATGCAGTTCAGCAATTTAATTCAGGGTATTAATAGAAGATTTCATTTTGTCTTGAAGAAACAGGCAGTCAAAAGGTCAGTATAAATAGCCTCCATTAAACAGCATCAAATTACTTTTCTCAATTACTTCTGGCAGTCAAATGGTCAATATAAACAGTCTAAATTAAACAGCATCAACTGTTCTCAAACTGCATATGCTATAACCCCTATAATTTTGACTAAAGTCCAAAACACTGGTGATGTGTTAATTCCCGAGATCCACACTCAGTTCCACTAAAAATAAAACAGAAAAGAATAGAACAGAATGGAACAGAATAAAATAAAATAAATGCATGGCGAATTTAACGCGTCTGTGTATATTAATAAAGGCTACACACAGACGATTTAATTTAGTACACTAGTCAGCAAAAAGGTTAAATGAAAATATACAGGTATATCAATTAAACGTCATAAACTGAATCCCAGAATAATTTTTACGGAAATCAAGAGTAATGGTGACAGGACAGTTCAGCTGAGCCACAACGAACTCGGATAAAAACAATAAACAACACACACACACTCACACACACACACACACACACACACACACACAAATTAATAACCCCGACATCCCCGCCAACCACTTCACCTACACGCAATGCACCGCCGATTTAGACGCTCACATGTTCATATATGTTTTGGGGATACCGACAGACGATTTTATTTACCTGTGAAAAGTCTAGGCACGCAAAAACCCAATGTAAACTGCAGTCAAAGTCAATATAAACCGCCGAGAGAAGTCCTGGCAGTCAAAAAATCAATATAAATTCAGGCAGTCAAATATAAAGTCACCACCGAACTACATAAACTTTTCCCAAATTAAACTGCATATACACTGAACCCACCCGTAATTTTTAACAGAAACCCGCAAATAATGGTGATAGGATAGTTCGGGTGAGCCACAACGAATTCGGCACCAAAAACCGTAAAAAAAAAAAAAAAACCCACACACAAATGAATAACACCCACATTTTTGGCGAGCACCCTTCACCCACACCCAATACACCGCGGATTCATATTGCCGGTTTTGCATTTGGCTCCGAGTTCTCCAATTACGGGCGATTATTGCAGTTGCTACAGTGGCGGGGCCGAATTGGTAATAAAAGCCATCAAAGCCTCGATCGGTAACCTGGCGTAAATCTGAGTGGCCGATAGCGAGGGGGAGGAAGGGGGGCTGGGGAGGAGTGGGGAGGGGGTAGGGAGGGCTTAGGAAGAGAAGGGAAGAGGTGAGTGGGAAGCGAAGAGTGGAAGGGGTAGAGAGAGGTGACGGGATAGATGGGATGAGAGGAGTGGGATGGGTGGGGGTTGGGGAAGGGTAACAAGGGATAGTGGGGAGACTGGGAAGACAAGGAATGGGGTGGATGGGAAGAGAAGGAACGGGGTGGATAAAATTGGGGTTTGAGAAAGGACAGGAGAGATTGTGGAGAGATGGGACGGGGTTGTAGGGAAGGGAGGGTAGAAGAATTGGGGAGGGAAAGGACGGGGTGGATGGGAGGTGAAAGGTTTGGGAGAGAAGGAGTGAGGTGGATATAAGCGGGGTTTAGGGAAAGAGAGAGATCAAGAGGGAGGAGACAGTTGGGAAGGGGCAGCAAAAGGGTTGGGGGTTTGGGAAGGGAGGGGAGGGGAGGAGTGGGCGGGGACGGGGAGGGGAAGGGAGGGGAATGGATGGGGTGGGGTTTATTGGCTGACTGCTTTGTCACACGCATGATGTTTGTGTTTGTGAGGGCAGGGTATAGGACTTTGTGTGTGTGTGTGTGTGTGTGTGTGTGTGTGTGTGTGTGTGTGTGTGTGTGTGTGTGTGTGTGTGTGTGTGTGTGTGTGTGTGCCTTACTTTTAACGTACACGCTCACAATCGTATACACCTGCACACTCACTTAATAACTCCCCCCCCCCTCTCTCTCACCCCTCCCACACATACGATCATTCTCACTCACCCACTCACTCATTCACAAAGTCTTTCCCTAAAAATTCCCTCCTCTCATTGCCTTGAAAAGTCAGGTTGTATCAGTTCAGCTTAGTTTATTTTTGACAGGTCCCTCCCGAGAAAAAAAAAAAAAAAAAAAAAAAAGATAAAAGAAATCCTGTTTCTCTTATTCTTTTCTGCCGTACGAATATAACTTTTTTCTTTTTCTCTCTTTTTTTTTTTTAATAATTCTCTTTAGGTGGAGATATACCTCACTCTTTTCGATATTTCACAGCATAAAACATTACTACCTTTTCCATTTTTCCTGTGCGCAGATACCGAACTTTTTAATACTTTTTTGCGGTCCATAAATAACCTTCAAATTAGCATGCATTTCGCCATGTATTTCCCGTAAAAAGAAAAGAAAAAAAAGAAAACGCATTTTTCACCAACTCTCTATAGTATACTGTAAATATAACTTTTCGGCAGTGATCGTCAAGAAAAAAATAATAACTGACATCCGGTATTTTTTCTACAGCTTCCTGCAGGATATAACTGTGCTTTTTCGCCACTCCTCTGCAGAACAAAAATAACTTACTTTTTTTGTTGTCTGTAGTACATTAATAATTCACTGCATAAACTCGAGCGAGGATAACAAGAACACGATATTTAAGGATGACCATACTGAAGGGATTAACCTGTTCTTTTACCCATTACTCGTGACATGTACCTTAGACACTTCACCACCAGCGGCCTTTATAAGTTAATTAAAATGTTGTGGCAGGAAAAAATATATATCATCGTACTGAAGAGATTAAGAGAATTTTTCTAACCTCTTCCACATGAACAGTTAAATATTGTCAAGAGGTAGCAACAATTAAAAGCAAAAGGCATCCTCGTGCTGAATAGGTTAACTAGGAGGAGGAGGAGGAGGAGGAAACAGATTATTGGAGGAGGAAGAGCAGGTGGAGATTACACCACTCAACCAGCATCCCTTTAAAATAACGCTAACAACTAACACAAGAGGATCAAATACGTCAAAGAGGCTTTAGTGTTATTAAAAAGGATGCTATTTCATTTTTTCACTTTTTTCGAGATTAATACTGTGAAAAGATCAGGGTCAGCGGTGTAGGTTATTATGCTCCTGTCCTGTCGTGTGTGTGTGTGTGTGTGTGTGTGTGTGTGTGTGTGTGTGTGTGTGTGTGTGTGTGTGTGTGTGTGTGTGTGTGTGTGTGTGTGTGTGTGTGTGTGTGTGTGTGTGTCCAAGTATGAGTGCCTGTATGTGTACGCACGGTATGTATGCTTGTATGAATGTATTTTTATGTCTACGGGATACGGATGTGCATGTTTCCAAAAGCAAGTGTGTGCACGTATAACAGTGTGTTTATGTGTTTGGCGGTGTAGACAGAGTGCCAGTAACATTAACTCTCTCAGGATGCAAAGAATCTTATCTTAGTAGCGCATCAAATCATCTAAGGGTTAAAAAAAAATCTGATATGAAAAAGACCAAGAATTTTACATATAGCTTAGGAGAGGCTTCCCGTCTTGTAACTGTTAAAAAATGTTTGAAATAAAATCGAAGACGAATGATTTCAATCTATTTCATTCTCACTACAGTCAGTTGTTTATATTAGGTTACCTGTCGCTTTCCATCACCTTCGAGTTAACTAATGTCTTAAATCAACAGAAGAAACCGTCATTAGTTCATTCTTGTTACCTTCAGGCGAATAATCTTAGTTTAGTGTTGTCTTCCCGTCCTCTCAAATAAACGTGAAACTTCTTAATCATTTTATACATGCTAATGGCTGTCCATTATAATCAACTCAGCGATGTCCTGTCATGCCCAAAAGGTTAAGGGACTATTTTTACGCGAGACAGACAATAACACCAGGCAAACAAAACTGCTTCACCTGTCCAACATCCAATTACCATCAGCCCACTCCAAGCTTAAATATCATCCAGGTGGGGGGGATTTTACCTTGAACTAATTTTACAGGTATTTATGTATATTTTTTGTCTATTTTGGTATTTTATATTATCACAGCTTGTTTTTTGTTAATTTCTGTGTGTGTGTGTGTGTGTGTGTGTGTGTGTGTGTGTGTGTGTGTGTGTGTGTGTGTGTGTGTGTGTGTGTGTGTGTGTGTGTGTGTGTGTGTGTGTGTGTTTTGTATATTTTACTTTCTTGTCACTGCTATAATTAATTTGGTCACTGTCTAAATTCTGCCATATTCTGTTATCACTTTTTCTTTATTTGACGTTTTTCTTACTCTTACTAATGTTCCGTAGGTTATGTGTCACTGTTCTGATACAAACACTCTCGTATTTAATCATACGTTTGCATTACTGTTACTTTCCTATTATAGTAAATAACTGTGCTTGTATATATTTTCACATTTTTTTTCTATTGTCAACAAAACAAATTTCACGTGGGTAAACATACGGTATTTTCATTAGCAAGAAAAACAAATGATGCTTCTCCTGCTTCACATCAAACTACTATCAGTGCACTCCAGGCACACTACACAAATTTAGTGCTTTTCACGATGGATTCATTTTGTACCTATTTTAGTATGTGTCTGTTTTTGGTAATATTTTTCACTGACGTAATTACTTTTTCGTGTCTAGCTTTTGGTATTATCTATAATTGCAAAGTGACTACTTCTCTCTCTCTCTCTCTCTTCCTTAGCAATCTCACACAGTCCCTACGTCGACCCCCCTCCAAACTATTCCTTCCCTTCCCTCCCCTTCCCTCCCCTCCGTTTTCCTCCCTTCCCCTCCCCTCCCTTCCCCAGCATTCCGCCAGTACTCCCCACGTCTGTCCCCCTACCCCCATCACTGTTATCTCACCTTCCCATTCCCTCCACTACCCGGGTCCCCCAACCCTCCCTCTCCATCTTCATCCCAACCACCCCCTCCCTTCACTTTGTACCCTCATTCCTACACCTCCATCCTTCTAATCATTCCCCTCTTCCCCTCACTATATTCCCCTCCTCCCCACCCAATCCCCTGTCTTTCTATTCCCTATCCCTCTATTCTCTTTACCTATCTTTCTCCCTCACCCCAGTCCTTCTCTTCATCTCCCCATTCTCTCTCCTCCTCCCTCTCCCTCCATCCCCCCTACCGTAACCAACCCTTTTTATCGCATTCTTGTTCCCTCTCCCTCCCCTCCCCTACCACAATCTTTCTTTGCCACTCCCTCTGCTTCTTCCCCGCTTTCCCCTTCCTCCATCCCAGTCTCTCTCACTCCCTCTCCTCCTCCCTCAACCCCAATCTTTCTCTCCCATTCCCTCTCCTCCTTCCCCCCACCCCTCTCCACCATCCCAACCTTTCTCTGCCAATCCCTTTCCTCCTTCCCCCCATCCTCTCCCTCCACTCCAATATTTTTCATTCCCTCTCTTCCTTCCTCAACCCCAGTCTCTCTATCCCTTTCCTCCTTCCCCAACCCCAGTCTTTCTCCCCCACTCCCTCCCCTCCTTCTCCCCCAACACCTTCTACCCAATCTTTCTCCCTCACTCCCTATCCTCCCCTCCTCCCCATGAGCCCCTGCGTGACCTCCCCAACCATTCATTTTCTTCGACCCTCCTCCTGTTTTCCTCCACACATTATCAGTTTTTCTTTTTACATAATGATTAAAGATGGTGAAAAAAAAAAATGAGATAGGCATAATGAAGAAACCGAGATCACTGAAATAGGCGATATGAGAAGAATATATTAACTAAAGATTAAATAATAATAAAACAGAATAAACATGATTATTTTGTGAGCACTGAAAAATAAGACAGGCATAATGATGGAAGCGGAAGCACCGAAAAATTGTGATATATTTAAAAATGCATTAACTGAGAGGGCAGAAAATAGAGGTCAAGAATAAACTGAGAGTACAATGATGAAAAACAAATAACAAACAACAGAAAATGAAGAAATTGTCAACATACACACACACACACACACACACACACACACACACACACACACACACACACACACACACACACACACACAACATATAAATAAAATGTCGCCTTCAAGTGGCAAATATAGTGGAACAAAAATGTGAGCTCAAGTAACACAAATATCGAATTAACTACGACCAAGTAACAGGAACAACGAATACACTGATAACTCATGAAAGAAACACTATGAATAAACTATAAGAGCACAGGAACAGATGAAAGATATGAATAATTTGCGAGTACAGATAACACAATGAATTAACAGCGAGCAGAAAATACAAAGTCAAGAATAGTGAATATGTTGACAGAGAAACATGATTTTTTTTTTTCCGCTGTCTGTTACCTGGAATAAACCTACAATCATTAATATTTCGTGCTATTATGACAGATATTCGCACGGCTACGATAAGATATGCGTATGACTACGATAAATTTTCTTACTATCTATCTATTGCCAGACGCCTCAATCCCGTTTAGGGTGGCCACAAACAAATCGCCTCCAAGTCGCCCTGTCCCCCGCCATTTCACTGCCCTGCTCCCAACTCACACCCCACTCTCTCCACCCCATCCCTCCATCTCATCCTCGGCCTCCCCCTCCCTCTTCCCCCCTCCACCTCACTCACGTACACTCTCTTCGTCAGTCTTTCACCCTCCATCCTCTCCACATGGCCAAACCACCTCAGTGTGTTTCTCATAACGCTTCCTATCACATCCACATCCACACCACAACGCTCCTTTATATCTTCATTCGTCAGCCTGTCTCTCCACGTTACTCCACAGGCTCCTCTTAAATAACTCATTTCCGCTGCTCTCACTCTTGACTTGTGTCCTTCCAACAATGTCCAAGCTTCACTTCCGTAAGTTAGAGTTGGTATCACAATACTGTCATGTAGTAACTTTTTCACTTCCATGCTCACTTCAGTGTTTCTTATCACTGCTTTCAAAGAACCAGCAACCTTTCTTCCCTGCTGTACCCTTTCAAGCACTTCACCCTCCAAATCTCCATCCTTACTCATCACACTACCCAAGTACTTAAACGTACTCACATTTTCCAATTCCTCACCATCCAACCTCGCTGTACATTCACTAACTTCACCTCTCTCAAAGACCATCACTTTACTCTTCCCTACATTCACCTTTAGATGTCTTCACTCAACAACACAGTATCATCTGCAAACAACAGTACAGGGAGTTTCCAAACACTATCCTCTCTCACCAGGGCCACTCCAACATCCACTACCCTACCTTGTACCTCTTTTATTACCCCATCCATGTACAGATTGAACAACCATGGAGACATGACACATCCCTGTTTCAAACCAACTTTCAAAGAGAAAAATTCACTTAGTTCACCATCCACACGCACTGCAGCCTTCGCACCATCGTACATACTCTTCACAGCATTCAACAACTTCCCATCTACTCCATATATTCTTAACACTTTCCACAATCCTTGTCTATCCATCCTGTCATATGCTTTCTCCAAATCCATGAAAGCAGCATACAACTTCTTTCCCTTCTCTAGAAACTTTTCCACTAAAGATCTAAGAATGATATATATATATATATATTCGTACAGTTATGATGGATATTTGTAACGACCAGAAAATGTACCCCAACACAACTATGATGGATATTCGCATGATTGATAGCTATTCGCACGACGATGATGGTTATTCGTGCGACAAAGATAATACATGAGACGACTAGGATAGGTATTTGTAAACAACTATGATATTCGTACGACTATTAAAGGTGTTCGTAAGACTAAGATAGAGATTTCGTAAGATCCTGATGTATTTTCGTGTTACTATGATAAGCACTTCGAAAGATCATGATGCATTTTCGTAAGACTGATAAATAATTCGTACGATAATCATAGCTACATATTGCGTACGACTATGACAGATACGGCGCATAGTCGCGGCGCACGACTCTGGGGTTGTCATTATCGTACCCTGGCAACCTACCATTCAAAAGTGCGTCTGATTTCGTATCATATTATACATGAATCATATTATTATGCACGAATATATTATAGACGAATATTATTATGCACGAACATATTATACACGAATCACATGCGTCTCATATTATACACGAAATCAGACGCACTTTTGAATGTTAGGTTGCCAGGGCACGATAATAACAACCTCAGAGTCCCGCGCCGCGACTAAAAGATAACATTTCTCCGGGCTGTGATGGATTATTCGTGGGAGTGGTGGGTAAATTGCAGATAATTTGGCAATCATGCTACTGATGTACCGAGTAACGATCCATACGCTCGTCAATACACACACTGCTATACACACTTCACAATACACACACTGTTATACACACTTCATAAATACACACACTCCAATACACACTTCGCAATACGCACACTTCAATACACACTTCACAATACAGACACGTCAATACACACTTCACAATACACTTTCTGCTACACATTTTATCACACACTTTATATGCTTCTATACACACTTCACAAGACACACTCTGACATTGCACACTTTAGAATACACACTTAACTATATGCACTCCGATACACACACTTTGTTACAAACTATTTTACACAATCCACATTAAACATATTACTATTACACACATTATCATACGCATTTCACTATGCACACTGCTGTACATACTTCACTGCACATACTTCATTATACAAACTCCACAAAACCCTCCACTAAATACACATATTTCATAAAACACACTTCACTGCCACAACACTACAGTATACACATCACATGTAGACACTTCACTATAAACCTCACTATCCATTTCACTCTATATATTCTCTTATGTACATCACTACACACACACACACACACACACACACACACACACACACACACACACACACAAAGTTCAGCTCAGATATCATGATGACTTGAAGGAGGCAAAACTCGAAAGGCGAAATGTCAACTGGACTTTGATCTCGAAGGAATAAGAAAGTTGGGTCAAGAAACATTTCCTCTGACCTGCCGAAAAAATAGGGACCTGACCTTTACAGTGCAGGAAAAAAAAAGGGGGGCTAGACTAAGTGGCGGGACGAACGTACCCGAGTGAATACTGAAAGGAGTGACGTGTGTGGACCAACACGAAAGAAAAAAAAAAAAGAAAAAAAAGGAAAAGAAACAGAAAAAAGGATAGGATGGGAGGGATGGTAAAAAAAAAAAAAAAAACAGAGGAAGGGGAGAAGGATCGGGATTAAAACTTTAGAATTTTTTGTTAATGGACTGGATGGAGAGAAAATATTTTAAAATTGTAAAAATAAGCAGATTGGATGAACTACCGTAATGCGTGAATAAAAAAAATAATATTATTTGTAGTAGTAGTAGTTGTTGTTGTAGTTGTAGTCGTAGTAGTAGTAGTAGTAATAGTAATAGTAGCGGTAGTAGTAGTAGCAGTAGTATAGTATCATTATTAATAACAACAACAACAGTACTACTACTACTACCACCACCACTACTACTACTACTACTACTACTACTACTACTACTAATAATAATAATAATAATAATAATAACCGTAAAAATAATAATGATATAGGATGGCATGAACGGATACATGTGAATGATGAACAAAAGAAATGGGATAAATAAAAGAACGAAGACCGAGAAAATAAGTGAAGAACGAAAGACTAGAAAAAAGATAGACGAAATGGCTGAGTAAAAAAAAAAGTGAGTCATAAAAATTAGAGACAGACAACCAGACATTGAAATATGATGTTAGAAAAAAAAAAAATAAAATCAATGGTAAAGATGTGTCATGGAAAGGAAACAGAGCTATAGCATTCTCTTTTTCTGCCAGTGAGCTACGTGAATTAAGCTGAGAGAGGCTGAAAATCTGGGCTACGTTAAGGTGAAAGAACTGTACTTAGGGCACAGCAAACAGCTTAATTTTGCATTTAACTTTTCCACACTGTCTGGGGGGAGGAGTAAAGTGGCAGCGTGTCTTGTTTACCGCTAGTTGGGGGTTTCGGTGCGCTTAATTCTCTTCGGCTCTGACAAAATTTACCGCTCACAGGAAGACGAAAATGGCTGACCAGAATCAAGTTAACCCAAATAACGTTATGTTCTTCTAGTCTTTCTTGATACTAGATGATTTTATTTGTTTGGAAAGACCTCTGTTAGTGACGGGGATAATGAATGATGTTTTAACCACTCATGTTCTAAATAGTTTCTTATAATCTGACTAAAATTGCGCAACAATATCAGAAAAAAAAAAATGCATAAATGATGTGATACGTCCACGGGCTGACTGGGTGGAGAGAGAGAGAGAGAGAGAGAGAGAGAGAGAGAGAGAGAGAGAGAGCAAATACTTCTTACTTTCTGATCTAATGGTTGGCGAATTCGGCGCTCGTTACTTTTTTTCGGGACTGACCAAACGGCACAAAGAAAGAAAGAAAGAAAAAAGCGAAAGAGTAGTGAAAGAGCTTGACTAGAAAGGTAACAAAAATGTTAGAAAAGGTGGTAAAAAATAACGAGAAACGAATCTGTATATTTTGTGTTTACTATTATTTGGCGAATTCGGTGGCCTCAATACACTTCGGAACTCGGCAAACTCGGTGTTGACGGATGCCAATGAATAATAAATGAGGCTGCTTATAATGAGAGAGAGAGAGAGAGAGAGAGAGAGAGAGAGAGAGAGAGAGAGAGAGAAATATTCGGTGCTCCTAATGCATTTCGTCACTAAACAAATTCGGCTCACTGAATTGGTGACACACACACACACACACACAAATTACCATCCACACATCGACGTGGCGCAACCTTCACTTGACTCTGCACTGAATGACAAGCCAAATGGTGTTCCTAAGGTATTATTAAAACAGACGGTTCTAATAAAGTTACAGATGTCTGAGAGATGGTGGATGCTGTGAGTATTAAGCATGAACACCCTGCATACTACATTACATAGTGCACTGAGCAGCTAAGCAGATGAACGAAACGGGCTTTAGTGTTATCTTAAGGCGCGTTCACACCAAAAGCCTGTTGGCGCGGATGGGATTTCTGCATCGCTTTACCCCATTGAAGTTCTCGCCAGCAACTCTCCATGCAAATTTCCCGCCCGCACCCGCTCATGCAAAATTCCCGCCCACGCCAGCAAGCATCTGGTGTGGATGCGCCCTTAGGTTTCACAAATGTCTGCTGGAAACAGGGGGACTGTTTACAGCTCCGTCCTGCCAGACTTAAGCAGTTCAGTGTGATGATGTCTGGCTTATTTTATGCTCGCTACTGCCAGACGATTTTTGCTGTTTAGGAATCATCGTTGGTTGTGAAGGGATTAAGACTATGTTAAACCCTTGTAGTTCAGAAAATCACTCCTGAGCTTAATAAAATCGTCAAATGGTAGCTAGACTGCACTAAAAAAGGGGAAGGGGGTGCGGCATCCGGATATAAGGGGTCAATAATGAATATAGATGTGAATGAATACCGTTGGCCAAGAGTAGGGTTGTGTTAGTGGCCAAAGTTACTTATGCAAGAAAATATATTAATGCAAAAAAAAAAAAATCAAAGAAAAATAAAAAAGAAACGATGAAATGCAACAACCAGAAAAAAAATATGCAACAAAACACTTATGCAACAACCAAATAAATTGAAGAAAAAAAATAATGTGACAACCACAGAGAAAATAAGCAACAAAAAATGTGCCAACCAAAGAAAAAAACGCTAAAGTAACGGCCAAACAGGAAATAATGTTAATGACACACACACACACACACACACACACACACACACACACACACACACACACACACACACACACAGCAACAATCTTTCCCCTCTGCGTTCACCATTAGCTGGAGAATCCGGTGCTCTTAACGTCTTCCGCCTAAGAATATCACTTTCCTTTTAATCAGGCTCGCACAAGATGCCGTTAATCAAGGCTAACAGTAAAGAATTAACTAACATTATATTTAATTCCTACAGTTAGAAAGGTTATCTCCTAAACCATGTAAATTTAACAGGACGTAACGTTGGAATAAAAATAATAATATTCGTTTTGTATTTACTATCCACGTCGGCTGTACATAATATAGGCGGCAAAGATGCGGACACAAAAATCGAGACACCTTCCACATGAACAATTCTGAAATCAAACGCAGCATTCTGAGATGTCTGTTCAGGTCTAAACATCGCAATACCGAGTTTCAAAAGTTACTGCTCACCGTATCGTAAGGTATTGTGATGTAGTGAATCGATATTTGTCCATATCTTTACAAACTGATGTGAATGAGCAGTAAAAGAGCTAGACTAGAACGGTGACCTAAAACCGACCTAGAAATAAAGGAAAGAAACATACACGGTAGTAGTGGTAGTAGTGGTGGTGGTAGTAGTAGTAGTAGTAGTAGTAGTAGTAGTAGTAGTAGTAGTAGTAATCCCTGGCTGATCTGATTGTGAACCCGGTGGACTGCAGGCTGAAGTTGCCCTCCCCTAGCAGTCCGTCATCCACCCTTCAGGGGGGATAGGAAGGGAGATGAGGAACGTTTGTAAAACAGGGCAGAGGAGTCGACCAATTATGAGTACATCAGTGTCACCACGTGAAGGCTTCCCACCCCCGCGCCACAGAGCGCGGTAAAAACTAATAAGAAAAATCAAATGCAAGCAGTAAAGGAACAAAACGTATAAAACGAATACTTACAAAAAACAGCAACGGCTTCTAACACTGTCTTTACCACTTGTTAAAAAAAAAAATCGGTGCACATAATTCTTTTTCGGCACTGTAAAACCTCGGACTGACTGATGTGAACGAATATTTTAACGTCTAGTCGACACTGGTAACCAAGGACAGTGTTGAAAGAAAGAAAACTAAAAATATGAGTGACAACCACGGACATTCTGAGCCTGCAGTCAGTTGAAATATTCGGTGATGATATTTAGGCACTGAACAACGGCGGTGCTGACGGAGAAGCATGAATATTTAACTTACACAGCGCGACGACTTTTTATTTCTGCTACCCTCTGGCCAATATTCACAGCTTATGCAAGATTTCTCGTACTGGAGGGGTTAAGCATACTGTAACGCTCATCAACCCTTTCATTACTTGTGGTCTCCCATAAAGATGAATAAACTCGTCCCCTGGATGTAGGAATAAAATATACATGACGTTCTCTAGCTGGAAAAAATGTAGACTGGAAATAAAATCGTGGCCTACTATATCGTACAAGATAAAGAAAAGTCAAACAAGTAACGAATCCTCTTGTCCTGTGTTTACCACTAATTGGAGGATTCACAACGCCTAAACCACGTCAGCAAAAAAAAATAAAATAAAAATAAATAAATAAAAATAGGAGCAGATGGGTGCCAGTATAATAATGGCGACCAGAAACCAAGCTAGAAGTAACTGCACCTGCAAACGTTTTTATGAGGTCCACACCCGTAGGGATGGACCCCCCCCACCCCCTCCTAGGAGAGGCGTTTGTAGTGAAAGCTGAGATGTGGGAATGACTATGTAAAGTGTGGTAATGACTGTGTAAAGGTGATGTGTGGTAATGACTATGACTGTGGAGCTGAGATGTGGCAATGACTGAAGCGTGGCATGATTATTATGTTTGTAAAGCTGTGGTGTGATAATGACTATGAAGACAAGGTGTGGTAATGACTATACAATAGTGTGCGCCAGACTCAATTTCACTGGTAGAATCGACTCTATTGTTTTTACTCTTAACTCGGTTCAGACTTTCGTCCTTTTGCAGCTTATTTCACGCAGCTCTGTGGAAGAAGAGATAATGTAACTGCCCTACATACTTTCTATTGCACTTCCTTGTGACTAGCATCATAATCTTGTGTTAATCTATTGTTACAACTCAACATTCAAGATGGAGTATGGGAACTTTGGGCCAAGTTAGAGTAAAACGAGTAGAGGTGTAAATATAAGCAAACATGGGAAGGGATAGCCTATACTACTCGTTTCCACTGTAAATGTCCGCCGCGATATATGTTTTAAGTGCTAGACCTGGGAACACGCAGACCAAAAGACGAACACGCAAACACCGCTTTCACATGGCTCTTTAGTATGAACAGCCAACGAGCAACTTTAAGACGTGACCTTATACTGTATGTTCCGTGTTTATAATGTGTTGGCGAATTCACTGACCCCAATACACCCCAGCACTGAACAAATTACGTGTAAATAATAACTAAGGAAGATTATTAATGGTGATCAAAAGCCTGGCTGGAAGAAAGTGTCCAGAAAAGGAAAAAAAAAAAAGTTGCAAGAAATGGCGCCGTATGTTCTGTGTTTACCATTAGCTGGAGAATTCAGTACTCCTAACTCATCTCAGCATTAAGCAAACTCGGTCGTGCCACACCTCCGCCCTTTAATAACACCAAGTTGCAAGCTTACCCGACCGAGTTCACGAGAAACCCCGAAGTCTCCCGGGAGCGAGTGAGAGTCAGAGGAAAGGAAAGGGATGGGGAGGGGGTAAGGAGGAGGAGCCGAGTCGCAATATAGCCGAATATTCCATTACACGACATGACCCGGCGTTTAATATAGAGAGGCGAATTACAAACTTTACTCATAAGGGAGGCTTGGATTACGAAAACCAGATTTGTTGGTATTAATAAAACATGCGGGGGGTTTAATGCTCTTGGCTGTCAACGGTGGGGGCATCGATCGGGGGTGAGGGTGGGGTGGGGGAAGATGAAGAGGGGCGGGGGGATTGAGATAGGAGAGAGGGTGGGAGGGAGAAGAGAGGCAGCGGAGAGGGTGGGGGGAAGAAGAAGAGAGGCGGGAGGAAGGAGAAGGGAGAGGGTGAGAAGAAGTGGGGCGAGGGGAGGGGAGAGAGGGTGTGGGTGGGGGTGGAGGTCTGGGCTGCTGTGTTGACGTTCGTGTTTATGTATCCGGATTTCGGCTCGACACGGGTGAGATGTGTTAGTGGGATGATTTTTATGCATGGATTTGTAATGGGAAAGAAATGGTGGAGGATATACACTGAAGCAACTTTTTTTTTTTTCCTACCTCAGTCCCTCCTGCATTGCTCTCTCTCTCTCTCTCTCTCTCTCTCTTTCTCTCTCTCTTTCACACACACACACACACACACACACACACACACACACATACACTCCCTTTTTCTATCAGTACCTACCATTCACTCTCTCTCTCCCTCTATCAGAAACTACCACTCACTCTCTTCCTCTCTCTCTTTCTCACTTTTTCTCACGCCTCTCCACCTGTCACCCACTTTGTTCCCCTCCTCTCTTTTATCCTCTCTTCTTCTCCGATATTTTTTGATGCACGCTTTTCCATTACATCCTGCAAGAATGTTTTTGTCTTATTCTTCCCTATCTCTTCTGTATTTCCCTTGTGTTTTTTTATTTACACATTAATTCCTCTTTTCTTTCTTTCCGACCCATTATTTTTTCACTCTCTCCCTTACTTAATTTCTTAAACCATTCTTAACCGTTTCCCTTTATATATATATACAGTATATATACAGTATATAAATATATATATATATATATATATATATATATATATATATATATATATATATATATATAATATATATATAAATTATTCTGATTTGTGTTTTATTTACAGTGTTCTTTTCCTTTCCTTTGATTCAATTTGCAGGTATTTTTATCGACTCTCATACCTTCTGCTTTCTTACGTTATTGCTGCATCTCTCTCTCTCTCTCTGTTACTCTGGTCCGTACATTAACTTCTCCCTTCAATCCCTGTATTATTCCTCCCTCCCTTTTCCCCATTACCTTCTCCCTTCCCTTCTGTCTCCATTCCTTTCCCAATCTCCTTTCTTTCCTTTCCTCACTTCCTACCTTCTTCCTTTACTTTCTTTTTCCATTTCTTTTTTTTCCTTCCAACTTCCCTTACTTTCTTCCCTCAACCCTTTCTTTCTCTCTTATCTCATTCCATCCCTCCTTATTTCCTCTCTCTCCCTCCCTCCCCCCACCTGCTTCCCCACTTCTTTTTCTACCCCTCCCATTCTTTTCTTCCTTCCCTACCCCTCCTTCTTTCCTTTTATTCTTCCTTACCCCTCCACTTCTCTCAATCACCTTTCCTCTCTCTCTCTCTCTCTCTCCTTCCATTCTTCCTTACCCTGCTTTCTCTCTTACCTGTTTTCATCCCTCCTCCTTCATATTTTCTCTTCCTCCCTCCCTCCCCCACTCCCTCTTATCTTTCTTCTCTCCCTCCCTCTCTCCTTCTTTCTTTCCCATCTCCATCCCCTCTCTTTCTTTACTCTCTCCTTTCCTCCCGCCCTCTCTCTCCCTGCCTCTTTCCCCTCTCCCTCCCTCCCTCTTTCTTTCCTCTCTCTCTCCCTCCTTTCTACTGCCATCGCCATCCCTCCCAATCTCCAATATCCACTAACCACCTCAATACCTGCCCCAATCACAGTGTAGTGGGCAATACCTAAAGGCAATTAGAAAGTAGTGGGCAATAACCTGAGCACCAATCAGTGTAGTGGGCAATAATTAATGACAATCACAGTGTAGTGGGCAATATCTTGAGCACAATCAATATAGTGGACAATAATTAATGACAATGTGGTGGGCAATACCTAAGGGCAATAATAGTGTAGTAGGCAATACCTCATGAACCAATTAGTGTAAAGGGCAATACTTAAGGACAATGAGAGTGCAGTGGGTAATATCTTAAGCATCAATCAGTGCATTGGGCAATACCTAAGGACAATCAGTGTAGTGGGCAACACCTAAGCATCTAAGGATATTAATCAGACCGTGGTGGGCAATACCTAATGATAAATCAGTGTAGTGGGCAATACCTAATGATAAATCAGTGTAGTGGGCAATACCTAATGATAAACCAGTGTAGTGGGCAATACCTAATGATAAATCAGTGTAGTAGGCAAAACCTAATGATAAATCAGTGTAGTGGGCAATACCTGATGATAGATCAGTGTAGTGAGCAATACCTAACGATAAATCAGTGTACTGGGCAATACCTAATGATAAATCAGTGTACTGGGCAATACCTCAGGACAATCAGAGTGTAGTGGGCAACATATAATAATAATCAGTGTAGTGGGCAATACCTAACAAGAAATCAATGTAGTGGGCAATAACCAAGCACCAATCAGGAGGCATCAATATTAACACACTAAACATTCAACAATATCTGCACACCAGTCATCAACTGTAACACATCAAATATGGACAACAGAAACGTAACAAGAATACAGCACACTGTTAGCGCATACCTCCACCAAGGTGTACACTAGGCGATTGAAATTACCGCCAGAATTTAAATAACCCTTCCTTAGGCCATGACCCACATATACACAAAATTTCATTGAAATCCATAACTTTTTTTTTTTAAGATATTTTGTGAACAAGCAAATAAAAAACAAATCCTGAACCAGGACTCGAACTCAGATCACCATCAAAATTTAATTATGTTTTCCTTTCCCCATGATCCACGTACTCACAAAATATCACTGAAATCCACCCATAACTTTCTGAGATAGCTTGTGAACAAACAAACAGACAGAAAAATAGAGGTGAATACATAACCCCCTCCAACTCCGTTGACGGAGGTAAAAATCAGAAAATTCATCAGTACTACAGTAATACTCCAGTCAGTCACCAGTACAAACGCACCAGAGTTAAGGCTCGTACATACACATAGCTTTAACAACTGTCAGTCCTACTGCGCAAAACGGTTCAAATATGCCGGTCTGAGCGTTTACGAAAATCCACACGCTCAACCCGGTGCGTTCGTACCACTTTGCGAAGTTGGACTGACAGTTGAACCGTGCGGGTGTACGAGCCCTTAAGTCACCAACAACAATCTATCCATCAGTGATGTCATCAGTATCATTACGACAAATAAAATCTAGTCACCAGTCATGTTATCTGTCGAGCCGAGATTATTCATGGCGTGCCTGGAGGATATTTTTAGATATTCACCTCAGATGAGAAATTATCATATATGGCGAATAACATAACCTTAGATCCCCTGATGACAGATTTTCAAAACAATTACGTACTTCTTTTATCATTCATTCTTGCTAACGACAGACAGCATCATTCAGCTTCGGAAACTACCTTCCTAGTTTACTCTGGGTAACAATGTCATCTTACTGGCCACTGTGTTAACCCCGATGACGTTATTTTATCATTTATTCTTGCTCTCTGCAGACGATTATATTCACCTTTGGATTCGAACTGGAGAGTCTGGATAAAGCTCTCACTCCTTCGCTACAAAAAAAATCATCCCTAGGCAGTAAAATATCGTCCGTTCGGCAGCACGAACGAACTTAATCAATACATCACCTGATTTCAGGGTCCGGAAGGTCCCTCGCAGGTGGAGACTACAAACCTTCCATAGATTCCCTGAATACTGTGATGCCTTTTTTAAAGTTATTTTTACAACATCTCGCACTATATGGAACATGGAGCACCTGAAAATGGACCCAACTCCACCAACATGGGGACACAATTCTTTTATCTCCAGGCAATTTATTAGGCTCAGAGGATTCCTCCAACTGCAGGGGTCACCTATGGCCGTCTTTAACCCCGTCATCATCAAAATCCCTTCTAGCGTTAACCTAAATCATCTGGCAGTACCTTGATCAATCTTAAAAAACTCCCCCCTAAAAAAATAAATAAATAAATAATAAAATAAAATACAATAAATAAAAGGTTCTTGAAGCTGAATTGTAAGCAGAAAGCGTCAGTAATATTAAGCTATTTCAATATCCGACGTCTTTGTTCAATTCATACAATCCCCAGACAATTTTATTTAGTTTTGGTTACATTTATTGTGGTAGGTGGTGGCGCTCACATTCCTCTCACTCGATGTAGTGCTGCTCTCGGCTGCCTGCCCTGTCCTCTCCTCCCTCCTTTCCTTCCTTCCTCTTCTGTCTTTCTTTACTTCATTCTTTCCTCGTCCTTCTGCCTACGGGTGACTTTACACTCCCTCTTTTGTCTTTCCTTCCTTCATTCTTTCCTGTTCCTTCTGCCTGTGGGTGACTGAACTGAGTGACAAGCCGAATGGTTTCCTGTACACCAGGAAACCATTTACTACGCTGGGTGGTAACCATATAACCAAATTATGGCGCCTGGTGGTTTAGTGGGTAATTGCGGCGCTCCAATCGGATTGTGCCGGTGAAGGTTTATATCCAAGGGGTGGTTGGGGTTATTGCTCAAGTAATGCCACTCAGGGATGAGTGAGGCTGGTCACTCTCATCTTAAATGTCAGGACCAACTTGCCTAGCCCCGGGCTCCTACGCTCCTCATGCGGCAGCGTAGGAATGGATGATGGATGATGGATGGAAGGTTACATTTATCAAACTAGGAAAGTTAGCTATACCATCCACGAACCCTTCTCTACAAGTGGGTTCTTCTAAATTTCATAAATCGTCTAGCGGCAGCATGAATAAGTGACCAAAGACGTCCTCGTACTGAAGGATTTAATAAACACATCCAGTCTCTTCCAGCACAGTAAATATCGGCGAGGCAGTAACAGTCAGCGCTGAGGAGTATAATTAGACCGGTTGTTTGGACAGGTCTTCATGATAACGAGTCAGGCGAAAGTTGGAATAGGATGGAATGTGCTCGGAAAATCGAGTTATACTGTGGATAATTTATTGGCTGTCTCTTAATGAAAAGTGTATAATCAGTGTGTCTTTCTCGTCCCATACAGTGGATTAGAAGCCTGGTGCATGATAAAGCTGTCGGAAGGTAAGATTTGGAACGATCAGGAAAACAAAGGATTATTTACATATAACCAAGAAGAGTAATATTTTGGAAGAGTTTATCACCTGTCTCTTACATGAAGGGTGCATGATCAGTGTGTCCTTCTCGCTTCTATATGTGGATCAGAAGCCTGAAGTCTAATGAAGCTCTAACACTGTAAGACTTGGAGTGTTCAGGAAGAAGAAGAATGGATAATGTATGTTTCATATGAAATAGAGCTTTTGGGATAAGAAAACAGGCGACGATGAGAGCTTTTAGGGTAAGCTAACAGACAAAGAAGAGAGTTTGTTGATAAGAGAACAGACGAAGTGGAGAGGTTTTTAGATAAGGGAACAGACGAAGTGAAGGGCCTTTTAGATAAGGGTTAGGGTAAAGTACATTTCTTTTCGGATAGGGAATCAGATGAAACAGATATTATGATCAAAACATATCAGTTGGACGGTCGGGACGACAGGGTGGCAACCAAGACATGGGGTGAGAGGAAGAGAGAGGAAGCGGAACAGTACAGAGAGCAAGATACAAGACATTTAATTTTTAAGTACAGTTGACTAAAACAGAACAGACAACCTACAGACCAGAGTGGAGACAGCTGTGTAAGACTTTTGTTCAGCAGGTGACTGACGTAAGAGGGCTATTAATAAAAGAGAGTGCGATTACCTGCAATTACCAATACCAACACAGCAATCAGAGTAAGTACCTGTAACCAGCCACGCACCAGCCCACAGCCACTAATCCCCACGAAGCAATCAGAGAGTAGTGGTAATAACCTGCCTACCAATCACTGTATATTAAAGCATAATCTGGTTACCAATCAGAGTGTAGTGGTTACGTTGTGGGAGGTGGTGGTGAGGTGGATAGGGCAATTGGATGGGAACTGTGGGATCGTGGTTGCATCGTATGTGATGCAGAGAACACAATGGGGACTTCAAATCGATATTAACCTGTACAGACAAGGAGGAAAGTTCCCTTACCATCCCACAGCGAAACTTCACTCTTGGGGCATGTCTGCAATTTTCCTCCTTGACTCATCAAAGAGAATCATCTGTGGGCACAAAAATACACGAAGTCTCTTCTACCTCATTACGAATATTAGCCAGCAGAGGAAGGTGATAAATACAAGAGCTGAAATATCTGGTGAACTTCTGTTCCTAACTGCTCACTGCTTTTTTACATGGCCCCACCAACATACCCCTCCGACTCCCGACCCATACTACAACACCGGATACGAATGCGATATCCCCAGTGTATCACTCTTAGAGTATGGTGGGTATACCCTGGTGGTGACGTTTAAGATCTGCTGGTAAGTGGTATGTTGATTACTGGAGCTCGGGCAAAGGCTTCCTAACCGATGCCTAGAAGGCTAACAAAAGTAGTGAGTAATAACCTGGACACCAGGGTATATGGGCTACAATAGGGTCAACAGTGGAGTGGGCAAGAGCCATGAGACTAATCAGAGTGTGATCTTAAAACTCTATGTCATGCACATCCCACTTTGTGGAGCTGTCCCTACACAGAGGATGTTTGTTGGAGTGTGTAGCACTCTGCGATCGGACACCCTTCCTGATGTCAACCAATGGCCCTTATGTGGGACTGAAAACACAACCCCTCGGTCTCAAGCATGCAACCTAGCCCACTATGTCAGGGCAAACAATAAGAGTGCAGTTGGAATCAATCTGGTCACCAATCAGAGAGAAGTACACCACCATCAGTGCAGTCAACAATATCCACAACCCAACCTATAGTCAACCACCGTCACAGTGAAGTACCAGGTCTATATTAGTCTTTATGAAATCCACTGGAGGACTTGACATCCCTACTGAGAGGGGCTGATAGTTTGACTTAACCGTTCCTTTGCTGGTCAAGTATGAACTTAGTGAGTAAGGGGCTGAAATGAAAGAGGAGCATGTGACATAGGAAATGTTATATTGGTTTTGTCCATGTGTCAGTATGAACCAACAGGGTGATGCTAGGATAAATATGATATATACTACCAACACCCAACCTGTATGTCCGCCACAGAATAGGTTTTAGACTCAAGGAATACACAAATCTGTGGGTGAAAATGTTTCTACTAGACCACTATTCCAACACCCACACCTAATCATCAGTACCCACACCCTAATCGTCACCAAAACCCACATCCTAATCAGCTCGTCAATATCCACATCCTAATCAAGCCACCAATACTCACAACACCAACATCCTAATCAATCCAACAACACCCAGATCCTAATCACACCATCCATACCCTCATCCTAATCAACCCACCAACATCCATATCCTGATCACACCATTCATACGCTCATCCTAATCAAGCCACCAATATCCACACCGTAATTACATCACCACTACTCACACCTTAATCAAATCACCAGTATTCTATGCACCAATCACAGCCGAGTCAATATCCCCGTATTTACTTTCCTCACACCAATCTGCAGGGTCGCCCAATACCCAGAAGCAAATCATCTATGAGTCACCAATACCCGCGAGTCACCAATATCCGAGAGTCACCAATACCTATCCCCCCCCAATCAGGGTGTATTGGTACTGGCGTAGGCCTAATTGACACCTGTAATTTAACTTGTGTCCATCCATCAGCCGCCGAGGTGCCCCGCTCGCTAGTGGTAATTGGATTGGTGCCACTCGTGATTGACCTGTTATTGGTGACTGCGGTGGGGATTGCGGCAAGGCTGTGGTGGTGTGGTGTGGTGTGGTGGTGGGGGTAAACTTGACTGTGGTAGTAAGGTGCAGCGGGATGGGCAGTTGTGGTGATACTGGAGAGGGTAGGGAGGGTGTGTGGGGAGAGGATTAGTGACAGTGGTGGGGATTGTGGTGTGGGGATAATGGCGAGTTGAGATATGGTGGTGGATGTGGCGATACTGCACATGGATGGGAGGGAGTGGAGATTAGTGACTTAGTGGGGGAAGTGGTGTGATGACAAGAGCAAGTTTTGTGGTGCTGAGTGATCTGTTAAAGGAACCTGTAGTGACACTGGACGAGGGAAGAAAGGAAGGAAGAGAGGGAGCGAGGGAGAGTGGGAGAGTGACAGTGATAGTTGTCTCTCTGGTGATGGACAGTGTGGTGTTACTGCTGACCGTGGTGGTGGTGCGGTACATGTGGCAAGGGAAATGCTAGATATAACTGTGGTGATAGTCGGGGGGGAACGAGGAGGAATGAGTGGTGATTATGCTGTTACTGGTCACTGTCCTGTTATCTGTAGCTGCTGCGGTGACTGTGATAATAATGGCAAGAGAGGTGAGGATGTAATTGTGCTGTTAGAGATAATTATGGTGATACGAGGAAGGAATTGAGGGGGAGACAGGTGATTATGTTATTAGTGGTGATTGTATTGTTACTGATGATTGTAATTGCAATGGTGCGTGCCGTGGTGATTGTGACAAGGGTGGTGGTGATAAGTGAGCTGCTAAGGTATACCTATTGTGGTACTAGGAAGTGAAGGAGAGCAGGAGACTGGTGACTGTTATTGGTGATTGTGGTGGTGACTGTAGTTGTAGATTATGGTGGTGACTAGTATTATTGGTGTTTGCGGTACTAGTGTGGTGCTTGTGGCGGCGACTGTGGTAATAATGGTTATGGTGGTGATGGTGAGCTGTTGGGAGAAAATTGTGGTGATACTGAGAAAGGAAGTAGAGAGGATGAACGGTGATTGTGCCTTTATGGGTGATTGTGGGACTGTGATTAAGGGTGATTGTGGCAGTTACTATACTCTTTTCACTTTAACTCGGCCTAAAATTCCCATCTCCCCATCTTTAATTCTGAGTTGTAACAATACAGTAACACTAAAATAAAGATGCTAGTCACGATGAAGTGTCATGGAAAGTTGTAGATCCTTTTCTTCCTTTTATATATTTATTTACTTATTCCTGTTTTTTCACCTGAGCTACGTGAACTAAGCTGCCAAAGGACGAAAATCAGGGCCAAGTAAAGGTGAAAGAATGATAATGTTAAGTGTGTGTGTGTGTGTGTGTGTGTGTGTGTGTGTGTGTGTGTGTGTGTGTGTGTGTGTGTGTGTGTGTGTGTGTGTGTGTGTGTTACTGGTGCTCTGGCCGCTATATGGGCTGTGTTTGTGACAGTGAATGTGGCAGCTGAGGGGGTACTTATTTAATATTGTGGTTGCGGTGGTTGCAATTGTGGTAGCCCATACTGAGGTGGTTGCAATGACGACCAAAGTGGCGGCAGTAATTGAATCCTGGTTGTAGCATTAGCAGAGATGGCTGTAACGCTCATAATGGATATACCTAAGTGTGGGCGATATGGTGGTGGTGTGGTGATGATAGTGGTGGTGAGGATGGTGGTGATAGTACTGGTGTGGATGGTGATGACAGCTGAGGTGATAGTGGTTGCAGTGGTGGTGGTAGTGGCAGGAATGGTGATGAGTTGTGGTGTCGATGGTGATGTCATTAGTGATGATGTAAATAGTGATGATTACAGTAGCGGTGGTAATGGTGGCAAAGGTGGTGGTAGTGGTGACAAAGGTGGTGACTATAAGAGGAGTAATAGTAGTAGTAGTGAGGGTGGTGATGGCCGTAGTGATGAAGACAGTAGTAGTGGTGGTGATGACAGGAGTTCTGGTGAGTGATGACAGGAGAGGTAATGACAGGAATGATCATGATAGGAGTGATGACAGCAGGAGTGAAAACAAGAAAAGTGATAACAGGCATTATCATAACAGCAGCGGTGATGATAAATGATGAAGGGAATACTGGTGATGACATCTTTGGCGATTGCAGTTGTGGTGATGACAGGAATGGTGATGACAGTAGCGGTAATGACAAATGATGAAAGGAGTACTGATGATAAGACTGGTGATGACTGTTGTGGTGATGACAGGAGCGGCGATGACAGTAATGGTGATGACAAGTGGTGATGACAGGAATGGTGATGACAGTTGTGGTGATGACAGGAGCGGTGATGACAGTTGTGGTGATAACAGTAATGGTGATGACAGGAATGGTGATGACTGTTGTAGTGATGACAGGAGCGGTGATGACAGTAATGGTGATGACGACAGTGGAGGATGTGATGGCAGCCCTCGAGGATGCCTGCCTTCCTCTCGTAATGCAACATAGCATTAGAGTAATCGCCAACTCCCCCCCCCCCACAGTCTCTCTCTCTCTCTCTCTCTCTCTCTCTCTCTCTTTCTCTCTCTCTCTCTCTTTAGGTGGTGGGTGTTGTCAGAGAAGATTCGCTGACTTTACCAAAATGAGCGAGTCTCGAGCACGGTCCACTAATTATCTAATGCCAAAGTCTCGCTGCAGTGAGAGAGAGAGAGAGAGAGAGAGAGAGAGAGAGAGAGAGAGAGACAGAGACAGAGAGAGAGAGAGAGAGGGGAATATATAAAAATGACATAAAAGAAGAGTGAAAAAAGAAATAATGTAGGCAATGAGAAAGAGAATGTAAAACGAAAAAGGTAAAAGGAAGAGAGGAGAGAATGAAAAAAGAGAGAGTTGGGAGAAAGACGGAGAGTAAGAAGAGTGAGGCTGAGGCGAGATAGATGGCCTTGACCTCTGACCTTTTAATTCTAGGCCTCATGAGGTCAATATTTAGAACACTGATTGGCAGGTCAAGGTATGGAGTCAGCTCTCTCCCCCCCTTCTCTCTCTCTCTCTCTCCTTTTCCTCCCCCTTCCGTATTCACTGTCTACCCCCGTCAATTTCCCCTCACCCTAACTTTTGTCCCTCCACTTCTCTCTCTCTCTCTCTCTCTCTCTCTCTCTCTCTCTCTCTCTCTCTCTCTCCTTATTTCCCTTCCCCTTCTTTATTCACTGTCAACCCCCGTCAATTTCCCCTCAACCTAACTTTTGTCCCTTCACTTCTCTCTCCCCTCTCTATCTCTCTCCTTGCTTCTCTTCCCCTTCCTCACTCACTGTCGACTCGTATCAATTTCCCCTCTATCTAACTTTTATCCCCCCCCCCTCTCTCTCTCTCTCTCTCTCTCTCTCTCTCTCTCTCTCTCTCTCTCTCTCTCTCTCTTAACGTCATCATTGGCCAGCGCTCAGCAATAATTACCACTGGTCACTTAAGCGGGATAATGCTGCTTTACTAAGGCCCTGATTGTGATAGTGGTGGTGGTAATTGTGGTAGTGGTGCTGGTAACTGTGGTGGTGGTGGTGGGTACTGCAGTGGTGGTGGTGGTAATTGTAGTGGTAACTGTGGTAATGGTGGTGGTAATTGTGGTAGTGGTGGTGGTTACTGCAGTGGTTATGTGGTGTATTTATTCCCATTTGGTGGAAGACTTACTTATTATGGAATTTAATGAAGCTTCTAACCCCTTCTCTGCAAAGGGATTCCCCTCAGTTATATAAAACTCGTCTGAAGGTAGCATAGAGAGAGAGAGAGAGAGAGAGAGAGAGAGAGAGAGAACCACTGCACACATCCACACGAGCCAACCAACTCTCCGCAGCCCAACCTCCTCCTCCTAACCCCGACCCCGTAAATGCCTCACACAAACTTTTTACCCCAGAGAGACGAGAGTCAACCCCCAGAAGCTGCCGTGTTTAGCAGGCTTCAGTAACACGCAACTCAGAAAAAAAGAACACAAAATCCATCTCACATATTAAAGGAGATACAGCAAAAATACAACACTAGAATACAATATACAACTCTCACAAAACACAAAACACGGTAAGAACACAAGCAACTCATACACACTAACACATAACAATTTAAAATTCAACACAAAAGGTAACTGACACAAGAATCTACGACATAAATCACACACACACACATACACACACACACACACACACACACACACACGCCAGCAAATTTAACTCACACCAATTAATAATCTCAAAGAACAAACTACAGCAATAAAAACTCTCGCCCACATTTTAGACCACACATAACATGAAATACAACTCACGCAACACAAAATGCAAGCTTACAACATACAGCTCAAAATACAACTCACACATAAAGGGTTACTTTGATCTTGACACAGATTTAATGAGTCAGGGTTTATCCGTATCCCACCAGACTTCAAAGGACATTTCTCGCACAAGTAATTTTCCTTGAATTCTACGTCTGAGTATACATTAATCTACGCATGTATATGAGACGCTAGTTATGGCTGAGTAAACATGAAACTTTTGACTATTAGGGAAAACTTACAGTGTATCACAAGCAATCATCCTATCTTACCCTACCTGTAGAATTGATAGCCTCTCAGCACAGTGGTGAGAACACAACACAATCTCAGTGCCTAGGCTCACAGAAAGCATAGCGTTGTAGCATTAACCCCCTATATCGCACGGGATGCTCCAGGCACAACAAACAATAGGTCCCGCCGCCCTTGCCTCGATTCAACTGAGCGAGATTCGAATTGACTCGACTCCCCCGTTGTGAACTGCTACTGGAGAATGACACGCACATTACTGAACGATAGAATGGAGAGTATGGTCATGATTCGACTGGACTCCGACTCTTGGTGTGGAGGTAGACTATTAATGGTGACGATGCAGCAACTCAGTGACGCAACGCAGACAATCGCTGAACACTTACAATAGCTCTCATGAAACACTCAGCGCAAGGACACTCAGCATAGTGCCTACGTCCGCCATACTGAGGTGGTTCTCATCAAGGCTTCACCATTGTTTAGTACAACGATATTACTAAAGGATTATCTGATTAACACATTCAGACCGGTGACATATTTTATACCTATTAGGTTCTTGCTATTTATAAACGATTCTCTCTCTCTCTCTCTCTCTCTCTCTCTCTCTCTCTCTCTCTCTCTCACTTCTTTTTTGTTTAAAGGAGGCGATTGGAAGGGTTTATCTTACTCCTATGTCTCTCCTAAGCTGAATAAAATCGCCTTTAATTACCAAATATAAAGTGGAAAAATTCATACTCGGACTAAAAGGGTAACACCGTAAATTATAAAGGTCCGTGCGTTAAATAAATTGCAAATTTAAAAGTACTGTAATATGATATATTGCAAATTATAATCTACCGTTTTCATTTCATACGGTTCAAATATTAAAGAACCACTTGTTAAATATAGTGCAAGTATCAGAGTACCACTTGCTTAATACTAAGTAAATTTTATAAGTACCGGACTATTTGTTTAATGTAGTCTAAATCTAAATTATCACACTGCTTCTGCACCCTGACGTAACTTCAACAAAATTTCATCACCTCATCCTAGGCTCGTTACGAACACACCCAACCACTTTTCGCAGCATTCAAGACAGACAGACTGACGGACGGATAGACAACCAGATAGCAGGACAGACACAGGCAGGCAGACACCCCGATAAACTTAGATTTAAACAGATAAACACAGTAGCAGACATACAAAAATGCAGAAAAACAAAAAGGCACTAAACAAAAAGGCATAAATACAAATATAGACAGACCAACAGAGGTGAAAAACATGAACTCCATCCCCCTTTCCAGGCGGAAGTAACACCATGGACAACAACAACAACAACGTCAACAATAACCACCAGAATAACAAGTACACCACCACTACCAAAATAACACCACCGCCACAATTAGACCACTACTACGGTATGAAATTAACACCACCACCCCCACCACCAAAATAACACCATCATCATCACCAAAAACAACACCATCTCCATCACAAAATAACACCACCACTACCACCAACATGAAGATTGTGGTAGTTGTGGTAATGATGGTGGTGGTGGAGTAATTAACCATCGTCTGTTTGGCTGTCTTTCTGTGTAACGCCGATTTACCGGGTGGAAGATTAATTGGTTGTTTAGCTGGCCATGACTCTCCAAACCTTTTGATTTTGGCGGTCTCTCTGTCTGTCTGTCTGTCTGTCTCTCTCTCTCTCTCTCTCTCCATTCATCTTACACCCATCCCTCCATTTTATACAACTTCGTTCTCATGTTTTCAGCTTACATCCTCTCTACCTGTTATTTCCTCTTCCATCTCTCTCTCTCTCTCTCTCTCTCTCTCTCTCTCTCTCTCTCTCTCTCTCTCATTCTAGTCATCCTGATCAATCCACTCGCTATTTCACAGTTTCCGGTCTCTAATCTCCCTTAATCACTACTCTCTCTCTCTCTCTCTCTCTCTCTCTCTTTCAATGCGAAAATTTTTATTATTACTTCCTGTTTTTTCCAGAGCTCTCTTTTTCTCATATTTCTCTAAAATTAAATTACAGTCTCACTTACTTTAACGTCTCGTCACATTTTCTCTATCTTTCTTTTCCCTTCTCTCTATCTCGTAATATCGCCATGACTACTTTCTAAAAAAATAATGGTATCACTAACTAATCCTCTGGTGGCAGAAAAGGTTGGTATAATAAATAATAACAATAATAATAATAATAATAATAATATAATAATAATAACAATAATAATAAATATGATGATGTAGATGATGAAGAGGAGGAGAGTTATATCTTGTCTAGAAATTTCTTATATTAAAACTCCAGTCCTCCCCCCACTCTCTCTCTCTCTCTCTCTCAAACACGAACTCACTTCATATTTCACTCCCGCTCACTTTAGCTCGTTCTCCATCTCTGAAACTCTACTCTCACTCTAGGTCACAATCGTCTGCTCTCTCTCTCTCTCTCTCTCTCTCGGCGTAGTCGCTAAATCCCTCATTTTTCATCGATTTGGAGCAATCTTTCACCCACTTAATCTCTCTCACAGACTGAATCTCTCTCTCTCTCTCTCTCTACTAAAGATATAACAGACGGATATAAAAGTTTCATGCTCTACCTGTACGATATTTCTTTACTTAACACAAGAATGAGGTGGTTCGGCAATAAGGAGCGAATGGAGAGACTGACTAGGAGAGGACGAGGAGGAGGAGGCGAAATAGTGTGTTTTATGTGGGAGGATGCTGTGTATTGGGACGGGAGGGTCTTTATTGAGTAGGGATTAAAACACCTGATGGTCCTCCTGTCCAGGCCACAGGATGGCGCGACAGGCAATATAGAGACACAGACAGATGAAACATACCTAAAACATATAGTTAAATACAGATAGAGATAAATATATAAAAATACGTACGCTGAGAGATAAATAGATAGATAAATAGACGGATAAAGAGATATATAAACAAACTTATACACAAACATAAATATACATGAAGAAATATATAAAAGAGACATATAAAAAGCTCCTTGAAGACGTAAAGCCAGCATAAATATAGACTCCTTCAAGAAATGGTTAGATGGCCACCTGTCAGCCTTGTCCTATTATTCTTAGCTTCTCTGGAGGCCACTTGTAAGACGCAGGTAGTTTTGAGGTAGCATTCAGTGGTCATTAGATGTGCTTTAAAAATATCACAGTCTTGTCTCAAAAATAGGTGAGGTGTATGGAGGGAACTGCCACATTCTCTCTCTCTCTCTCTCTCTCTCTCTCTCTCTAATAAAATTACATCTCATCTTCCAATCTGCATATCTACTTGTCTGTTTCTTAATTGACATCCGTCTGTCATCTTACTCTAACTCACTCACTCGCTCACCCACTCACCTTCGTACTCGCTCGTTTTATTTAATCGTTCTCTGAACTTCTTTTTTTCTCGGAATTCAGTTTAAGCTTTTGTCTTTCTAAGGAGAATAAAAGTTATCCAATCAAAAACTTTTAGGTAATCGTTCACACACACACACACACACACACACACACACACACACACACACACACACACACACACACACACACACAGAAATCCACCCTGCAATCATCCACTACCCACACATCCACTTCGTAAACACACAGACACACAGACACACACACAAAACCACCCTGCAATCATCGACTACCCACATACCCGCTTCGTACACACACACACACACACACACACACACACACACACACACACACCCTACATTCACCCCTACTCACATATCCACCTCTACATTCACAAACACACCCACAACTCCACCTCCACCTCCTCACCCAGTGATCCACCAACGTCTTCCCTCACTCACTCCACCAGTGCCTAATTGCCTTGTGCCTCTCCTGATTATACACTCCATCACTCACTCCCTCTACGCCAACTCTCTTTTACGTACCCACCCTCTCTGACCGTCGGAAAGAGTGGCTTTTTATACGTTCTACTTCACGTCCTGTCAGTTCCAACTTTACTTCTCTTGTTACACCTGCGCGTACAGCAGGAGGAGGATATTTTGTGTTTGATCCCATTTGTCTGTCTATCCATTTTTTTTTTTTTACAAGATTAGGGGAGAAAAATGCATCAAATTTGGGAAAAAAGTGGAAGGGTTGAGGGACAGGAGAGGGTGAAGTGGCTGAATTCTGAGAGCAATCAGTAAGGAGAAAAGGTCACAACAAGGCAAGGTCAGAGGTTCCACCCTTAGCTCAAACAGGTCTGATTCGACTTAGATGAAGCTTGGTGGAAGGATTTAAGGTTAAGGGAGAATAAAATAACTTAAACAATAGGTCACAGGTCAAAGTGAATGTGTTTTGGTATGATGAGGACGAAATAATTTGATTTTGAAAGCAGTCAGTCAAAGTTATGGGCAGACGGCAGGATGAATGGTTTCCTCCCTCCCCCCCACCCTCCTCGCACACACACACACACACACACACACACACACACACACTTTCAACCGTAGATCAGAAACAAGTACGGTGCTTCAATTTTTTACGTCTACATGATTATCTCCCAGCAGTTTTCATGACCATACTCCTAACTCCAGACAATGCACTAATGGCGTGACGGTGATATACGAAGCGAATGTTGCCGTCTCTAACTACTACTACTTGTTTGGTCCATACTCTCTCTTCCTCTCAAATAATACTGATGATAGAAGAAAATTTACCTACCTCCTATTATATACATCCAATACTGTTTACATACATACACACAATACAACACTAGTACAAAAGGTAAACAGTATTATTAAATGATAGCCATTTCCAGGCGCGACGGCAACAGGGTACCGTAGTTCACAATTTTAAGGGCAGGAGATGCAATAACGCTCTCGGAAGCATAAATAAATAAATAAATCGCTCACGTCGGGGAGATACGAATGTGAAGGCCGTTACTCCGACTCGACTTTTCTACCACTACACACACACACACACACACAGTAATACATCGTAAACCGTGCACACATGTTAATGAAAATGGGCCGCTGAGAGAGAGAGAGAGAGAGAGAGAGAGAGAGAGAGAGAGACTCGACAGTAAAGTGTAATTTGTGTCTGAGAGAGTACGCAGAAAAGAGAGATGATGAATGTATGGCAGCAAAAAGTGCGAAGAAAATGTGTGTGTGTGTGTGTGTGTGTGTGTGTGTGTGTGTGTGTGTGTGTGTGTGTGTGTGTGTGTGTGTGTGTGTGTGTGTGTGTGTGTGTGTGTGTGTGTTCTTGTTTGCGTGCGTGCGTGTGGGGGGTCCGGCTCCGATCTAATGAAGCTGGACTGAAACCGATGTGATTATTATTGACCAGCCTGACAAGGGCTCATTACCCTCTACATGCCTTTGAAGACGATGTAAAGGGACTATTGACCGCCGGTGTGTGGAGGGAGGGAGAGAGAGAGAGAGAGAGAGAGAGAGAGAGAGAGAGAGAGAGAGAGAGAGAGAGAGAGCTTCTTCCTCAATAATTCACTCCCAATCCACTTGTTGAATGGTCGAATCAAAACCACTCACAGAAATGGATAACTCTGAGCAAAAAACTGGGACCATGAGCGATTAAATCCTATGCTCCAACGGGGATTACTTCTCTCTCTCTCTCTCTCTCTCTCTCTCTCTCTGTTTCTGTCTGTCTGTCTGTCTGTCTGTCTGTCTGTCTCTCTCTCTCTCTCTCTCTCTCTCTCTCTCTCTTAGTTGTCCTGATCAATCCACTTGCTATTTCAGTTTCCGCTCGCTAATCTCCCATAATCACTACTCTCTCTCTCTCTCTCTCTCTCTCATGCTCGTATCTCATTCCTTATTCATATCCCTCTTCCACAGTTCTTCCTGCACACAAAATTCTCTCTCTCTCTCTCTCTCTCAACCATTTCCGCCCCCCACCTGCATGCACCGTCAATTTCCATCTCCACCTCATCCATCTCTTATTCTGAGTGCCATTAACTATCGCCTGGGATAATTCGGCATCTCATTTCAGCTGTGCAGTTCATCTCTCTCTCTCTCTCTCTCTCTCTCTCATAAAAGCTCTGTGCATTCCTCGCGCTCAATCCCTAAGCTATTCCTTTTAAGTCACTATTAATATTTATTTCTTCAATATCGCTCCTACCTCTTCTTCTACCCTTATCTATTTTCCAATCTCTGTGCCGCATCTGCACTATTAATGTCTATTTCAACCGCTGTCTCCCTTAAAACCCCCGGCTCGATAGACAGACAGATAGATAGACAGACGGACATATTATGCTGTACTCCTCTTGCGCCAAAACTATCAGCCATTTACATAATCTATAACCACTATGAACGTCCATTTCTCATCTCCATATCTCCCTTCCATCCCTGTATTCACCGCTAACCTCATCTCTATCCCTAGCCCTATTTCCATCTCTGTCTATAATTTATCGAGGCAAAGATGCACTTGACATATTGGTGATTATTGGGTGAATGCAACATTACTTTATAATCTAGCATTATTAACTGACAACAAATATCTTAGGGGGAAATTTGGGTTAGTAAATATTTTTTGGACATGTTGCATTCAGCCAATCATTATCAACCTGTCAAGTGCATCTTCGCCTCAATAAAAAAAACGGAGTATAGTACTTCCATCTCAATCTCCATCTCCATATTCACTTCTACCTCAACCTCTTCACCTCTACCTCTGCTTCTATTTCCATCTCTATTTCCCATGTCTACCAATTATTTCCACTATCCCCCACCTATATCTAGAACATCCACCTCTATCACCACTTCTGTATCTCCAAGTCTATCTCCTCTACTAATCATTTCCACCTTTCTCGTCTCTTTTTTGCATCTATATCTGCTTCTCCCATCTCCGCATGTATCTCCCATTTCTCCACTTCTGCCTACCACCCCTATCTCCCCTCTCTATTGCCACCCTCTGTTTTCCCCAACATAATATACCTCCCCTCCTTAGCCCAGTCCGCTGCCCTCCCCACCCTTCTCCCCTCCCAGTCCACTCTCCACCCCACTCACGTCTACTGATGGAAATGGAGCGGGACTTTCAATTAAATACCCGCGACTTTGAATGGCCCGTATGATTAATGTATGGTTTCCTGGGAGGGCCCGTCATTTGGAGGAGGCATGGAGGGGCTTGGAGGGGCGGAGGGGAGGGAGGAAGGGACTTATAGGAGAGGGAGGGGCTTTAGAGGGAGGAAGGTAGGAAAGGAAGAGGGTTTGAAGGGAAGTAGGAGGAGAATGTGGGTTTGTAGGGGAGAGAAGAGGTGGGGAAGGATAATTACTGAAGGGATGAGGGAAGGGCTCTGGAGGGAGGGACGGGCTTTGGAGTTTGGGGGGGGGGGGGAAGGCGTGATGAGGTTTTGGAGGGAAGGTGTGGAGCATAGAGGTAGGAGTAGGTAGAGGCGGCATAAGGGATTAACCACGGGTAGGTCAGAGTGAGGCCGACAGACCTGACTCGACCAACATGGCGGCGACCCCTTTGACAGCTGTCTGACTTGGTTCCGCCGACCAGGCGCGAGTGTTTTCTTAGTTGCAAACAGAAAAAATGAGGAAGAAAGTAGGTTATGAATGGAAGGAGAAAAGAAAGTAGTTAATGAATGAAAAAAAAGGAAGCATTTAAGAACATATGGTAAAATGAAGGATGGAAGACAGATAGATGATTTAAAATAATATACATCAGCACATTATGAAAAAGTTTATATCTATTATTCTATATAATATTCAGCTTGACTTTACTAACTCCAGTCATATACATAATGTACACTTACAAATTATAATTCACTCTAAAGATACTCACCGGTGAAATGTAATGGATGGGTCAGATTTCTTATCTCCTCTTTCTTTACACCCAAATGCGGCACAGGTGGTGGGCATTTTTGGAGTCTTAGGTTATTTGATGGTGAGTTACAACTTAGGACAGAACGTCTCACACCCACAGCTGAACTACAACTAAAACCAGAGGTAGAATGAAGTCTACTTTGTTTCTGGCATTCTCCCTGAAGAATACCAGGTGGACACACAGCTGGAGGTATTAAAGGCTTAATAATTTCATGGCCACACCCACGGAGGTAGGATTAGGACTGTTACCTCTATGGGCACAGCCATAGAGGTAGGAGTGCACAGCAATCTTCTTCAAGTCAGGTAGGTGTTGCCGTGACCTCTTGACTTGACCAATATGGCCGTTTGACAGTTCTCTGGCTTCACCGGAGCCTTCTCACGCCGACTCTACCCTATTCCTACCTCTATGGTGTGGAGGAGCTTTGGAAGGAGGGTGTGGAGGGAAAAGAAAGGAGGGTATAAAGGGAGTTTCAAAGGTAGGGTTTGTAGGAGTAATACAGTAGAGAGAAGATTTAAAGTGATTTTGGAGGAAGAATTTCGAGGGAGAGGGACCGTAAGAAAATGTTCTGGAAAGAGGAGAAGAGAGTAAGACAGGGTGGAAGTGAAGTTAGCAGGGGAGTGAAAGATAAAAATGGTAGATTACTAGTGGAGAAGGGAGAAAAAGTGAGCAGATGGAGAGAACACTTTAAGGAACTGTTGAGCATAGAGAATGGAAGTAATGCGAGTATAAATGGCTGGGGAATGGCTGGGAGAAGGAGGGAGATAAGAAGACAGCAAGAAATCAGTAGGACATAAGTTGTGGAAGCAATGAAGAAAGTTAAATTGGGGAAAGCCCCAGGAATTGATGGAGTGTGTGGTGAAATGCTGAAGCATGGGGGAGAGATAGTAGTAGAATGGATGTGGAAGATGTGCAGATTGGCCTGGGAGGAAGGCAGAGTCCCGGAAGATTGGAAGTCAGGTATAATTATTCCCTTGTAAAAAGGAAAAGGGGAAAAAGAAGTGTGTGGTAATCATAGGGGTATTTGTCTTCTTAGTGTAATAGGAAAAGTGTATGGTAGGATACTTATTGACAGAGTTAGGGAAATAACAGAGGAATTAGTTGGAGAAGAACAGGGAGGCTTTAGGAAGGGAAGAGGTTGTGTAGATCAGATATTCATTCTTAGATCTTTAGTGGAAAAGTTTCTAGAGAAGGGAAAGAAGTTGTATGCGGCCTTCATGGATTTGGAGAAAGCATATGACAGGGTGGATAGACAAGGATTGTGGAAAGTATTAAGAATATATGGAGTAGATGGGAAGTTGTTGAATGCTGCGAAGAGTATGTATGTTGGTGCTAAGGCTGCAGTGCGTGTGGATGGTGAACTGAGTGAATTTTTCTCTTTGAAGGTTGGGTTGAAACAGGGATGTGTCACGTCTCCATGGTTGTTCAATCCGTACATGGATGGGGTAATAAAAGAGGTACAAGGTAGGGTAGTGCATGTTGGAGTGGCCCTAGTGAGAGCGAGTAGCGTTTGGAAACTCCCTGTACTGTTGTTTGCTGATGATACTGTGTTGTTAAGTGAAGACGAAGGGGAGCTGCAAGGCTTGGTGGATGAGTTTGAGAGAGTGTGTAAGAAACGGAATCTAAAGGTGAATGTAGGGAAGAGTAAAGTGATGGTCTTTGAGAGAGGTGAAGTCAGTGAATGTACAGTGAGGTTGGATGGTGAGGAAATGGAAAATGTGAGTACGTTTAAGTACTTGGGGAGTGTGATGAGTAAGGATGGAAGTTTGGAGGGTGAAGTGCTTGAAAGGGTACAACAAGGAAGGAAGGTTGCTGGTTCCTTGAAAGCAGTGATAAGAAACAGGGAAGTGAGCATGGAAGTGAAAAAGTTACTACATGACACTATAATGATACCAACTCTAACGTATGGAAGTGCAGCTTGGACGTTGTTGGAAGGACAAAAGTCAAGAGTGAGAGCAGTGGAACTGAGTTATTTAAGAGGAGCCTGTGGAGTCACATGGAGAGACAGGCTGACAAATGAGGATATAAAGGAGCGTTGTGGTGTGGATGTGGATGTGATGGGAAGCGTTAGGAGGAACACACTGATGTGGTTTGGCCATGTGGAGAGGATGGAGGGTGAGTGACTGACGAGGAGAGTGTATGTGAGTGAGGTGGAGGGGGGGGAGAGGGAGGGAGTGGCCAAGGATGAGATGGAGGGATGGAGTGGAGAGGTATATGAGAGAGGGGGGCGTGAGTTGGGAGCAGGGCAGTTAAATGGCGGGGGACAGGGCGACGTGGTGGCGATTTGTTTGTGGCCACCCCGTACGGGATTAAGGCGTCTGGCAATAGACAGAACAGGAAGGGAAGGACTGGAGGAGCTTTGGAGGGAGGGAAAAGGAGAGGAATGGAGTGAATGAGCTTGGTGTGCAAAGAAGGAACGATTGGATGAGAGAGAGAGAGAGAGAGAGAGAGAGAGAGAGAGAGGGAGGATAATGACCAAATGGAGAAAGGAATCAAGTGCAAAAAAAGTCCTAAAATGAAAAAAGCCAAGAAAACCAGACGGGAGTAATGGCAGACAGACCAATTAAGCTCACTCGGTAATTGCCCTTATTAACGAGCCAGTCCGCCATTACGCCACTAATTACGGATCACCTACACCTACACCTCCACGCTACTTAATAACAAAGGTGTACCATCACAGTCACAAGATACGCCATTACCAACCCCTCCAACCAGCGGACGCCTTAATATTCCTTCTCCAGACGATTTTACTCAGCTCCAGGGAGATTTTTTTTTTTTTAGCCAAGTCTTTGTGGGGATAAATGCGGTATTATTATCACATACACACGCTATCAACCCTCTCATCATCGGGACAACTCTAGTATCCTATTCCAGCTAACGCCAGACGAGTTTATTTAACGAGGCAAGTCTGAGAGTGTCAATATCATCACCATTAAGGAAGGCATGCTCTGCTGCTCTCCCCTGGGCGGCATTACGGACGTGTGGAGGTGCAGTAGTAAGGGTGTGTCATCTATTAACTAAAAAGTATAGAGATCAATCCACACACCAAGCCAATCACACACCTCATTACTCATTATAGTTATTTATTTGATTTATCTATTTAACTACTACATACCGTGATCACCTTTATTTTATTCTTGTTATTTCATCTTTCATTGCTTAGTAGATGGATTTAGAAGTAAAGGAGTTAGGTGTGTCCTTTATTAACCCCTTCACAACCATGGCGCTACCTTAAGATGAATAAAATCGTCTGCAGTCCCCGTCTTTTATTTTTATTCTTGGTACTTCTAAGCGATTTTATCATAACTAAAGGAAAATACCCGGAAGTAAAGGAGTCTATGAAGGCTATATGTAATTCCTTCGGTGTGAAAAGTCGCTCCATGCCAAGTATAAGTGTTTGGAGCCGGGAAAAACATAATTAATAAAGAGGAAAATATGCCTTAGCTACTCTCTCTCTCTCTCTCTGTGGGTGTAACTGACTATAATTCCAGCTTTGACAAAATATACCGGGGTACCATCAACAATCTCGTTTTCTATGAAGCGTGAGAAGTTGAATGGCAGCTTTTAAAATCGGATTAATTGTTCTACTTGGGTTTGTTGGCTGCCACTTTACTTAACACAATACACCTACCGACTGAATTAATGATATATCTACACGATTTCCTACCTACCACACTACTTACATATTAATTCAACCCACTTACATAATAATTCAAACTGCCTACTTTATTATTTAACGGCATACCTTTCTGTTTCCCAGCCTAAGGTCCCAGTGTCTATCAGTCGATCTATCTGTCTATCTATCTACTTGTTCATCCCCATTCACATTACTTATCTATGGTTTTCACAAATACTTGAGTCTACCTACCTGCATACCTACTAATTACCTACCTACCTACTTACCTCCCTACTTACCAAAGCACATCTACCAACCCCAAAAAACACCCTCCTCTCTATCTAGTAATCTACCCACCTGCCTACCTACCTGCTTATCCAAATTTCTATCTACTTACCAACCGCTCAACCTACCTACCTACCTACCTGCTTCTGTATCCTCTGATGTTAACCTCTTAAATTTTTAAAAAGACCAATCCAGAAAGAATCACACAAATCTCTCTCTCTCTCAAAAAAAAAAAAAATAATAATAATAAAAAAAAAAAAAATAAATAAAGCTTCGAACTGACAACCTTCGCAACACACTAAAACACCTACCTACCTACCCATCCACTCCCTCTACCTTTCCTCCACCTACCTACAGTACTTACCTACCTACCAACCACTCCCTCAGGCAAATTATACATTCTATTTTCTTTTCCTCCTATCTCCCTGCATGCTACACTTGTCCACATCCTTCCTTCCTTCCCACTTACCTACCTACTTACGTTACTTCCCACAGTCTTACTAACCAACCCATTTGCTATCTACTTACCAATATATCCCCTAACAAACAAAACTTCACTACACACTATAATTCCCATTTATTATCTACCTACCTCCCTTCTCCCCTCCCTCCCTCCTCTCCCTACCTACCTACAGAATTAATCAGCCTACCTACCCACCCCCTCCCTACCTACCTACTCGCTTGCATTATTAAGCCCCAAGTTGTCTAATAAACCAGGTTAATTCCAAATAATTAGTTTTACCCCCCTGCCTACCAATCTACCTACCTGCCTACCTACCTACCTACCTACCTACCTACCTACTTTCAAACTCCTATTTTCATACCTACCAATCTCCTTTCCCCCCTCCTACTTACCAATTCACATATCTGCCTGTAATTTCCCACACTCATATTAACGATCCAATCTGCTATTTACTTACCCATCTATATTTAAAATCGACTTATCATCCTCCACACTACACAAGCACTTCTACCTACCTACCTATCTACCTACTCTCAACCTACTTATCTCATGGCCCACCAACTGCAAACCCTTTAAGCAATATTCCTATCTACCTTCAATCACTTAAACTTCCTACTTATATACTTACAAATAAACTATTAACGTTTTACTTATAATTACTACTTCTTTACTGTACCTACTAACAGCCTACTAACTGTCCTACTGCCCTCTCTCCCCACACCCACCAACGGCCTACTTACTCAGCCTACCTACCAAGCCAATCAGGTGAAGCTCTATAACAGTCATCATCTAATTGTGATTTATTGATGCAGGGATGGACTTTGTGTTAAATCTCTCTCTCTCTCTCTCTCTCTCTCTCTCACTCAATAACGCACACATTTTTCACCTTCCCTCAGAGTAATATACTTTCTCCATCACTCATAAATATTCTCTCTCTCTCTCTCTCTCTCTCTCTCTCTCTCTCTCTCTCTCTCTGATATCCGACTCATTATTACCTTTCCACAAACTATACACTTTCCTTCTCATTCACTCCTGCACAAATTCTCTCTCTCTCTCTCTCTCTCTCTCTCTCTCTCTCTCTCTCTCTCTCTCCAATATCCCGCTCATTTTTACCTCTCCACAAACTAATATACTTTCTCAATCATGCACAAATTCTCTCCCCCCCCCCTCTCTCTCTCTCCCCCCAATATCCCACTCATTATTACCTTTCCACACACTAATACACTTTCTTCCTCATTCACTCCAGCACAAATTCTCTCTCTCCTCTCTCTCTCTCTCTCTCTCTCTCTCTCTGTCCAATATCCCACTCATTTTTACCTCTCCACAAACTAATATACTTTCTCAATCAAGCACAAATTCTCTCTCTCTCTCTCTCTCTCCTCTTTCTCTCTCTCAATAACGCACACATTTTTCATCTTCCCTCAGAGTAATATACTTTTCTCCATCACTCATAAATATTCCCTCTCTCTCTCTCTCTCTCTCTCTCTCTCTCTCTCTCTCTCTCTCTCTCTCTCTCTTTCTCCGATATCCCACTCATTATTACCTTTCCACAAACTATACTCTCTCTCATTCACTCCTGCACAAATTTCTCTCTCTCCCTCTCTCTCTCTCTCTCTCTCTCTCTCTCTCACTCACCGCCTCATCTGGTAACCTGATTAATTGGCCGAAAAAAAAAAAAAAAACTTGCCAAAATTTCTATAACCCGCCGAGATTCAATCAGCTGCAGGAGAAATTAATTTGTGGGAAAAAAGCAAATAATAACTCGCACTAGATAGCATAATGCCTACTATTTTTTTCTTTTTCTTTTTCCCGAAACTCGATCACTACGCTTCTGGGCGGCACATCCTGTTGTAACCTATTGCCTATCTAATATTCATTGCTCTTAGATCACGTGATGCTTTTTTTTTCTTCAGGAATCGGACTGTGTATTGTTTGAAGTCTGGCCGGAGTGTAAATGCTTTGTTAAAACCCTGTATATATATATATATATATATATATATATATATATATATATATATATATATATATATATATATATATATATATATATATCCTGTATACTCTTCTTCTCCATCTCTCTTCTTCAGCTTCTTCTTCTTGAAAATAATAATAATAATAATAATAATAATAAAGCAAAATAATAATGATAATATTACTTTTTTTATTAATAATACTATTATTATATTATTTATATTATTAGTAGTATCATGATCATTATTACAATTATTATTATATCACCCCATCAGCGTACCCTGTACATAATTTAACTGACTCTACTCGAACAATTTTATTCATCGATGAAATTTCATAAAGTTTGTCATAAAAATGCAAGTGCTGATCCTCTCACAGCGCCTATGTACTACTGCAGCAAGAGTAGGAATCATTCGAGTCTAATGAAATAAAAAAAAAAAAGCTGTTTTTACGCCTAACTGCGCCTGATAATACTTTCACACATGTGGACCTTAAGGTTAATGAAGAGAATTTTATGTCTTCCAGACTGCTTGAATATAAAAAGTTAGTTTGGCAAGACCGAACCAGATTTTGACAGTTCAGCGCCGATGAAGAAAACAGAAATCACCGCTATACGTCAGCATATACAAGTACGGCCTGTGCGGATGTTTTAACAGAATGATAACACTCCACATGGCATCTGGCGTCGACTGCCACATTATAATCTTAAAGGCGCGCGCAGTCCGTCAAGAAATGTAGATATGTGAGGTGGGGGCATATTATTTCAGGCAAGATATCTGCACAAAATGTCTTTGCATGAAAAGTGCATAAAGTAATACCAGGTTACATTCACTGGCTTTTAACCAAATGTTGCATGCTGGGGACGATATATGACCTGGTCATCAACATTATAATTTATATTATTGTATATTTGCACAACTAAAGTACTCTGGAAATCAGAAGACACACACACACACACACACACACACACACACATATATATATATATATATATATATATATATATATATATCCATCCATCCATCATCCAATCCTACACTGCCCCATATGGAGCGCAGGAGCCAGGGCTAAGCAGTTGGTCCCGACATTTAAGATGAGAGCGACCAGCCTCACTCATCCCTGAGTGGCATTACATGAGCAATCAATCCCAACCACCCCATGGATATAAACCTTCACCGGCTCAATCCGACTGGAGTGCAATAATTACTCACTAAACCACCAGGCGCCAAAATTTGGTTATATGGTTACCACCCAGCGTAGTAAATGGTTTCCTGGTGTACAGGAAACCGTTTGGCTTGTCACTCAGTGTAGAGTCACCCACAGGCAGAAGGAAGAGGAAAGAATGAAGGAAAGAAAGACAGAAGAGGGAGTGTAAAGTTACCCTTAGGCAGAAGGACAAGGAAAGAGTGACGTAAAGGAAGACAGAAGAGGATGGAAGGAAAGAAGGATGGGGGAGATGAAAGGGCAGACACCTGACAGCATCACTACATCCAGTGAGTGGATGGTGAGCGCCCCCACCTACCACATATATATATATATATATATATATATATATATATATATATATATATATATATATATATATATATATTCACAATAATATATCATCTAGAAGTTAATGAAACATATGAATGACTAAGCTCACAATAAGAAAGCTGTTTAGTAAACGGCTGAGAGTGCCAGGAACTTGTCAAGCTGATAGCCGAGGCGGTTCCTATATTTAGTTTTTATGTTCCCATGCGTGGAGAAGCCTGTCTTGCAAAGGTGACTATTAACGAAAGTGACAGTGGTGTAAGTGCCTGGCGTGACAACTCTGGGAGTTGTCCAGCTTTGGTCACCCAGAATGCCACTAAATCTCGGTCGCGGAAAGCAGCTTTTAAGACAGAGTTACTTATTACTTCCGTGAATTCCCGTTTGTGTGGGTGATCGTCATCGGTAATTTCCACTGAATCTACGGTTCGTGCTGTATGCCTCGGACAAAATAACAATCAAACGTGATCTGATGCTGGCATGGTACAAAATGCAACTGCATCCCAGTGACCGTTTATGCACCCCCTGCTGAGGCTCCATTTGTCCCCAGGACGTGCATGCCCCCACTAGTTGGACAACCCTGATCTACAGTAATTACGTACTTAACCTTGTGGCAACTCATGAAACACTACTAATTGTTTGTACTATTAAACTGTAGTTTTTGTTGGCCCACTCGCAAGACTATTACAATCTCTTCCCAACTGACCTTTACTAGACCTTTATTGACACCAAACATAATCCCGACTTCCTTGTTATTTTTGGCATGACCCGGATGTGAAGTAAGGCGGTTGAAAAATGTTACTTATCTTCAACACAGCCGTTTTCTCTTAACCCTTTCTCCACGATGACGTCTTCTATATATTAATCCTGCTCCCCCCACGCGGCTTTATATATAATAGCCTAGGACAGACTTTGCTAACTGGAGGGGTAAGAAACAAACATCATTAATACCCTCAAAGTTAAGGTGTCCTCTTAATCTGAATAAAATCGTCTGGCAGCAAAAAGATTGAAACCGACATTCTTGGGCGTAAGTGGTTAATCATGTCTGAAGGATGGTTATTATCACCACTGGCCAGCATATAAGATCGATCACATCACCACCATCACCATTATTATAACCATTACCATAACTACTATCATCACGCTTACCACCACCATAACCAAATACCACCACCTTTACCAAAACTACTCTCATCACCCTCAATGTCATCATCATTATCATCCTCATCACAGGGGACACGGGAGAGATCATACGTCCTTTGTATCGCACGAGGAAACCTATTGGGGTGGGTTATGGCCTACTGTCTCTCATGGATTCGTTAATTCTACGTTTTAATGTCAGATCGAGTTTTTTCAGTTGTGGGCGAGTCACAAAAACCTCAATGTTAACCAGGTGATGATTTCCGTCCATCCTCTTCTACTTCCCACAACTGAATAGCCGAATACGACACTATTCGATCATTTCAACGTAATTTATAAACTCCGTCATCTTTACCTCCTGAAACCATCCATTGACATCCAATCTTTTTAATCTTTTATTTCATCCGTGCAATACCTAAATATATCATCGTCATATTTCCAAATCAATGCAGATTTTATATATATTTTCACACGCATCCTTTTAACTCATATCAAAGAACAAAAAAACATCACTTTTCGTAACTCTCTCTCTCTCTCTCTCTCTCATTCACGCCTTCGATCTTCCACGAATGCATATCGGAAATATAGTTCATCCAATCGACACCTGTTATTTTTCCTCGAACACAGTGTATGTCCTCCCCTCCCCCACCTCCCTCCCCCTCTCTCTCTTTCTCTCCGTTTCGATACTAGCTTAATTTGTCGGACACACACACACACACACACACACACACACACACGCACACTTTCAATTTCCACCTCTCTCTCTCTCTCTTTCTCTCTCAATTTCCACACAAGTCCCCTCCTTCCTCTCTGCATTCGCTGGTCTGTCTGTAATTTCATATACGAGATTTATAACAGCATTTTCTTAGTAGTGGGGATGTGTATTTGGTTTAACTCTGTCGTGTGTGTGTGTGTGTGTGTGTGTGTGTGTGTGTGTGTGTGTGTGTGTGTGTGTGTGTGTGTGTGTGTGTGTGTGTGTGTGTGTGTGCCTCAGAAACACAAACTGATGCAAAACAAAAAAAAAATTGACTAAAATATACTGATGAGAGAAAAAAATAATGAGAGAGAGAGAGAGAGAGAGAGAGAGAGAGAGAGAGAGAGAGAAGGGGGGGGGGAAACAAGCCAACTAAAAGTGGGAAAGAAAAATCGTGAAAAACACACACGACAAGGTAATGGTATCCACGCGTATGTATGTATATATATATGAGTACGCGTGTAGCCATGTATACCCGTGTGCGTACAGGTGTGTGTGAGTGCGTGCATGACCGAAAACACCTTTTTTAATAAATGGCCGTCATGCGAACTGAGTAATCCTTTTAGCGACAATGGCGGAGTGAGAACAAACGAAAAAGACAAATGAATCGTATGCAAAACAGAGAAATAGGATTACCATAACCTCTTTAAAAATCATGACGCCATTTCTAACCCCTTCAATACCATGACGTCATTTTAACCCCTTCAATACCATGACGTCATTTTAACCCCTTCAATACCATGACGTCATTTTAACCCCTTCAATACCATGACGTCATTTTTAACTCCTTCAATACCATGACGTCATTTGTAACCCCTGCAATACCATGACGTCATTTTAACCCCTTCAATACCATGACGTCATTTGTAACCCCTGCAACACCATGACGTCATTTTAACCCCTTCAATACCATGACGTCATTTTTAACCTCTGCAATACCATGACGTCATTTTTAACCCCTGCAATACCATGACGTCATTTTTAACCCCTTCAATACCATGACGTCATTTTTTACCCCTGCAATACCATGACGTCATTTTTAACCCCTGCAATACCATGCCGTCATTTTTAACGCCTTCAATACCATGACGTCATTTTTAACGCCTTCAATACCATGACGTCATTTTTAACCCCTGCAATACCATGACGTCATTTTTAACCCCTGCAATACCATGCCGTCATTTTTAACGCCTTCAATACCATGACGTCATTTTTAACCCCTGCAATACCATGACGTCATTTTTAACCCCTGCAATACCATGCCGTCATTTTTAACGCCTTCAATACCATGCCGTCATTTTTAACCCCTGCAATACCATGACGTCATTTTTAACCCCTTCAATACCATGACGTCATTTTTAACCCCTGCAATACCATGCCGTCATTTTTAACCCCTTCAATACCATGCCGTCTTTTGCGTTTTCCTCCTGCTGCCGTTAGACGATTTTCAGAGATCTCATCGTAGTGAAGGGGTTCATGAAGACTAGCTCTAACTCCCCCACAAAAAAATCTCCGGTTAAATAAAATCGTTTAACGGTAGCAAGGATATACTACTACTACTACTACTACTACTACTACTACTACTACTACCACCACCACCACTACTACTAAGTCATTGTATTGGAGGGGTTAATCTTACTCTTGCTACCACCAGACGACTTCATTCAGCTTAGGACAGGCCTCTAGCAAGCACGGAGTTAGTCAAGACTCCATCTAACTGTCCAGTCCAAAACATCTAAACTAGGTAAATAAAATCGTCCTAGCAGGAATAAAGGGGATTTAATGGCGCTTTTCCTACAACCAGACGACTTTATTCATCTGTCGACCGAACTTTGATAGCCAAGTGGGGATATGGAGACGATTTCTAACCCCCCATTTGTAGCCACCCCCACAATTCGAAAAGTCTCCTCAAAGCCGAATAAAATCGTCTGGAACATGCAAGAATAAAATAAAAATAATGTACTCGGACTGAAAGGGTTGTGATTTTTTTTTTTTTTTGAGTAGTGTTGTTGGGGCGATTAAAAGTGAGGCATGAAGGAGACTACATTTAATTGTATGTGTTTAGCTAATCTTTTGTAATATGATGGTGGCCTGTTGTTCTTTATGTGTTGGTTTCTCTTGTATTGTGGTTGGGTTTCTGTATCATCACCATCATCATACTTTATTTTATTCTGATGTTGTCCTTTTTTACGGTATTGGGTTTTTGTATCATCATCATCATCATCAGCAGCAGCAGCAGCATCACCACAGTTTATTTTGTTTTGATGTTGCCCTCCTTTTTTTAATTCAGTCTGATTTGTACTGCGATAGAGTATTTAGTATTTATTTTTGTATCTGTAACAATTATTTCTCAGTACTTCAATCCCGTCTATATTTAATACCTAAGTGTAATAGCATTTTTCTTTTTTTTTTTGCATTTTATATTTTCCGCATTTTAGCCTGATTATCCTCACCTGGTAACCGGCTATTAGGGCTGCGGCAACGTGTGCGCGCTTCGGAACCAATTACGTCATTAGTACGGCATTATCATCAACATATATATTTTATACTCCACTTCCATCAGTTATCATTTCCCTCTTATTTCCTGCACCTCCACTGATTATCACTTCCTCCCTTATTTACCTTCTGTTTATTTACCTTTATGTACAGTCAAATAAACAACTCATTTACCTTGTTTGTTACTTTTTATGGTGGGTGAAATAAACAACTATCTTCCCAGTTACGTTCGAAGAAAACTGGCAACTGGCGAAATACAATGAAAAACCCCATCTTTACGAGTGCGGGTTTCAGATGGCTTCGATTTCCCCCCTTAGTATCCGGCAACACTTTGAGAACCTACGTTTGTCTCTGCCTATACTTCTTCAAGGCCTGGAGTGGTAATTATATGATCGATTTTCTTATTTAACCTATAGAATGCTCTTTTTTTCTCTCTCTCTCTATTTTTTCTGATTTTTTTTTTTTCGAGAATACCTCAAAATTCAGAGATATGGCTCCACGGATTTGATTTCACTCTATCAGGCAATACATCAGGGCTCTCTCTCGGTGTGTGTGTGTGTGTGTGTGTGTGTGTGTGTGTGTGTGTGTGTGTGTGTGTGTGTGTGTGTGTGTGTGTGTGTGTGTGTGTGTGTGTGTGAGAGAGAGAGAGAGAGAGAGAGAGAGAGAGAGAGAGAGAGAGAGAGAGAGAGAGAGAGAGAGGCCGGCACCATACGTGATAAATGCGTCTCGTCACTTCACAGGTCACTGGCCACAAACACATCATTGCCTGTGATCAACAACCCTTTAATTTAATCCAATCAGCCAGTGGATATGAATTTTGACTTAATTCTAATGCCGCCAGTCGATTTTATTCTATCTTGGAAGGGTATCTAGAAGGGAAGAGGTTCACTCCTACAGCTAATATAATAATAATAATAATAATAATAACAATAATAATATCATCACTATCATCTAACCCAGTGTTGCCCCATGAGGAGCATAGATGCCTTGGGCTAGGCAAGTTGTTCCTGATATTTAAGATTAGAGTGACCAGCCTCACTCACCCCTGAGTGGCATTAGGTGAGCAACAAACCACAACTACCCTTTGTATATAAACCTGCACCGGTTCAATCTGATTGGGACGCCTTAATTACCCACTAAACCACAAAGCTCCATAATTTGGTTATAGGGTTACCACCCAGCGATGTAAATAATTTCCTGATGCACAGGACACCATTTGGCTTGTCACGCAGAGTCACCCGTAGACAGATGGAAGAGAAAAAAATGAAGGAAAGAAAGAAGAGGAAGGATGAAAAGAAGAAAGGAAGGATGGAACGGGCTGTCACCCGAAAGCAGCACTACAACGAGTTACTGGATGGTGAGCGTCCCCACCTACCACTATAATAATAATAATAATAATAATAATAATAATAATAATAATAATAACAACAATAATAAATCTAAAACTACATAAAATCGTCGGGTGGTAGCACGAGTAACACAGTGCAGGTCATCGGATGGAAGGGGTTTACAAAATACAAAACGTACAGCTTCATGGAATTGATCTCTGGCCTATAAAGCAAGTTTTCAGGCCCCTATGGGTGTGGAGGGGGTGGGGGGATATACGTGTAAAGGTGGCTCTTCATAAAACAACAGAGGTCACTGCTCACAATAACATCAGTGACTATGACAGAGAGAAAAAAATGAACATTAGAACTTAACATGCCAATCCAATGCACAACAATGGCATTATCAGTTTCTCAGAACTTTGCTTCTACTGCACTTGGGCTGAATCAATGCCCCCCCCCCCCAGACACACACATGCACACACACAAAACTTACTGGCGACACGGGTCAGGAATAAAACTTTGTCCATTGCTCGTGTTTCTATCACTCTCACATCAGTCCATCAAAATATTAGCTAAAAATCATTTATCACAGGTCAGGAATGATTTTCAGTGGCATTCCAGTGAGAGGGTCATGCTCTCAGGAAATAAAAACGTGAACTGTGGAAAATACCTGAAGGTTGCGTGTTACCTGACAGTGTTTCAGGTTATTATCAATTATGCTGTTTTCTCTTTCTCCCGATACTGACTGACTGACTGACTGACTGGTGCTTATACAGTCAATACACCAGCGACAAGAAATTATGATGATGATGATGATGATGATGATGATGATGATGATGATGATGATGATGATGATGATAATAATAATAATAATAATAATAATAATAATAATGCTTCTGCTGCTGCTGCTGCTGATGATGATGATGATGATGACGATGTTGATGATAACGGCATTATGAAAGATATGAGAAGAAGGTGGAAGAAAACAAGGGTGAAGCAGAGGCGAAATTTATTCCGGACTTGGCGAAATTTGTTGAAAATAAGCATCAACTCTATTTCGGCCTTTATTATATCTGGTATAACGAGAACGCTACCCACATATTCCTAGTGTTGGGGAAGGCGATGAAAATGGGGCAATTCCCGATACACTCAAAGGAAGAGTGGGAAGTGATGATACCAAGAACTTCAATGCCCTACATAACCTACAAAATAAATAAATATATAAAAGCCTAGTAATTGGACACTACGACCGACCTTGAGCCTGTAATATTATGAAGGCTAGAATGACTGTGTGAACTGTAAGGTGCGAATATTATACTGAATTGTGACAGGCAGTGAAGTGGACGACTGGGATGGTGTGACAGAAGTACCACATTACCCACACCAACACACGGAGTACCACACAACCCATACCTATACACACACACACACACACACACACACATCTAGCTGTCCGTGTTTCGTTGATGATTCTTCCTGTCCACTGCCTCTCCTGAGTTACTTTGCTAAACAATCCACACATACTCATATCCTCCTACACCTGCTTGTACACATCTTCCTGCACCTGTTCACTTCTTTTTTACCTGTTCACACCCTTCCACACGAGATCATACCTTCCCAAACTAACCAATACTTGTTCACACATTTCTATACCAGATCCACAACCCTACGTCTGTCTACACCAGTGGTTCACAACCAAGGGTAAATTTACCCCCCAGGGATAAAAAAATCCAATGACTGAGGGTAAATATATTAATCCCAAAATGAAGTAATATTTCTGAAATATTAACTAACATATGCAATCTGGCTGAGACACTGCAGCAGCAATGGTTGGGCTTATACTGCTTCAACTATATTGTTTCACTCAGACTGATATGAGAGAACCATTTTTTGTCTTCCTTTATCACAGTTATTTTTTTTTACATTATCTTGATATAAAGGGTATTTTCTACTTTGAGTATTTTGTTCCTTTATGCCTTTTACTGCGTGGGGATGGGGGGCGGGGTTAAAAGGCTGGTTACGTCAAGCCTTGAAAATAAATGAGAGAATAAAAGTTGAGAATCGTTGGTCTACACCCATTCCACATCGGTTAAAAAATTTTCCACACTTACTCCATACTTTTATAAACCTTCCAATAACTTCATTTACCATCCCTATCCTCATCTCCCGCCACCATTCCGTACCTCCCTACATTTTCCCCTACCATTCCACACCTTCCCCACCTATTCTTACAATATTCCAGATCTCCCCACATCTACCTAATCCGTCCCATACTATTTCACACTAAATCACATTTCATACTGTCCTACACAATCCTATGTATCATCTTCCTCATACTCGATACAGATTTCCCCACCTTCACAAAACTCTCCCCATACTATCCCCCTTCCCCACCCTTCCATACCTACCCACGCCATTTCATGTCACGAAAAAACCCACACAGATCCACACTTCCTTGTACCTACCCACACCTTCCCACACAACCCACACACTGCTCAACCTACCCACACATCCCACACCCCACACCTACCCCATCCTTCCACACACATCCACACCATCCCACATCCACACCTACTCACCTTCCCCCATCTTTCCACATATAGCCACACCATCCCACATCCACACCTACTCACCTTCCCCCATCTTTCCACACATATCCACACTATCCCACATCCACACCTACTCACCTTCCCCCATCTTTCCACATATATCCACACCATCCCACATCCACACCTACTCACCTTACCCCATCTTTCCACATATATCCACACCATCCCACATCCACACCTACTCACCTTCCCCCATCCTTCCACATATAGCCACACCATCCCACATCCAAACCTACTAACCTTCCCCCATCCTCCCACATATATCCACACCATCCCACATCCACACCTACTCACTTTCCCCCACCGCCATGACGCCACCCACCCCTCCCTCCCTGCTATGGATTAACCTTATATCCCGCCACAAATCAATGGGCAGGGGGACGGAGTGGGGGCCAGGGTGATTTACCGATAGAATGTCACTTAACGCGCTCGGGGTTGTCACACGGGGATTGATGCAAAGGGGACGGATTTATGGACTCAGAGGATTTGTGGATCACGGGGATTTATGGATTGATTAGACTGTCACAGGGGGATTCATGGAAAGCGTAGGGATTAACGGATTTTTCAGGAGATGTGGATTTATCAGGCATTCGCAGTGGGAATGATGGAACGAGGACGGACTTATGGACTCTGCGGATCTGTGGACTTACGAGATTATTGGAGCTAAAGTATGATGGATCACGGAGATTTATGAACTTAGAGGACTTAAGAGTTTGAAGAATATGGATTTTAAGATATGTGGGAAGTGGACGAATTTAAGGGCATTTAGGTTTGTGGGTTTAGGGGATTAATGGAGTTTAAGGCAGATGGACTTCAGGGATTAATACGCTAGGAGGATTTAAGGATTTGTAGGATGAGGGTACCGCTTGAAGGACTGATGTTTGATATGGGGACAAAGGAATGAACAGAAAATGTGACAACCTTAAAGAGAAATACAAGCACAAGAGGTAAAAAGGAAAACGATGAGGTACACACAGATAGGCAGCTAAGATACAGATTAAATGGACAGACGGACACACATACAGAGAGAGAGAGAGAGAGAGAGAGAGAGAGAGAGCACAACTCAATTCAGGACCCACTCTATACATCAGTGATACAATAAATAACATCCACATATGAAGCCCAGCCATGCCCGAAGAAAGTAAAGATTGATTGGTACTATTTGTCACTCTCTCTCTCTCTCTCTCTCTCTCTCTCTCTCTCTCTCTCTAACTCTCTCACTTTTTCCCCAGTATAAATCCCCCGCTCTCTCAATCCACCTTTTCCGTGTCCCCTCTTCATCATTTTCTATATACCCCCCTCTCTATCGGTGTCCTCATTCCACTTCTCTCTCTCTCTCTCTCTCTCTCTCTCTCTCTCTCTCCCAGCACCTCCCGACAGAGTTAATCGCGCCCCAATCCCCACCAGACTTGAACAAATTAGCCCACTCATCAAGCAGGCGGCTAATGACATGCAGATTGTTTTTATACGTAATTAAGTCGCCAATGTCCAAGGGCCTCCGAAATAAATGAGTTCTTGATTTGAAATTGTACAAAAATAGACTCAGAAAATTAACCCTCGGGGGAAGGCGGGTTGGGTATTCTCTTGTTATTAGACAGTGAGTAATGTTCGTGTTTGCGAAAATGGATTAGTATCACTTTAAACCCTTTTTTGATACTCCACACTAATTTTGGAATTATCTGTATCTTTATCTACACTATATCTATCTATCTATCTATCTATCTGTCTATCTACTTGTATATATCCATCTATCCCTCCCTCAGCCTATAAAAAAAATGTCCTATTCCATTAACTCTGCCATCTCAGTGCCTTTTACCTCTTCAACATGAGGATATTTTTTGCGGTAGCTGATGTCAGACGCAAATATTCAACTTAGGAGAAAAGAGATATAATGTACTGATACACCAGAAACAAATGTCTAATAACCTAGGACGGATATACACAAATATAATCACGGTTTATACTCGAGAATGACTTATACAGAAATGATAAACCTATTTTGCGTGCGTCTAATTAAGGTATATGTTACGTTATACTCAAAGCACACATGACTAACAGTACATACATTCTTGTAAGGTGCTTTCCAACTTCTTTCTGTGTCTAAAAATGAAACAAAAAAGTCTACATACATAAATTAATTTTATACATACACAGGTTAGTAACCTCGGTCCAAAACCCTCTCTCTCTCTCTCTCTCTCTCTCTCTCTCTAGCAATCAATCGTGTCCTGAATGTCGCGACACACACACACACACACACACACACACACATACACACACAGGGAAACAGTCATATACTAAGTCCTGAGTCCGGAATTTATCCCAAAAGGAACTACAAAAAGGGAAAAAAAACACAGGTATCTTAATATTGCTCATTCTGGGCTTAAAAAACATAATAAAAAATTGAAATAGAATAAAATAAAAAGAAATGTCCAAACACAAATAAATATGTTCAAAATCTATTCACAAATTAAAAAAAGAAAAGGTAAGAAAAGGTCCACAATAAGTCCTAAACGCCAAGATGTCCGAAAAGTCTGTTGAAAATCTCCAGACAATTTCCTTGAGTAGAGTCTTTACCGTATCGTGGAAAGTGTTGTCACAGTTGATTTTATTGTACGTGCTCCTCTTTCCCTTTCTCTTTTACCTCTTTCCTCTTTTCCTTCACGGTGTTACTTATTCCTCTTCCTTCTTCGCTTAGTTATCTTCTCGTTCCTCTTCCACGCACGTCCTTATTTTCCTTCTTCACCTCTTCCCCTTCCTCTTCCATTTCTTCAAGCGCTCCCTTCCCTATTTTTCCTTTTTTATTTTCTCACTCCTCGTTGTTTTCCTTTTCCAAGTCCTCCTTCTCCATTTGTTCCTCCTCCTTGAATTCTTCGTATTCTCAAAATCCTCTTTACCTACCACGCAATTCTCCTCAGTGTCCTTGTCCTCGTTTAGTGCTTCTTCCCTCCTCTTCTTTCTGCTTTTATTTCTTCCCTCCCTCTATTACCTTTCTCTCTCTCTCTCTCCCTCTCTCTCTCTCTCTCTCTCTCTCTCTCTCTCTCTCTCTCTCTCTCTCTCTCTCTCTCTCTCTCAATATCAGCGTTACCGGACTCAGTCTTTACCCAGCATCATTTTCTACTTCCCACAGTCTGCTGATGCTTTTGTCTGGGCTATTTTTATGTCCAATGATTGCATGGCTGATTGCTAATTTCATGAAGCAGCTGAAATGTCGACCCTCCCCACACCAGCAGACTGGGCCATCCCCGTAACACAAATAATCGCCAGATGAGTGCTTAGGGAGGGGCAAAATACGTACCACCTGAACACGAAAAAAAAAAAAAAAAATACAGGCAAATTTTGTCCTCATAAAAAAAGTACAAAAATTTCTGAAAATATATCGATATGTCCTAAAATACGAGGGAAAATAATACGCTTCAAAAATACAGTATCTGAAAATGTCATGAAAAGTATATAGAAAAAAAATCGTTCAAAATATACTGACATGTCCGAAAATGGCGCGAAAATTGCTACAAGTGCTGCAAAAATTCTTGATGCGTCCAGGGGTTCCCCAAATGCACTTGGAATCAGGTGTTGAAACCCACAAATGAGGGGGAGGGGGAGGGGACGTGGGAGGGGGAAGAGGAAGGGGAGGGGGGGGGGACAGGAAGGGGGAAGGGAGAGGGTAAGGAGGCTGGAGGGACGCAACTGAGTAAAGTGGAGGAGAAAAGAAGAAAACTGGATAAAGGGGAAAAAATAGAAAAAAGATGAAAAAGTTAAAGAAAATAAAACAAGGGAGGGGCAAGGGGAGGAGGGGAAGGGGCAGGAGGAGGGGGATGGGGTTAAGAGGGTTAAGGTAAGTGGGGGAGAAAAGGAAGAAGAAAATGGGAAAAAGAACTGAGAAGGTATGAAAAAGTGTAAGAAAATATGAGACTGAGAGAGAGAGAGAGAGAGAGAGAGAGAGAGAGAGAGAGCGAGAGAGAGAGTGGCGTCCAAATACTCCTCCGGTCACACAACTTTAACCATCTCCCTAATCTTCTGCATCTATCTTCCCATCTATCTATATATCTCTCGAAAATCAAATAAAGAAATATCCCTGTGCCAACGCCCTACACATACATGCCAGTGATATGATTTTTTCCTGCCTCCACAAATTAGAAGTTAGAATTTTTTGCCTTTTCAAAACAATGACTTTTGTTTTCTTCATACTTTACTTTCTTTTCCATTTCTCTCACAAGGAGAAACTTATTTTTCCTTCCATTTTTTCCTTTTTCCTTGTTTTACTTGTTCGTTAGAAGGACCTGTTGTTGTTTTTTTCTTCCCTTTTATCTTTTCTTTTATTCTTTTTTTTATTTTCATTAAGACGTGTTTTAAATTTATATTCCCTGTTGCTTCCAGTGACCTATAACTGGCTCATGTAAAGCCTTTCGTACTGATTAGGTTACTGAACTCTGTATTTAACCCCTTCAGTCCGAAAACTCCCTAACCCCAACAACGTCGTCCGGGGATGGCGGAAAAGAAAAAAGAAAAAAACGTTCGGCAGTTGACAGGAGAGAATATCTAAATCCATCCCACGCTCCTCAGCAAAATAAGCTGTCAACTTCTGAAACACACGCCCCACTGCCAATGTTATACACTAGATACACACAGATACACCTACACACTTATCACTACCATTATTTCTTTTCTTTTACACTTGATTTTTGCTACCATGATAAATCTCCTTCTTCTTCTTCTCTCTCTCTCTCTCTCTCAACTGGAGGAGTTAGATATATCTTTAAAAGACTCTTATATCTTTCAAAAACAATGAGCAGGTGCCCTCTCGTAAGCTATATCAAATGTTCAGGAGCCAGAATGAAGAAAAAAATAACTAGAACTCTGTAACTGTCCTGCGGGCAGCCACTAGTCTCCACCTACCTTGACCCCACTGGGGAGATTTGGATTCTTTTCTATCAGCAATGGCCCATACCAGGACACATAACCTCTGCCATTCAGATTCCTTGAGCAGGTCGTGTTGAAATCTCGAGTAGACACGACCAACTTATCTCGTTCACAACATAATATTGATATGACCCTTTCTGACATGCCCTTCCAAAGCATGTAAAGGATTTGGAATTTTGTTTTTCTATCAGCAATGGCCCATGCTAGGACACATAACCAGGGCCCTTCGGATTCCTCACGCAGTCTACGGTTCTCCTGGAATCGTTGCGAAACTCTGCGGCGGAAAATAATAATAATACCAGTGAGAACAATAGTCTCCAACTATGTAATTGGTAAAGACTACTAATTATTCAGAAGGTTTAAATGTATGAGCCTTTAGTGTGTCAACTCAAAAAATTTAAATCCATCCATCAAGACAAAATTTCCGACAACACTCCATCTATCAACGCTGTAAATAAAACCACACACATATTACAAATCTCCTACCTCTATGGTTCAAAATGGTGAAATAAAAATAATCCGAATATCTTTCCACAAAACTAAAAATGAAAAAGCCAGATTATCTTTCCGCAAAACTCGAACTGAAACAATACATTTTAAAAAAATCTCCGTAACCCCTTTCGATGGTCTAAATTTGACCCGCACGTCAGCAATAAATTCTGAATAAGCTAATGGATTTAATAAGTGAACCCAAAATATCCTAATCCAGCCATTCAGTACAAACCAAAATATCAAATGACCAATATCTGCCCACGACCAATAATGCATCTATTATATGTACGTCCACGATATGCAATACTCAAATGGCCACGGCTTATGATGACAGAAATATTACAGACGTCAATAAACATATCCTATCCACACACACACACACACACACACACACACACACACACACACACACACACACACACACAAACACACACATCCTCTATCACTGCCCAACATCTACTCACAGATCGGTAAAATATGACTCAAATATCAATGGGCACCAATGGGAGAGCCTGGTACTAAAGTCTGACAAATCCATCCATAATTATTACCTCGGCAAAATATCGCATAACCAAATAACTGTGCCACTCTCGACGCTCTAAAAGCCACTCACCCCATCTCCCCTACATAAGTCCACCATATATCAATTTACCATGACACCCCTTCATTCCGATGACGCATTTTATATTATTGCTAGTTTCAGAGGGACTTATACAGCTCAGGAGAGACTTTTCAAACTGCAGGGGTGAGATACGGCCTAAATTAACCCCTGCACCAAACATATCTTTCTAGGGTGAATAAAACAAAAAGACTACGAAGTACATCAGAAAGACTGAGAAATACACTAGATAGAATTATGATCGTATGCTTAAAAAAAAAAAAAGTTGTTGCATTCCAGATTTGTGCTATCGACGCATTCCACAAGTGGATTCCACAGTTTGTATGTATGCTTAGCCACCATTGTGACTTGGGGTGAGATTAGTCAGCGTGACGATACAGGAAGTGTGGTTTAATAGTAAATCATCAAATAATTTTCACATGAGAACGATTTTGAAGAACCTTGTTACATTTCACAGTTTTACCAATAATTCTGGCACTTAATGATCGTACATATGTCGCATCTCACAAATGTGAACTCTACAATTTGTTTAAGAATTACCAACTGCTTTCGAGTTCGACTCATGGATTCCACATTTACAGGTATACGACCATAAGAAATACACAGGAAAAATTAAGATATACATCAGAAAGAGTAAGAAATTCACCAGAGAGACTAAGTTATAAACCACGAGCTTCAAGAAGTTAATATATACAAAATTTAATAAACTCGAGTTTTATCTCTTCAATACATGACGATTTTTCAGCTATTTTCAGATTTCATTCAGTTTCGGTAAATACATCGGGTACTAAGATATTTTTTCCTAAACTGAATAAAATACTCCAGAACTATCAGAAAAAAAAAAACTAAGATGTCATCGTACTGATAGAGTTTTAACGTCAACTCAACAAACCTGAATTCATACAGGAAACTTAAAAAAAAAAAAAAAATCTCCCACTGTCAATGCTTCCAGATTCAACTTCGAAATGTCAGTGATCTTGTACCCCATTACTACGAGGACGACTTGTGATCTAGTTGCCTCCAGACGATGTTATTCTCGTACTAAGTCTTCCTAAGCTGGATCGGGATAAACAAACGCACTTAGGATCATTTACCTGTCGTAACTTTGATTCCAGGAGGGGCAAGAAGACCGTAAAATCTTGTTATAGAATTCCTGTCTGTCCTATTCTACCTTCATAAATAAATCTTAAGCTGCGACACGGAAATTTCAGGTTACAACTGTTTTCTGTAGGAAGATCAAGGAATGGAGTGCAAATATCTTCCCGTCTAGTAGTTCCTGTAAAAATATATCTAATTTACGACGGGGAATCGATCATTTCTCTGAAAACCACATCTATGAATCCAATCGTCTCGCGGTAGGAAGATTTTAGGAAATGAGGTAAGATCATCGTAATGAAGGGATAAAAAACGATACTAAACCTTGAGCCTTCATATCTTGTCACGGAATCAGCAATGATAAACCAAAATTCCAAAAGAATGTTGTAATGTAATTCACTGCATCAATCTCGCGTCCTCAACTGGTCCTCGTGTAGTCAGGTACGCAGCATCGTAACTCGTACTTTCGATGGAACTGGAGTCATATTCCTCAATGTTTTAGCATGTGCGGTACGACGGAGTATTAAAATATTCAAACTAATGCCATACTAATTTACTTCAGGGTGTGACGTATGAAACCAATCACTGCAACAGGGTACAGTGTTTCATTAGTCACTTCACTTCGATAGCGTATTCTGTGTTTTCTTATTGATACACAAGTGATTTTATTCAGCTTTGGAGAGACTAGGAGACGTTAGATATGGCCTTCATTTACCCTTTCACTACAAGAGGACTTAAAAAAGAAGATCGTCTGGAGGCAGCAGGAATAAATCAATTAAAAACGTCACCGGGCTGAGGAGATACAGCTTCGTCGTGTGTTATGCAATGTAAGGCACAGGTGAGCGTGATGGTACTTTTTTGACGATTGTACCTCAAAAAGAAAAAAATGGTGGCACTATATTCGTGTGGCAGTATAAATCATGTCAGCGCTTTTCCTAAGGTTAAATAATCTGGCTGGGATGGTGTATACGTCCTTCTTTATGCTTTGTGAACACACACACACACACACACACAGACTCTGGCATACAGTACACAAACACGAAACACTGCTGAAGAATATACAGTAAATGTACAATAGTTCCTAAATAACTCAAAGGTAAAAAAGCTAAAAGTAAATATTTAATCCTGTCGGCAATATAAAACTTCGCCTCTCATATGCAAGTAAAAAGAAGCAAAGAGGAAAGGCCGTCAGAAACTTGTCCATCACAGAGAAAGTTGACAGGACGCGCTTAGTTTAAAAGACTGGAGGACACAGGCTGAGGGAAGTGCAGATTGCGGATTGAAATGGACAGTTCCAGAATTGACCACCTGCATTATGAAGGACTGACCTTTCTGGTTACGTCTTGCATTAGGAAGCCGGACAGAAAAGGGGTGAAAATGCGTTGCTACACGGGTACTGCGCGTCTGCCGTGATTCGATGAGAAATGCACGCAAATAGTTCAGAGTGTGTTCTTGCTAACTGTAAATTCCCTACCGATATCCATTATGTTATAAATGTTGCAAATCATGTAAATGTTATAATTACTGTAAATTCAGTAAATGTTGTAAATCCCATAAATTTTGTAAATATTGTAAATGCTGTAAAAGTTGTAAATAACCATTAAAGTACGATGATGCACTTTAAATTCCATTCTTCCTGCTCCCACACTTTTTTATTTGTTGATTTAGGAAAGACACCTCGTAGGCCACAGAAACTGAAAAAGGAAAAACAAGGAAAACATAACAACCCACTAGCAATATAAAACGTATTTCGAACCTGCCCACGAAACAACAACAACCCATGACAAAACAAATCAATCCTATTTTTCCATCTCAGGATAGGATTAAAAAAAAATCGGAAATGAATAAATAAACATAGGGGCAAGTAAAATTAAAAAACTACTTAAATAAATAAATAAATACAAAAAATTTACGACCCAAAATGCTGCCACAATCCACGTCCTAAAATATTCTGAACTGGGCGTATGAAGCGATTGGCAAAAATACCAATTGCTGCAATAAAACGCAAATGTCTAAATTAAGCGAGTTTGTCATGTCCGTATTGGGTGGATTAGTTGGCAGCGATATACATTTAACAGGATGGGGGGGGGGGAAAGAGGGATGAGGGAAAGAGAGAGATGAGAGGGAAAGGGAGAGGAGGGGGGGGGAAATAGACATGAGAGGGAAAGGAAGAGGAGGGGAGGAAAGACAGACATGAGAAGGAAAGGGAGTGGAGGGGAGGAAACAGAGATGAGAGGAACAGGGAAAGAAGTAAGAGAGAGAGGAGAGGACAAGGATAGAGAGAGGAGGAGTGGAAGAAACAGAAGACAGGGAAAGAGAGAGGAGGGGAGGAAGAGAGAGAAGAGAGGGAGAGGAGGCAAGGAAAAGAAACATGAGTGGGAATGGAAGATAAGGGGACGAAAGAGAAAGATGACAGGGAAAGCAGAGAGATGGGCAGGAGAGGAAAGAGAAAACAGAGAAGAAGGGGAAAAGAAGAGAGTAAAAGGGGAGAAGAGGATAAAAGGGATAAAGGAAAGAGATGGAGAGAAAGAGAAAGCCAAGGAGGGGGAAGGGGAGGAAACGGAAGAGGAGAGGAAAGGAGGAAAGGATTGTGAAGGAAAAGAAAGGAAAGGAAAGGAAATGAGGAAAGGAAAGGGGGGAAGGTATTGGGTGGATTAGTTGGGACCGATATACATTTAACTCGTAGGTGGGAGGGGAAGGGAGGGGAGGGGAGAAGAGGGGAGGGGAGGGAGGAGGAGGAGCAGTGGTGGAAAGAGAGGAGAGGGAGAGAAGGGGAGAAAAGGAAGAGAAGAGAAGGGAAGGGAAGGGATGGGAAGGGATGGAAAAGAAGGAGAGGGGAAGGGAAGGGAAGGGCAGGGGATGGGGGGAAAGGGAAGGGAAGGGAAGGGAAGGGAAGCGAAGGGAAGGAAAGGACAGGGGATGGGAGTAAAGGAAAGGGAAAGGAAGGGAAGGGAAGGGATGGGAAGGGGAGGGAAGGGAAGGAATGGGGAGGGAAGGGAAGGACAGGAAGGAAGTGGTAAAGAGAAATCTGGTGGACCGGATGGTAGGAGGAGAATTACAAATAGGAAAGGAGAAAAGAGAGCAAAGAAAACACCAATAATGGAAAAAGAGTGTACAAGGGAAAAGAGAGGAGGATAAAGAATGACAGGTAATCTGATTAAATGGAGGGAATAAAAGGATGACGAGAGAGAGAGAGAGAGAGAGGAGACATCGGGCTATAAAAGAGAACCAGGAAACCAAAATAAATAAGAGGAATAAAAGAATGAAGAGGAGGAAAGGTTGCAAAAGGAAAGACAAAAAGAGAAGAGAAGGAAAAAGAGAGAACAGAGAAAGGCTGAAAGAAACTAGGCTATCTGAATAAAGAAGGAGTATAAGAGGATCAGGAACAGGAGAAAGAATGGCTCATGGAAAGAAAGAAGAGAAAGAAAAAGAGAAGCAGGAGAAGAAAAAGGGAAGGGGGGGGGAAGAGAGTCAAAGTAAATGAGAACAAAAGTATGATGAAATTGAGAGAGAGGGGCAAGAGAGAAGAGGAAAAATGAGGAAAAAAGGGGAGGAAAACGGGGAGAACGGAGGGTAAAGAATGTCAGGGAATCTGAATGAATGAAGGACAATGAGAGAGAGAGAGAGAGTAAAGGGAGCCAGGTTATATGAATAAATATGGAGGGATAAGAGGAGGATGAAGAGAAGAGATGAAGATACAAAAAAAGAGAGGAGAAGAGGAGATTAAGAGAGGATAAAGAGAGAAGAGAGAGGGTGGAATTAATTAAGAGAGCTAGGCAATATAAATAACTGAGGGGAATACACTGAAGAAGAGGAGAAAGAAGAGGAAGGAGAAAGAGAAAAAGAGAGGAAGAAGAGACTGTGGGGGGATAAAGACAGCCAGACAATATCAATAAATGAGAGAGAGAGAGAGAGAGAGAGAGAGAGAGAGAGAGAGAGAGAGAGAGAGAGAATGGGAAAAATGAGCTAGGCAATCTGTTTAAATGAGGGGGGATAAAAGGATGAGGAAAAGAATAGGGATAATGGCACAAGAAAAGAGAAGAAAAGGTGAAAGAAAAAAAAAGAGAAAAGTGAGAGACGGAGAGAGCTAGGCATCCTGATAAATGAAGGGAATTAAAGGATGAAAGAGAGGAGAAACAAAGAGAGGAAAAGGCAGAAACAAATAACAGAAAAAAAAGAAAAAAAAAAGAGACAAATGCAAGGAAAAAAGCAAAGACGAGGGAGGAAAAAACGATATCTATCTTCATCTATCACCCAGTCCTTTACTGTCATGTCTGAAGCGTAGGGGCCCATGGCTAGGTTCTTCGTACACCCTTTTTACTCTAACTTGGCCTAATATTGCCATCTCTCCATATTTAATGTTTACTTGTGATAACAGATTAGCACTAGAATATACTGCTAGTCACAAAGGAGTGCTGTGGACAGGATATGGAGCTGCACTGTTGTCATTTCCTGTCACTGAGCTACGTGAAATGCACTGCAAAAGGACGAAAATTTGGACAAAGTTAGTGCTGAACCAGTGTAGTCGTTCGTCCCTGAGCGGTACTTGGTGAGCAATATACCTCAACTACATCCATTTGGTGCGCCTTAACCCACTAAACCACCAGGCGTCCATTGGGTTATATAGTTACCACCCAGCGCAAATAATGACTTCCTGGGGTACAAGAAACCGTCTGGTTTTGTCACTTAATGCTGAATCACCTGAAGGTAGTGCCACATCAAGTGAGTAGATGGTGGGAAAGGACAGAGAAGAGCACATAACAGTGATGAGAGAGAGAGAGAGAGAGAGAGAGAGAGAGAGAGAGAGAGAGAGAGAGAGGCGGAAATGGTGAAAGGGAGATGTAGGAAAAGCAAAAGGGAGAGGGGGAGGGACTGAAAAATGAGGAGGGGAAGATGGAGGGAGACAGACTAGGGGAACCAACAAGAGAAGAGGTTGTGTGTGTGTGCGTGTGTGTGTGTGTGTGAGAGAGAGAGAGAGAGAGAGAGAGAGAGAGAGAGAGAGAGAGAGAGAGAGAGAGAGAGAGAGAGAGAGAGAGAATAATTACAGCATAATATAATCGTCCTTCAATAATAAACACAGGAAGAAGGGTAGAATATAGGGCTCATAAACACATCACAGCATCACTGGGGAGGGGTGGAGGTGTGGGGTGTGTAGGCCAGTGGTGTGGGGGGGGGGGACGGGGGGTTCAAACAGCCGCAGAGAGAGGATCCAGGAGATTTTCATATGTTAGACTAGTCGGGAACTGCAAAGGGTGCAGTAGAAATCGTTGCTGATCCGTTTTTCATTCTTTTTTTTTTTTTTTCGTAACAAGGTAGCATACATTTGGTTCTAGATGACACCGGAATACTGAATTCAAATCTGCTGTAACTAGTCATTTTCTACGATAATTTCCACAAATTCATGGTGATCGTAAGCGAAGAACAAAAATATTTTTACCTACAGTGGACAATTTGAATAATTCAAATGACTACCGGCATCACAAGACTGAAAACCTTCCATGAATCTGTTTTCATTGTGAACATTAAATTCCTATACACAAACATACATACTCCTACTAGTACAAATAAATATAAATATATACGGACCCAAAATCTACCAACGACAATTGATGTACCGCAGTGTTACCCTCAGGTGACTCTGAGACGATCCAAATGGTTTCTTGTAACCTAGGTGATCATTATTATCAAGTTAAGTCTTAACTCTCTCTCTCTCTACTTTATAATGAACCCTGGGTGGTCTAGTAGGCTATGACACTCTAACCGAATGTGGCCAATAAGGGTTTACGTCAGAGGGCTGGCTGGGGTTCGTAGGTCACAGAATACCACTCAAGGAAAAGCATCTGGTCACTGTCACATTACAGGCCTAGCCCATGACGCTATCAGGACGACAGACAGACTTTTCATCCTGTACCACATATTGTAAATGCCTCTCACACTGACGCCTGGAAACACTCAACGAGGATGGTCGACAAGCTGTGTTCCTTGTCCCAAAAGATCAGTTGCCCTTCAACACTCACAAAAAATGCTTGAACGTGTCTGCCCACCCTTGTCAAGTGGGTTTAAGCAGGCAACTGAAAGCCATTCTTTCCACCAAATACTACCGAAATCTTTACCAACATTGGTTTATTTGAAATTTAACAACATTCGTATCTACCAGCATCCTTACCTAACAACAGCCTTCGTAACTACCAAAACAGCCTTCTTAACTACCAACATCCTTAACTACCACCAACATCTTTACCTACCAACATACTAAACAATCGAAATCCTTATCTATAACACAAATCAATCACCATGACATCAACCAACATTCGTATCTACCAGCAGTCTTATCTAGCAACAGCATCACAACTACCAACACCACAAACTACCACAATGCCAACCTATCATCATCTTCAACCACAGTCCATTCCTGTTCACCAGCATCCTTACTTATCACCACTCATCTGCCAATATCAGAGACTATCAACAACCTTATCACCATATCTACCAATATTCTTCATCACCTACATCAAAAACTACCTAAATCCATACTAACCACCATTATCAACCACCACGTCATCGACCAACATTATCTACTGCCATCCTCCTATACTACTTGTTTCTTCACCTACCAACATCTCAGCCCATAACCACCATCGCCCACCACCAAAATATCTAATAATAACTCTTACAACTCCACGTGCTCGAAAAAAAAAAAACTAATATTTTTTCTCCATTTTTTGCTCCAACTCCTGATCCCCCTCCCCCCATCAGCACACTTCCGGAATAAACCCAATTTTCTCTCAATCTTGTCTCCCAAAATCTGAAAAAAAAAAAAAAAAAAGCAGGGAAAGGGGAGGGGGGGAGAGAAAGGCTGGGAAAAAATGATAAAAAGATTGAGTGCGTCACATATTTTTGTTGGTCTCCCCTTCTTTTATGGTTTTCTCTTATTGGCGCCGTTGTTTACATTTCCCCGTTTTCTTTCCGCTTCAGTTTCGTTCGGGTCGGTTACAGCTGAGGTAATCGGATTTTTCGCCTTATATCTTGCGTGCTCCGGCCTTCCTTCCACCTTTTTCTGCTTTTATTTCTTTTTCGTATCTACCAAGAACAGGGAAGAGAGATATTGGGTAAATCTGGGTACAGGGAAATATGGATATGCAATAATCCTTTCTCCTTCTTGCACATCACTTTCCTTCACATCCACGCTATGCCTTCCTTCTCCATCCCTCTTTTTTTTTCTTTCTTTGAGAAAATCTTGACAAAGGAGGAATATATGGAGATGCAAAAATCTCTCTCTCACTAACATCCACGGAATCATCCTAGTGCTTCTCTCTCTCTCTCTCTCTCTCTCTCTCTCTCTCTCTCTCTCCCGAGCAAAAGAAGATATATGCTGAGAAAATCTGAGGAGGAGAATGGACGCCTGGTGGTCATGTGGGTTAAGGAGCTCTACACTGAATTTTCAAAGAATTGTTGGGGTTACTGCTCAGATAACAGCGACTGAACAATCTCGCCTTAAATGTCTGGAATGTTTTGCCTAGCCCCGGGCCCCTACACTCCTGATGGAACAATAAACGTGTAAAGCCGTGAAGGAGAAAAAGAATATGGGAATGCTAAAATCCCCTTCTTTCTTCTTTTTCTCATCACACACTTTCATATTCACTGCAGTATTCCATCCCACTAATATTATATACGCCTTTCTCTCTCTCTCTCTCTCTCTCTCTCTCTCTCTCTCTCTCTCTCTCTCTCTCTCCACGGAGGCAATAAGAAAAAGTACACCATGGCTGAAAAATAAATAAGCAATAACCTTTCTTTGCTTCCGTGGAGGACTCCCAAGAATTTCTCATTTCTCGAAAACTTAAGGGACGAAACTTTTTAATTTCGTGAATGACGGAGGGATGGTTGATTTAGTCTCCCTCAGTTTTTATTCCACTATTAAAACTCCACAAAACCCTGGGCATTTTGAAACCAATTTACATTCATATTTTTTTTCTTCCTGATGGCGATGGTTTCAGTTCTCAGCAATTGAGTGATTTATTATTTTCTCTTCTCAGTCACTTCTTCTGAAGGTTTCTCTTCTGTAGTCTATTTTCGATTTCGTTTTCTTTGTGTTTTCACTTTTTTGTAATGATTCCTCTGACTTCATTTCCTTTCTTACAAGCTTTACATTTTTTTTATTTGCCTTCATTTCTATTTTATATTATCTTACCCATTCTCACCATTTTTTTTTTCCCTACGCTGCCTATATAGTATCTAGTTTACACATTCCGCTATTCATTATTAGATTTTAACGTATTTTTCGTTAAAGCTTTGTCCTCCTTTCTTCTTTCATCGCTTGTTTTAGGATTATTCTTTATTGATTTCTCTCCACCTGGTTTACCGCACACATTCCTCTCTTTTTCTCTGTATGTTATCAAACTTTTCTTTATCCTTTCAATCACGTTTTAGCATTTTTGCAGTTTTTTTTCCTTTTAATCTTTTTCTTGATTACATATTTATTTTTTTTCTGGATCTTGTTTTACTTGTTAAAATATTATGTGCTATTTTATATTTTCATTTTCTTAACATGGATTTTCTTTATCATTCTAACAATTTTTTCCTCTTTATTAAGTGTTCTTTACCATATTAATATATTTCCTCTTTACTTGTATGAGTTATCTTGACTGTTTTATATAATTCCTACTCATTTCTATTATGTTTTCTTCATTTTTACATTTAATTTACATTTTTCTTCTTCAGTCAACCATATCTATATATTTCCTCTTTATTTGTATTCGTTATTTACTATTTTACATAATCCTTACTCAGTTGTATTACAATTTCTTCATTTTAACATTTTCTCTTTCATTTGTATTTTTCTTCACAGTCGACACGAGGCAGATTTACATGAAACTCGCATCTGACTTTCTCGGCGACATCCATCACGCACACATCCAACTTTGCCCCAGACCCTGCACGCGCTATTTACCTAAACTGCCCACGGACTGGCATTCACAAACCAACTTACAATCCACTCCCTCTCGTAACGAAAACTTTTTGATTTGCAGGATGAACAGGACACAGGTTTCCACTCTCCTTGTCCTTTAAATAGCAATAATAATTATCATATAATAATAATAATAATAATAATAATAATTATTATTATTATTATTATTGTCATTATTTTATTATTTTATAGTTGCTATTATAATCAATAGTATTACTACAGTTCTTGTATTAATAACATTAATAATAATAATACAAGTAACTGTAGTATAACTAATGATCATAATAGCAACTATAAAACAACAAAATAATGATAACATATTATTATTATTATTTTTTTAAATACTAGTGATGGCAGTAAGACTAATAATCGTAATACCTATAAAATAATAATAATAATAATTGTAATAATAATAATAACAAATAATAATAATAATAATAATAATAATAATAATAATAATAATAAACGAAAACATGGCAAATGATAAAACTCGCAGCCTATATTTATTTAAATATTTATTAACCTACTGTAACACTAATAATCATAATAACAACTATACAACAATAATAATAATAATAATAACAAAGAAAACATAGATGGCAATGATAACTATCTCGCACCCTACATTTAACCACTTATTTATTAATCAATATACTTGCAAGGAGAACAAGAAATATTGCAAACTCGTACTACACTCCGCTCCTCCCTCGTACAAAAATACAAACCACGAAGCTCTGAGTTACGACATTGAACAGATCGTAAAGTTAGTAAATCCGGCTCCACTAGACCACCGGATGCGGACGGGGCGTAATTCTCCCAACGAAATTTACTTCCCGTTTCGGCCTGACCCCAAGCCGGACATTTGTCGAGGGTAAGACTGACAGAGGACCATTATTTGTCAGGCGAAGCGTCCCAAAAAGACCGCCAAAATCCCGCGCCGTAAATCTATATTAGACGATGCCTTATATATCTGTCTTTCTCCCCCCCCACCACCACCAAATTTTCTCTCTCGTATTATCTCGTGTGTGTGTGTGTGTGTGTGTGTGTGTGTGTGTGTGTGTGTGTGTGTGTGTGTGTGTGTGTGTTTTCTGCCGACTAGTGACCCATGAAAATTTCGAAATCTCCCTCCCCCCGTCTCTCTCTCTCTCTCTCTCTCGCTCTCTCTCACACACACACACACACACACACACACACACACACACACACACACACACACACACACACATCCCCTCCCTCCAATCAGAGCGCGGAAAAGAAAATCACGGCCCTCAGCGTGGACCAATAGCAAGGCAGGAAGAGGCCACCTGAGGGCCAATTAGGAAGGCCCTCTCTGCCCTCTCCTCGGCGGGAACATGAGCAGCCAATCAGCGGGCAGGGGATGGGCGCTCATGGGCACTTAGCCGACCAATGACGTGCGGCGAGACATAAGGGAGTGGGATGAGGGCGGGTTTATTGCCAGAACCGGTAGGGGTCGTGTGAGACGGATAATAATGGGGAAAGGGCGGTCTGTATGTGCGAGAGAGAGAGAGAGAGAGAGAGAGAGAGAGAGAGAGAGAGAGAGAGAGAGAGAGAATTCAGAGGAAATCGAATTGTAAAAAAATAAACTAGAATAGCACTCACTAGAGCGCATACCTCCGCCAAGGCCCAACATGCAGTTCCTTTTAATTCAATCAAGCCTAATCCAATATGAAAAAAGACAACCCCCTTATAAAAGCATATTTAAATCCGCTAGATCCGGAATTTTATATGGATCCGCGCCAAACTGTACACATTCGTAGATACATCCTAAATATGCCAGATTTTTTATCATCCAGATCCATGCAATATTTACTGAAAAATTTACAAAAATGTCGAAAAACGCCCTATCTCACAATGTTACTGAAAAAAAAAAAAAAAAATCCTGGATCCGCACCTTTATACGGATCCTCACCAAAATTTAATGAAAGTCTATTCTGGGCCAAGGCCCATTCTTCTACCAAGTTTCGTGAAAATCCGTCCAGTAGTTTTTGTGTAATCTTGCTCACAAACCAACCAACCAACTAACATACAAACGGACAGGGGTGAAAACATAACCTTCTTGGCGGAGGTAAAAAAAAAAAAAAAAAAAAGGAATGTATGGTTAAAATCCCTCTATAGAAAGGATAAGTGCGAGTATAAGGAAAGGAAGCTTTGTTAAAATACGACAGGGATAGAAATACATTTGAAAAAAAGCCTAACACAAATATAAAAAATACGCAAAAATTGCTAAATCACAAGTACGAAATGCTGAAACAGACTATTTGGCGAAAAAGATGCTGGAGCCGTAACTTCAAAATCATAGATTATCGATAATAATTTATCAATAATATATTAGTGATAATAAACAAACACACCAATAAAACAAGACACAAAATGTTTGGATATTAGGGGAAATGAAATTAATAATAATAATAATAATAATAATGACTGATCTCTCTTGTTTCTCAAAAAGACCACTTTTTCAGAATACCTACCAGTGCTCATAACCTGGAAATAACAACTTGGCCATCAATCCATGAGTAGAATTGCACTAGAAAAGAGGTACCAACCAAACTCTCAATTTTCCATAACAGTTCCATCAGCAGTATCACAAATTTTAGAGAAAAATGTTGAGTTGTTTCTCAAGGTACACTGGTTTACATATATGGGAAACTTATTTAAAAATCTGACTACTGTGTAAGAAAGGATTAAAATGCAAAAAGACGCTCTCACTGCTCAACACTCTCCAAGACGTATAGGGTCGACTTCAAAAAAAGGATTAATGAATCAATAAGAAATACAGATATATATAAGAAATCTGAGCCATTGCTTACATAAATTATTGGAAACATACAGAATAAAACATGAAGCAGCAAAAATATGAGACAAACTGCAAGACGAACTAAAAACTTAACGAAACCCTCTGACAATGCAAATAAAAACAATGGTGCAAACAGCATGAAAACAAACGCTAGAAAAAAATACTCTCACTTATTGCCATCCCGATCTTATTTAACATTATAATTGTCATGCTCCCGACCTTGTTTCCCCCGTCAGAGATTAGCTGAGGTAGGATCCAGAAACAAAGAGAAAGCAGAACAAAATAACCAAAAACCAGCATGCCTGGTGAAATGGGCAAAACACTCATTCACACAACATTCAAGTTTTCGAAATCCTGGCTGGATTTCACGAGCAAAATACGTAGTAGCAGTAGCAGTAGTAGCAGTAGTAGTAGTAATAATAATAATAATAATAATAATAATAATAATAATAAAAACAATAATAACAATAATAATAATAATAATAATAATAATAAAAACAATAATAACAATAATAATAATAATAATAATAATAATAATAATAAAATATTACTGAAATGAAAAAGTAGTGAAATATTTAAAAAAAGGCATAAACATATAAAGAGAAAACGAAATTGCTAGTTCTTCAAAAATATTAATAAATAAGCAATATGAAGAAATAAATGTAAGAAACTGAAACTAAAAAGAAATATGACTTACCAAGAATAAATGAAGAACACGAACACTGAAGACTATGCTGCTAAATCTTCTGAAAAAACAGGATAAATAAAAAAGGTATAATAAAAGATGTGAAAACCAAAGATAGGTGGCATGAAATAAAATATAAGGAAAAAAATGGCATATACAAAAATTAACAGAAAAATAAAGATAAAACCAGAAAATACAAAAAGGGAAAAAGAAAATGGCAAGTAAAAATACGAACATCATCATCATCATCATCTTTTGTCCCATCGAAGTATATGGTGGGGTAGGATCCAAAATTACCAAAAAATAATGTACAAAAATGGGAGACTCATCAGTATCACCTGCACGACATTAAAAAAAAAAAAAAAGCACAACCTTGACAAAAATAACGCAATATCCAAGAAAATACGTGAATAAGAAAAACATCCCAAAGTTTTGAAGTAATGAAGGAAATGTACGCACACGAAAACGATATTCGGATATTCAAACCCATACACTACCTTACATATTAATTTATTTATTTCATAATTTAGTTATCTTAATACTCGCTGCTTCCAGATAATTTTTTCCAGTAGAGTCCCCGTTACTGATGTAGTTAATAAAGACTATATCTAACCCATTTCGTTAGAAAAGCCTCATCTAAGTTGAATAAAATCGTCTGGAGGCAGTATGAGTAAAATAAAGGCGTCCTCTACGTTGGGTATATAAAAACAATGTATGTTTTAAAAATCCAACGATATACGAACGAAATGGAAAATTCTGTTGGGTTTTGGGATATGTGATGGATATGAAACACGCCACAAAATAAAAACACACAAACAATAGGAAGAATTGACGTGAATATTGGTACTATTACTCTGAAGTGTGTGTGTGTGTGTGTGTGTGTGTGTGTGTGTGTGTGTGTGTGTGTGTGTGTGTGTGTGTGTGTGTGTGTGTGTGTGTGTGTGTGTGTGTGTGTGTGTGTGTGTGTGTGTGTGTGTGTGGCCTGGGAAAATCACAGCTTGGCAAAAATATATAAAAGACAATATGAAAAACACGGCAGAAACAACAGGCGAAAATAAACAGTGATCAAAATACTAGTTAACGAAATTTCAGTAAAGTCAAAAATACAGGATAGCTAGATAAAGAAAATAAGCGCAGAGTAAAGCAAAATATGATCCAAAATAGAAAAGGATATTAATAGAGAGGCTGAAGAGAGTTATGAGGAAAAATGAAAACACTACTAACGAACTACTCAAAATCATCATCATCATCATCATCATCATCATCATCATATACGGTACAATGGTCACTCCCTCTCCTTCGAATCCTAGTACGCCGTGGTGGTGATGATGATGATGATGATGATGATGATGATGATGATGATGATGATGATGATGATGATGATGATGATGATGATGATGATGATGATGATGATGATGATCATCATCATCATCATCATCATCATCATCATCATCATCATCATCATCATCATCATCATCATCATCATCATCATCATCATCATATATGGAAAAAAATAAATAAATAAATACGTGAGAACATAGAAAAAAGTGTGAACAGATATTATAAAAAGAAAATGTTTAAAAGTGGAAAACAGAAATATAATGAAATATGTGTAATTGGGGAAAAAATGAGAAATAATGTACACAGAAAAATCAGTAAAATGCTAGTAAAAGAGATTAAAAAAAAAAAAACACTAAAAATGAGTGTGAAAAATGGAAGTAAAAAATACAAGTTTCAGAATATGGTCCTTGTCAAACTCGTGCATAAGGGTGTTTTTCTGAGCCTCCTCTCTACCTGTCCCCAAACACACTCACCTGTCACCCTCACACCCATCCAAACACTCACGTACCCCACCCATAGCACTCCACACACTTCACCCACCCACCCACCTAGCCAATCCCTTCATTCAGTATCCACTTTTTCCTATCCATCTGGCTATCCACATCTTACCAGTTTTATTTTCTTCATTCTGTGTGTGTGTGTGTGTGTGTGTGTGTGTGTGTGTGTGTGTGTGTGTGTGTGTGTGTGTGTGTGTGTGTGTGTGTGTGTGTGTGTGTGCCTAACTCATCACCACAATTCTATCCATACGCTACTTATCCACTCGCCTCAACATCCATTTATCCTATCTTCTCTCTCCACTGGCTATCCAAACTGTCTATCCACCGGGCTATATAAATTCGGTATCTATCCAAAAGGCTCTCCATTTACAACAGCAACACTCCATCATAACACTGTATCCACCTCCCACCTCACACACACAATCCACTTCCCTTCATCCATTCACCCCAGGCCATCCTCCACCCCTCCATCATCATCCATTCATCTACCACCCTGTCACCCTCACCCTAGGAACCGCTACCATCACCCTGAGTTATTATCATCAGCCTTATACTCTCTCTCTCTCTCTCTCTCTCGATTTTTTTTTACTCTACATTTTTTCTATTTTCTCCCCTTTTATACGTCTCTCTCTCTCTCTCTCTCTCTCTCTCTCTCTCTCTCTCCTGATGTTCTTCCATTCCTTCACCCTGTGCTTCCTCCTCCTCCTCATTCCTCCATTATTCCCTCTCCTTTTTTTCCCTCTTCCTCTCCCTAACCCATTCTCTCTCATTCCTTCCATTTTTCCTCCATCTCCCAATTCACTCCTCACTCTGCCTCATTCCTTCCCTCTCTCTCCCTTCCTCCCTATGCCTCCTGCTGCTCCTTCTCATTCCTCCCTCATTCTGCGTCTGATCCCCTTCCTCCTCGTCCTTCTCTCTCTAATCCCTTCCTACGTGCCTCCTTCCTTCCCTCCTACACTGCCTGCCTTCTTCCCTTCCTCCTTCACAAACTCTGCCTCTTGATCTCTTCCCTCTCCCCTTCACTTCCTTCATCCCTACCCCCTTTACTGATTCTCTCTCTCTCTCTCTCTCTCTCTCTCTCAGTGCTTCGTTCATAAGCCCTCCTTCACTGCGGCCTTTTTTTTTTTTTTTTTTTTACCTCTCCTTCCCTTCCATCTCTGGTATCTCCGTCTCTTTTATCCTTCCTTCTCTCTTTCAATCTCTACTTCTCTCCTTCCTTTTCCTTTTCTCTTCCTCCTTCCCTTCCTCCTGTCAACCTTTATTTCCTTCATCCTCTTCCTTCTCCTTCCCTCGCCTCTCTTGTTTCCCCTTACCTTCTCTTCCTAACAGAATCATGGCTCAACTCAGAACAACGCGATTTTTTTGGCGGGGTACAAAATACCAGGTTACAATATTTTCAACAGTGAGAGAAATACTAGAGTGGAGGATCGGTGTACTGTTATATATTAAAGTAGGGCTTCATCCAGTCGCTGTTTCTAAATCCTCTACAGTATTGATAAAGTTGACAGTATTTTATCTCCACCTTAAAAATACATCCCGCAGCAAAACAGTACTTGGATTAATTTATCGTCCGCCGCACCGTCCAATAACACAGATAGTGAAACTTACAACCAAACTCTTGCAATATGTAGCACCCATATTACGGTAATTTTTGGTTATTTTCATTTACCGATTGCCTAATAGGAAGAGACTCTATTGTAACATACAGTATTGGACCTGTACACTAACTTGCAAGAAAGTTAATTGAATCAGTTCGTGGACTGCCCAACGCCAGGAGTTAGCATATAAGATCTGGCTTTGGCCACATCGGAAAACTTGATAAATAATATTATGGTAAGAGAAGAGTTTGGTACTAGCGACCATCGCATGGCCACATTCAGCATCAGTTTCAGTGATGACAATATTAGGACTAGTTACAAGAAAGTGTCTGACTATCAGAGAGAGAATTTTCAAAAATCAAGGGGAATAATTGGTTCTAATAACTGAAATCTCATTGTTCAAACAGAAGATATTAATGAAGTACCGGCATGGAAATTATTCACATACATTCTCAGTAGAGCAATAACATTATGTATTCCTATATGAAACCGACAGTCTGCTAAAAATAATAAACCCAAATGGTGGAATACGAAAAATTAAGCGTTGCCTATCGGCCAAAAAACTTGCACACAAAAATTATATTATCACAAATAATAAAAAAAATTATCACAAATAATAAAAAAAATTAATACAGCAAAGTAAGTAAAACTCTGCAACTCACAATGCGTCAGTAAATCCAACCCAAGAGAATTTTTCAGCTAAATCAGCAACAAGAAGGTAATATCATCCCACTAGTCACAGATAATGGTGAATATACCAAAGATGAAACAGAAACGGCTAAAATTCTCATTACTTTCTTTGCATCCGTATTAACAATTGAAAATACAGATTCCATTCCCACAGCTTTTCCTGTTACTTTTGAAGTGGACAACATAATTAGCGACACTGCTTTTAGTGACAATGATGTACGACTTGCCATCGGTAAACTTGAAGTGAGTAAAACACAAGAGTCAGATAAAATATCTCTGCGCGTTCTAAATGAAGCGGCGAATGAAACATCAAAGTCATTGGCTATGCTATTCAATAAATCACAAAGAAACTGATGGGTGCCTCGTGAATGGAAACTAGCAAATGTTACTCCGATATTCAGAAAAGGCAACAAATCGCAGCCAGAAAATTATCGACCAATAAGTTTAACTTCAGTGGTGTGAAAGTTGTTGGAAATTATTCTCAGAGATGAGTTTGTTAAGCACTCAGAACTCAGTAATTTAATCAACGATTCGAAACACAGTTTTCGAAATAATCGCTCTAGCCTGATGAATCTCTTGGACTTCTTCTATGATATATTCAATATTAATGATGGGACCAGATCTGTTGACACTGTATATCTTGATTTTCAAAAAGCATTTGATAAAGTTCCCTACGACAGGCTACTTCTGAAACTGAAAATGCATGGGTTCAGAGCCAATGTGCTCCGGTGGATCGATAATTGGCTTACAGAATGTAAACTGAGTCGTAATAAATGGTAAAGAATCAGACAGGAAAGATGTTACAAGTGGTGTGCCACAGGGCTCAGTGTTGGGTCCTATTCTGTTTTTAATATACATAATTGATAAAGATGAAGGTTTAATTTGTAAAATAATCAAATTTGCTGATGATACAGAGTGACCTCGATCGACTGTTTAATTGGGCCCAAACCTGGCAGATGGGCTTTAATATTAGTAAATGCAAAGTACTAAGCATTGGCAATAGAAATGGAAAACCCAGTTACACCATGAACGATACTCAACTTCATATTGTCAGTCATGAAGAGAACTTAGGAATTACAATAACAAATGATCTTAAACCAAGCACACAGAGAAAGCTAACAAATTAAATCGGATTCATTGGTACAGCGTGTGAATATAAATCTGATAATATCATCCTCACTTTACACAATTCTCTAGTTCGCCCACACTTAGAGTATTGTGTCCAGTTCTGGTCGCCTTATTACAAAAAAGATGTTGAGAAACTTGAAAGAGTACAACGACGGGTAACCAAGATGATACGTAGCTTGAGAAACAAACCATAAGAGTAGCGTCTAGAAGCCCTGAATCTTTTTACCCTAACTACAGTAAACGCAGATTACGAGGAGATTTAATTCAAGTATTTAAAATATTCAAAAGACACAATAATATGACTTTCGATAAATACTTCACAGTTGATCACTCGAATTATACTAGAGGCAATGGGTATAAAATAATTGGCAAAAGATTCCCGTCGCATGAACCTAAGCATTTCTTCTTTATTAGAGTTGTAAATACATGTAACAAATTACCCTCCAGTGTAGTAAACTGTGATACAGTACTAACCTTTAAAGGTCCCTTGGAGAAGTATCAGTCTTCTAACCCCCAGCTTACTATGTTTACTACTGAATTAAACACTTCTGTATATATATATATATATATATATATATATATATATATATATATATATATATACAGTATATATATATATATATATATATATATATATATATATATATATATATATATATATATACAGAAGTGTTTAATTCAAGAGCCAGGATGATGTAACCAGCAGAACAACACTGATAAATATTGTTGACTTCCTTTTCATGTAGACAATATAGATTGAAATTTCCTTTCTCTCTTTCCTACGAAATTTCCATGACAGTTTTTCTATGCTATATGGTGATCCTTTTCATTATTTCCTGCCGGCTTCAGCTGGAGGGTTTGGTGGGTGGGGGGAGCCTTCCTGCTTTTCTATCCTTGTTCTTAACTAGAAGAAGAGTATTGATGGTTACAACCTTCCCTATATCAAACAGCCACAAAAGGACAACAGGTATGTTGCTGTTTGCTTTCCTTTCTACTCCTTTGTACTCCTCCAATTACTGTCTCTTCCCTCCAATTTACCCCTCCTTCCCTTGCGCTGATCTCCTTCCCTCCCTCCTTCGCTGTCTCCTTTCCTCCCTCCTTCACTTTTTCTTAACCTCTCATTTCCTTCTCTCTTACCATCCTTTCTACTCTCTCTCTCTCTCTCTCTCTCTCTCTCTCTCTCTCTCTCTCTCTCTCTCTCACCATATTAGTCTCTTCTGCTTACTTTGTTTCAATCACTTCAAGCTTTCTTTGTATCATGTATTACGCTTTTCCTTCGTTCTCTTTCATCCTCTTCCTTATAATTATTATTATCATAATAATAATAATAATAATAATAATAATAATAATAATAATCAGACAAAGCCATGATTCCGGGGGCTTGAATGGTGAGTGAATGGAAGCGTGTCCATTGGATTTGGGCAAATCTGGGCTATCTAGACGTTGCTACTCCTCACCCTGCCCTATGGTGGAAAAGGAGGTCCGGATGATGATAATGATGATGATGATGATGATGATGATGATGATTAATACTATTCCCTCCGCCAAGAAGGTTATGTTAAACCTGTCCGTTTGTTTGTTGGTTGGTTGGTTTGTGAGCAAGATTACACAAAAACTACTGGACGGATTTCCACGAAACTTGGTAGAAGAATGGGCCTTGGCCCAGAATACACTCCAATAAATTTTGGTGTGGATCCGGATAAAGGTGCGGATCCATTTTTTTTTTTTTTTTTTTCAAATTCTTTAACATTGCGAGATAGGGCGTTTTTCGACATTTTAGTAAATTTTTCAGTGAATATTGCATGGATCTTGATAAAAAAAAAAAAAAAATCAGGCATATTCAGGATGTAGATATTTACGAATATGTACAGTTTGGGGCGGATCCATATAAAATTCCGGATCTCGCGGATTTAAATATGCTTTTATAGGGGGGTACGCTTTCTCCATATTGGATTAGACTTGACTGAATTAAACAGAATTGCAAGTTGGGCCTTGGCGGAGGCATGCGCTCTACTGAGTGCCATTCTAGTTATTATTATTATTATTATTATTATTATTATTATTATTATTATTATCTTAGCCATCATCATCATCATCACCACCACCATCAGCATCAGCATCATCACAATCTTTTCATCTGCCCTATTTACTGCTGTTGCTGTGCATCTGCCTCCCTCTCTCCTACACTGTTCCTCTCTGCTCTCCCCTCCTCATCCCAGCTTCACTTTCACTTCCTCATTCACTCTACTTCCATCCTACCGTCCTTCACCTTTACCTCTCCTTCAATATTCATTCGGCCATGCTCTCTCTTACCTCCTCTCCCTCCCCAATATCTCCTTCCCTTTACAGCTTCCTTCCTTTCCTCCCTCTATTTCTCCCTCTCTCTTCCTCCTCCTTAGTTTGCTTTACCATCTCCCTCCCTTCCCTCCCTCACTCCCTCCTTTCTTCCTTTCATCCAAATATTTCCTTCTTTCCATTTCGTTTCCTCCCGATATCCCTTCTTCTCTTCTCTTCTCATTCACCCCCGCTGTCTCTTCTTATCTCACTCCCTCTCCGTCTTCGCTTCCTTCAGTTTCCTTCACTCCCTCTTCCCTTCATAGAATCCTTCAGCATCTCCCTCTACTCCTCCCTCCTTCCTCACTTTCCTTCCCTCCCTCCTGAGTTACTTTCACCCCCTCCTTCCCTCCCTCCTCACTTTCCTTCAGTCGCTCCTTCCTCCTCTTGATTTTCTCTCAGTCGCTCCTTCCCTACCTCCTCACTTCCCTTCACTCGCTCGTTCCATCCTTCCTTACTTTCCTTCACTCCCTCTTCCTTCCCTCCCTTCTTGCTTAATCTCTCCTATCTTCGCACCCTCCCTCTTTCCTTCACTGCTCTTCTCCTCACCTTCTCACACGGCCTGCCTCTATCATTCTCACCCTCATTCATTCATTCATCCCTTCCTTCCATCCCTCTGTCCCTCCTATAGTCACTTAAAATTCTTCTATTTCTCTCTTCCAACCTTTCTTTCTCAACCCCTTCCTTCACTTATATTACACGTCCTTCATTTTAGAATAGTAGAAAGTAGTTTTAAAGTAATTCGTGCTGCCTCCAGACGATTCAATTTACCTCAACAGAGCCCCCTAGGGGTGAAAGGGTTAATGAAGGCTACGTCTAATCCCTCCCAAGCTTGAAAAGTCCTGAGCTGAATAAATAAGTGTGGAGGAAAAGGTCTAAAGCAACAAAAGACATCGTACTGTTGAGGTTGAGATAATTCCCTTCATTTTTTCCTTTATTCCTTCACGGGACCTTTCTCCCTTCCTCCTTCTTTCATTCATTTCTTCCTTTATTTCTTCATGATATCTGTATTCTTTCCTTCTTCATTCATTCACCATTTCCTTTATTCCTTTTTCTGTCTTTAGTTTCATTCCTTCCTTATATTTTAATCTGTTCTTTACTTCCTTCCGTTTTATTTTGTCTCTTTTCCTTTCCTCCTTTTTTTCTTATTCCTTTCCTTCCGTCTTTTGTTTCTCTTTCCTTTACTTCATTCTTTTTTTTTTCCTTATTTTTTATTTCTCCTACACACTCTCAATCCCTTCCTACCCAACTCCTTTTCCAATACTGCCACTTCCCTCCACTCTCCTTTGGCTCATATTCTCTCTCTCTCTCTCTCTCTCTCTCTCTCTCTCTCTCTCTCTCTCTCTCTCTATCTCTCTCTCAACATCCCTCTTTCCCCTACCTCTTCATTTCATTTCTTCTATATCAATCATTCCATTTCTTCTGTCTCACTGTCCTCCTCTCCTTTCTCTCTCTTCCGTGTCCTTCTTACTTCCCTCTCCCTCCTCCTCTCTTCTCCCTCTCTCCGCCCCTCCATTCCTTCCTTCCTTTTCTCTATTTTCCTCCCTCCTTCCCGTCTCAGTGAACCATAATACGACTCGGCACTCCTACTCAATTCTCTTTCTCTCTCTCTCTCTCTCTCTCTCTCTGTAGACATGCAGCTGGATTTATTTTCAGGGTGTAAGAAACTACAAACTATTCCCTGCGATTTTTCTCTCTCTCTCTCTCTCTCTCTCTCTCTCTCTCTCTGTCAGTCTGTCTGTGTGTCTGTCTGTGTGTCTGTCTGTTTGTCTGTCTGTCTGTCTGTCTGTCTCTCTCTCTCTCTCTCCTTCTCTCCATGTCCCTCTCATTCCCTCCCATGTCCCTTCCTACAATGTCATTCATCTTCCTTTAATCCCCCCCTCCCTTACCTCCTTCGCTCCCTCGCCTTCTCTTCCTCCTTCTCCTTCCTTCCTCCGCCTCCTTCTCCTTCCTTCCTCCGCCTCCTTCTCCTTCCTTCCTCTGCCTCCTCCTCCTTCCCTCTCTCTATCTCTTCTTCCTCCTCCTCCTCCTCCTTCCCTCTTTCACGCTCTTCTCCTCCTCCTTCTCCTCCTCCTTCGCTTTTCCTTTATAAACTCCTTCAGTGACAACGCACTTTTATTGCTTTTTTCTGTTATTTTCCGTATCACCAACTTTTTTTTTTTTTTTTAGAAAGAGAGAGAGAGAGAGAGAGTGAGAGAGAGAGAGATGAAGTTCTTCCTCCTTCACTTTTTTCTTCCCTACCCACGATCCTTCCATCACCTTATCAACTATAATCCGCTTACCTTTATTCTATTTCCAACCTGCTTCCTTATTCAGCCTTCCTTCGTTGTTTCCTTTTCATCATTCCTTCCTTTCCTTCCCTTCGTCTCTCTTTCCTTCCCTCTAACCCTCTTTCCTTCTTTCATTTCTCTACTTTCCTTATCCCTCTTCTCCTCTGCCTTCCTTTCTAAGCTTCCCTTCTATCATCCATTCCCTATTTTCATGTTTCCTTCTCTCTCTCTCTCTCTCTCTCTCTCTCTCTCTCTCTCTCTCTCTCTTCCTTCCTGCCCGACTGAATTTATTTTTTCATTTTTTTCTCTCCTCCGGCTTCCTTTACTCTGTCCCTCGCTTCCTTCTCCGACTTCTCTCTGTGTCTCCTTCCTTCCTTCCCTCCCTCCCTCCTCTGTTGTCTTTCTCTCCCTCCCTCTCCCTAAACATATATAGCTCAGTCCTTGCTTCCCCTCCTCCCTCCTCTCTGTTTCTCTTTCTCTCCTTCTCTCGTTCCTCTCCCTCCTTCCCTCCTCTCCCTATTTGCACTCTTTCTCTTTCGTTCAATTTTTCCTGGAAAGAACAACTTTTTTCAATGTTTCTGATTCTTCTTTACATACACACACAAAAATATCTCCCTTCCTCTCATCGTTCACTTTCCTTATATTCCTTCCTTTCTTTCCTCCGTATTTTCATCACAATTTCCAGATTTTCTCACTTTCTTTCATTCTTTTCCTCTTTCTATCTTCCCTATCTTTTTTCCTTATTTTCCATCCTTCCCTCCTGCTTTCTTTCCATTTTTTCTCACATTTCTCCTTTCCTCATTATTTCCCTACCCTTCCATCTCTCCTCTATTTCCCTTCCCTTTCCTTCTCATCCCTTCCCCTTCTCATCCCTTCCCCTTCCTTCCCTTTCCTCTCCCTCCCTCACCTGTGTCTCCCCTAACGTATAAAAATGATCACGTTTATAAAATATTAATCTTTTAAAACCCAATCTCCATTATTGACCCTGACGTCTAACCTACTGACCTGTGTGTGTGTGTGTGTGTGTGTGTGTGTGTGTGTGTGTGTGTGTGTGTGTGTGTGTGTGTGTGTGTGTGTGTGTGTGTGTGTGTGTGTGTGTGTGTGTGTGTGTGTGTGTGTGTGTGTGTGTGTGTGTGTACCACACTGTACCTGATTTTTCTGCATCCCCCCTTCCTTTCCTTCCTCCTGCTCCCTTTTCCCTTTTTCCTTCATTATTTCTCCTACCCTCTCTCCTTCCTTCTTATCTCCTTATCCCCCGTCATATTACTCCCATCACAATCTCTCTCCTCTCTCTCCTGCCTCATCCACTCGTTCTGTTCTTATTTCATAACCTACGTACTTGCCTTCCTCATCATCTCCAACTCTCCCTCTTTCCCATTGATCTCTACTCCCCATCTTTCCCTCTCGCTTCTCCTTCTTAATTCCCTCCCTCCATCCTCATCTCATGCCCCCTTCCTACTCCCTTCTCATCCCTCCACCCATTCTCATCCCAACCCTCCCTCGCTCCCTCACAACCTTCCACTATAAAACTCTACGTTCCCCTCACGCCACATTTCCCTACCTAGCTGACCCCCTTTGCGTTACTCTATTGACCCAGCTATTATACTGTATATTAACCCCTTCATTTCGGCGATAGGTTTTAGTGATTTTATTCCTGCTGCCTCCAGATGATGTTACTGAGCTCGTGAGGCCACCCCCGCCTCGGAATAAATGAGTTAGTGACGGCTATATAGAACCCCCTTCGATACTCTGAAACTTAATGAAATCCTCTCGAGACAATAAAAATTAACAGCAAAAATGACGTCCCGTACTCAAGGAGTAAAAAAAAAAGAGAGAGAGAGAGAGAAAATATATAAAAACGATAAAAAATAATCTTGGCCATCTTCAAAGACGACTGAGATGCCAAGGGGGAAAACTCCGTGATATTCTATTAATCCTATCAGTACGTCGACGTCTTTTTTCTTATCCTTGCTTCCTCCAGACGATTTCACTCATCTTAAGATTTCTCGTATTGCAAGCGTTGGTTAATGAACGCCATATACATTTAAAAAAACACACACTCGATTTAGAAAAGTCTCCTCTAACTAGAATGAAATCATCTCAAGACTGAAAATAAAAAATCATACTCATGGGTCTAACAGAAAATTTAACAAGAAAAGGCTAAACATAAATTAGTTGTTGCATCTTGGCCATCTTCAAAGCGAACCACGAAGCGCGTAAGGGGAAAGCAGTGAAGGTGTTTTAATTAGTCAGGCACGACATTTTATTCACTTTAAATTCGGTGATGTCATATTAAATTTATTCCCGCTGCCTCCACGCGACTGTTAAAAAAAAAAAAAAAAAAAAAACTTACTGTTGTGGGTTTATGAGGGCTGCATCTAACCCTCCTGTGAAAAAAAAAAAATGATCTCAGCTGAACATAACAAAAATAAATACAGTAGATGTTATCAGGCCAAGGACGTCACACACACACACACACACACACACACACACACACACACACACACACACACACACACACCTTTCACATTAACTTCGCGGAAATTTTCATTCTTTTGCAGCTTATTTCACGTAACTCAAAAGCAGAATTAATACTACGGCTCCACATTATTTTCACAGCAATTTTTCGAGACTAATGTTAGGTTCCTGTATTAATCTCTTCTTATCGCTCATCATTAAACAAGATATATATATATATATATATATATATATATATATATATATATATATATATATATATATATATATATATATATATATAAATCATCATCATCAGCCGTTTGAGTATCCACTGCAGGACCGGCCTATCCCGACCGACGTCGGGACGATACAGCCAATGTATCTCTACCAAGTGGCTTAGGCTGTCTGGTAGAGATTGTATGTAGGATGAGAAGTGCTTGTATGTGTAATTGTAGTGTTGGAGTGGCTTTGGATGTGTGGTGTTCTGTGAACCAAGTGTAATCGGCCCGCCAAGCCCAATGGGTGCAAGCGTTACTTAAAGTAAGCGACACTGGTTCAACCACAGCACCCCTTGTGTCCGCAAATGCAGTACGTGGCCGGGTGAACACTCCCAAATTTATTTCCCTGGCGGGGCGCGAACCCTGGTTCACCCGTGTACGAAACGCACACTCTACCACTGTACCACAGAGGCTCAATATATATCTATATATATATCTGTCTATCTATCTATATATACATATATATATATATATATATATATATATACATATATACATATATATATATATATATATATATATATATATATATATATATATATATATATATATATAAAGTCAAGTTACAGAAAAAAAGACCACAACAGGTGAAGCTTGGCCATCTTGAAAGTGGAACATGACGCTAATTAGGGGAAGACCTGAGATATTTTCTTCTAAAATTTGTCGTTTTTCGTCTTCTTTTTCATTACTCAAGCAAAAATAAACAAAACACAGAGATATTTTCCTTAATATAAATATTGCCGGTTTTTCTTCATTTAATACTCAAGCAGAAATACAGAAAAGAAAAAAAATAATAAGAAGAAAAGGAAAAAGCATGCACTGACTACACAAACATTTAACCTTCAAAGAATGTGGTAAAATAAAGATCAAAGGGTAAAGACGTCAAGATACCAGACTATCAATATCGTCCTCCTCAACTTTACTACACACGGCTCTTATCTTTACTACACGTGGCTCTTTGATCCCCTTTAAGACATCAAAGCAAAAGCAAATGACACGCACAGGCATGAGCAAAAGTTGGCAGACACTTCTCTACCGGGCTGTGGGAAAAGGAAATGCGTTACATGAAGTACCGGTAATTTTTTTATGTGACGGCATTATCACACACACACACACACACACACACACACACACACACACAGGGATGGGCTGGGTATAGTTCAATAAGGCCCTCTGATCTCTCCACACATGATCGGCTGGTGGAAGCAAGAATAAACTACAGAAGGAGCCTTAAATTACGTACCTCAAGTTCTCGTGTACTGCGGGCACGGCTCAGTTGGCATTACCAGTGTTGACCCTGAACCATTTTCTACTTCCCATCCCCATTTTCGTTCTATATAGTTCATGATTTTTCCTTTTTTCTTTCAATGATTCCCTAACTCATCTTACTCAATACTTTCATGCATCAACCTACACATCTGCGCTCCTCAAACCGACTAATTTGACAATCCCCGTAACACACAGGACACGAAAGTGCAATTTATGAACCACCCTGTGAAAAAAAGGTCGTCCTCGTGCTGAAGGCGTTCACCTATTTAATGTCCACCGTAGTTTTTTCTTTATTCACTCTCTCTCTCTCTCTCTCTCTCTCTCTCTCTCTCTCTCTCTCTCTCTCCAAGGCGTTCACCTATTCAATGTCCACCGTAGTTTTTTCTTTACTCTCTCTCTCTCTCTCTCTCTCTCTCTCTCTCTCTCTCTCTCTCCAAGGCGTTCACCTATTCAATGTCCACCGTAGTTTTTTCTTTATTCTCTCTCTCTCTCTCTCTCTCTCATTATTTTATTCATTACACGAGAGCCCATTGGGAAAAGACACGTTGGTGAAGACTACTTTCAATGCTACGAGCTCTAAAAAGTCGAAAACAGATAAAATCATTTTCATATAAATAGGAAGAATAGAAAATGAATACCTCCTCGGGCTGAACGGGTTAATACACTGCACTTCACCACCTGGGCAATAAATAAACAAGTAAATTGGAAGTCAGAAATTGCTACGAGACGCCGGTACAGTATAACAGAAATTCTAGAGACAGAAAAAAATGGAAGTGTAGATAGCCAAAAGCAAAAGAAAGGCAGAAAATGATGAGAAAGATAATATAAAAAATAGGTGACTGTCAATAGACAGAAATAAAGGAAGCTACAGTGCGAAAGCCTGAAACAAGAGCCAAGAGAGAGAGAAAAAAGTCAAGATAAAATATGACAGATTAATAAAGGCGTGAAACCTGGAAATCAATAGGTTCGGACCAGGAAACAAAAAAATACAAATAAAATAAAAAGTTGGTGACACGTTAATACAACTGGCCAGGTAAAAATTACAAAAAGAAAACTATGGTGCGGGGGAGATTTTTATGACAGGCGGACGTGGAGAGAGAAGAATATAGAAGAGGAAGAAATGGGAGGAGGAGAGAGGAAAGAAGAGAGGAGAAGAGGGAAGTGGCGTGAAAGAAGGGAGAGAGAGAGAGAGAGAGAGAGAGAGAGAGAGAGAGAGAGAGAGAGAGACAGAGAGAGGGAGAGAGCAAAAATTCACCAAGAAAAGGGCAAACCAAGAACAGACGTATAACATCCAAAAACGCCATTAAAGCAGGAGTGCATTACGGTGACTGACACCTTAACGGCACAAGGCAGCGAAGGCAAATCAGAGTGGTGAATATCTCATGCGAGGAATAGGTTAAAGGCTTAAAGCTTGCTCTAAGCCTTTAATGTCAATCTCATTCCCAACTGCTCCCTGTCTGGCGGTCTTTTCTTTCACTTATTTTTTTTTTTTTTTCAGCTCCAACTTTAACTACTTTCTTGTTGATCGGACTTCGCCTGATCTCTCTCTCTCTCCTTTCTTTTCCCGCTTCCCTTAAATGTCTTTCTTCTCGATTTCTCTCCTTCCATCTCTTCCTTTACTCTTTCTTTCCCTTTTCCCTCTTTTGCCATTCTCTGTTCTTCCTTGTACAGGTATTTTTCCTTTCTTCCTCTCTTTTCCTGATTCTCTTACTTTCTTATTTTCCACTGCGTTCTCTTGTTTTCTTATACTTTTTAATAATTCTTCTGTTTTCGTATTTCACATCTAACACAATCTTGCTCTTTCTTCTTCCCAATCATCTATCATCCCTCCTTCATTTCTCTCTCTCTCTCTCTCTCTCTCTCTCTCTCTCTCTCTCTCTCTCTCTCTCTCTACCTTCCCTCCTTCCTCCAGCCCACACACACACACTCACTCTCTCACTCCATTAAATAATCAGAAGTCAGTTCCATCCTCTCATCTCCCCCCATCTCTCTCTCTCTCTCTCTCTCTCTCTCTCTAAGGCTTCTGGTATTCTTAACTCCTTGATTACGATGGTGTCATATGCTTAACCCTTATATCGGAATGTGGAATGCACACTTTAATTATTTATTTATTCTTCAGTATGTGACGATGGAGGAACGTGTTGGTCCCTTCCACATCCCTGCTGGTCGCACTGTCGCGTGGGATGCAGGCCAACCATACCTAATAACCACGGCCGTTCCATAAATGACCGTCAAAAAATCAAAAGGCTTCGATTCCATATTGTAGATTTAAAGTGTCAGCACACGACCCTTTGCCTTACGAAGGAAAGCATGCACATATAACGCGGGCTCTGCAACACGTTAACCTCACTGCAATACAACGCGGAATCTGCAACACATTAACCTTACTGCAGTACATCATCCGCAGAGAAAAACGTTAACCTCCTCGGTCCAATAATATACATTTTCGATTTGTTCATGCTATCTTCAAACTTCTCCTTGTTCCAGATTCTCTCCTAAGCTAAATAAAGTCGCTGGAGGTAACATTCACATGCATAAATATAAGTATTCCGGTATGAAATGTCCTCAGGTTGCAATTGGCGATATATCACAAGCCAGGAATTGTCGTGCAATTAGTTTAACGTCTGTTGTTTGAAACTATTGCAGAACATTATTAGACACCAAATAGTTCAACACGTAGGCAAAAATGCAATTACCACTAAATATTCACAGCAAGAATTCCGCAACAAACGCTCATGGCTAACGATTCTCACAGGTATTTTTCACTACATTCTAAAACTGTACAACGGTAATATCTATCTATCTACCTATGTATTTATCTATTTATCTATCTATATAATCAAAATTGCATATAAACTTTATCTACCTAAACATTCTACCCTGATTCAGAAAACTGCGCACCGGAGTGGCACACAAGAGGCTCTGAGGAAGTAAAGGCGCACAATTGGAAGTCGCAAGTGCCGGGGTGTATCGACAAACGGCTTACCAGGCACAGGCAGCAGCCGTATTCTCGTAGGCCAAGGAGGCTCCCCAGCACCCCTTCCTTACCAGTATAGTTCTGTATCTGGTACGTTAATATAGTCTTGTATGCTATTTATGGTATCTATGTCGACATAAAAAGATAGAAATAACTCTGAATGGAATAATAACCTGTTGTATGTAAATTCAAACGTTGATGCCGTTAAAACAATCAATAAATTGGAATAACATGCTGTAAAATGTAAATTACATGGTTGGCGCCGGTATACAAAGTGAAATAATACAAAAGGGAATAAGAAGTTATTACATGTAAACTAAATGGTTAAGGGAAGTTCGTAAAAATCCTCCTAAGAGCTGATATAAAGAGCAAAGCACCAGACTAAATACACGTTACATATGACCCACCACACAAAGCTCACTGCTACATAGTTCCATTTTTAATTCACGTATATGAAGCTGGGTGGATGTGTGATAAAGTATTAAAATTTGTAGAGACACAAAGCGGACACACAATTACATATAATTTTTTATTCACAGGGACAGTGATAAATGTATGAGTGGGACCAGCACGACAACTGATTTTTTTATTATTAAGTTATAGAAGGCAATAAATAATGGAAATACTAATGATTAAGTGACCTATGAATAACACTTGGTCTGAGAAAGAAGACCCGGAAGAAGGGATTACAAATTGTATGAACCTAACCTCTCGAATTCGTTTTTTTTTTTTTCTAACTTTATTTTTGTTAACTCTACAAGACTTTCCTCAGCTTATCAATGACTTTTTTTAACTACAGGGGATAGATAACAGGCTTCATTTGCCATCTCATTGCAAAAGGACACCTCAAAGCTTAACAAAATCGTCTAGTTAGCTAATAAAATCGTCTATACAGTTAAACACAATAAAAAAATATGTCATCGAAACTAAGGGAGTGACAAAAGACAGGAGACCGAACCACATGTGCACATACGCAATTAAAACCTTCCAGTCACACGATGTACTTTATATTTCATCCTTGCTACTTTAAGACGGTTTTACTTAGCTTTGGAGAGATTTTTCGAGCTGGACAGTTACATGTACCCTTCATCAACCCCTCCTAGACGTAATGCTTTTTCCCCAAAGCTGAATTAGATCGTCTTGAGGCAGCGGGAATATACCAAAACAGGCCTCATCGAGTCAGTGGATTGGTCTCTTCAATCTAGTGACGGATTTTCTCAGTAGTTTTTTCTTTCCTCCAGACGATTTTATTCAATCCAGGGGCGGCCTCTTGTAGTGAACAGATTAATGAAGGCTACACATATAATTATATTCTCGTAGACATGATGCCGTGTATAAAAATAACCTCGAAAAGACCAAATGTTATGCTGCTACTGCTGCTGCTGCTGCTGCTCTCTCTCTCTCTCTCTCTCTCTCTCGCTCTCTCTTTCATTTTTCAATCTCCCGGTGCTCCCTCCTCCTCCTCCCTCTCTTGCATGACCAACTCTTTTCTCTCCCTCTCATTTTTCCATGCCACAATAGTTCATCTCCCACCCCTTCTCATTCTCACTCAGTACCTCATCTTCTTCCTCTCTCTCTCTTTACATGACCTACTTCCACTCTCCCTTCCAATCTTTTCCTTTCTGCCATCCCATACACATTTTCCCTACTTGTTATTATCCTGCCCTACCTTACCTTTCCCTGCTCTTCCCTACCCTACCCTACCCTACCCTCGTTTTCCAGTTACCTTCAGTACATTCCACACCCTCCTTGACTCCACTTCAACTATCTTCCTCCTTCCCGTCTCACTGTTACATCTTTTTTCCCATCCATTTCATCTCTCCTATCCCACGTCCGACCCCATCTTTTCATTCCCTCCTCCCATCCTACCTCCAATCTTATCTTTTCCACCCAGCCCCTCTTCTATCACAATATTCCACCCCTTCCACTTTCCAACTCAACCTTCCTACACATTAACCCTCCCATCTCTCCACCTCTTCCATCCTACCATCACCCTCATCACCATTCCATCCCTATCTTCCCACACATCTCTCCTCCTATCCACTTCCCTTTCATCTTAACTTATCCATTCCACATTTTAACCCAACCTTCTTACACACCCTTCCAATCCATCCCATCGATCTACCTCTTCCACATATCATCCTATCCCTCTTTACCTTCCAACCCAACCTCCCCTCTCATCTCCCCACTCCTTCCAATCATCTAACCCCATTTCAGCCCCATTCCATCCAGTACATTTCCCCTCCTATCATATTCTTACTACACACCACCAGTCCCATCCGACCATCTCTCCCATCCTTCCTACACATCTCTCCTTCTATCCCTTCCGCCCCTTTCATCCCACTCCATTATCCCATCACTCCTATTCCTTCCATCGCACTTCACCATCCCATCCCATCCCATCACTCCGACCTCTTCTATCCCATCACTCCCACGCCCTCCCATCCCAATGACCTATCCCATCACTCCCACACCCTCCCATCTCACTGCCCCATCCCATCACTCCCACACCCTCCCATCACTCCCATACCCTCCCATTCCATTGTCTCATCCCATCACTCCCACACCGTCCCATCCCACTCCCCCATCCCATCACTCCCACACCGTCCCATCCCACTGCCCCATCCCATCACTCCCACACCCTCCCATCCCACAGCCCCATCCCATCACTCCCACGCCCTCCCATCCCACTGCCCCATCCCATCACTCCCACGCCCTCCCATCCCACTGCCCCATCCCATCACTCCCACCCCACGCGTGTTGTCTTACCTCACAATAATTAGGGCGAGCCTCGAAGTCAAAATAAAGCCATATTTGCCTTTCCTATTTAGGCTCACTCTCGCACCCAACTTGCACGAATTTCCACCGGGGATTTGCAGGCATGGAAGAGAGAGAGAGAAGGAGGAAGGAAGGAGGTAGGCAGGAGGGACGGAGGGACAGAGGAAGAAGGAGGAAGGACGGAGGGAGGAGGTAGAACGGAAGGAGGGATGAGGAGGGCAGAAGCAGGGATGGAGGAAGGAAGAATGAAGGATGGAAAAGGAAGTAGGATGGAGGCATAGAGATAGAAAGGAGGACTAGGGAGGGAAGGAGCAAGCATGGAGGAGGTATGAAGGAAGAATGGAAGAGGGAGAGTAATACATGAATAAATAAAGGAAGGAATTAAAGAAGTGAGGAATGGAGAAAAAAAATAACAGAGGGAAGCAGGAAAGAAGAAAAAATGCGAGAACGGAAGGGTTAGTAATAATCGAAACATAAAAAGGAAACAAACAAAATGCCGAAAAACAGCCTAAAAAATTTATATTACTTGAAGATAGGAAGGTACATTAAATATATATATACAGAGAGAGAGAGAGAGAGAGAGAGAGCAAAGGAGGGAGAAGTCAGGTATTAGGGATGAATAAATAAGCAAACGAGGGCATGAGAAGTTCAAGAGGGAAGGAGGGAGGGAGGGAAGAAAGAAAGAAAGAGAATAAAGAAAGTAGGAAGGAAGGATGGAGGAAAGAAATGATGAATGAAGGGAATGAATGAGTATATGGAGTATGAAGGAAGGAAAGAAAGTTTTAAGAAGTGAAAGAATGACGGAAAATAAAGGGAACCTGAAGGAAAGGATCAAAGGAGTATAACAAATGAAAGAAGTAAAGGGGAAGGAAAGGGTAAACGTGTACGAATGAATGACCGAAATTATAAACGGGAAGAAGGAAGGGAGGAGAGTAAATGTATATGATATATAGAGCGGGGGTCAAGGGTCATTTACTGCTCTATAATGGCAAAGTAACAAGTTTATATATGTAACTCACGTCTTATATTCCAGTACTACAATAATTATTCACGTGAAGGAATACTAATAAAAGCATATATACTGCACTTCAGATGATATAAGGATTTAAGTCACATTTATAAATGTACTTCTGAATACGTGTGTGGAAGTAGGTCAGTGTGAATGTATGGAGGATGAATGAACCAGTGGAGTAGGAATAAATGCATGAAGGAGTGGAGCTCGGGAAGTAGGAACTGAGTACTGAAGGAAGGAAGGAAGGAAGGAGGAAGGAAGACGGGAGGGAGTAAAGATGGAAGGAACGAATGAAGACGCAAGAGGTAAAGCAAGAAGAGGGTAAGGAATGAAGAAATGTATAGCGGAATGAAGAAATGAAGGAAGGACGTACTAAACAGTAAAGTAAGGAGGGAGGGCAAGAATAAAAAGAGGGCTGAAAGACGAAGGAAGCAAGGAGGAAAAGAGGAACAGAAGGTAAAAGGAAGGAAGAAAGGAAGGAAGGGAGGCGGGAATTAAGGAAGGAAGGAAGGACGGACGGACGGACGGATGGAAGGTAAAAGGAGGGAGGCAAGGGAGGAAGGAATAATGAAAAGAATGAGGGTAGTGAAGAGGTCTGAACCCCGAACCCCGAGGAAGCAATATTCGAAGCACTTACATCACTGAGGAGGGACGGGGAGGGGGGGAGTATCCAGGAAAAAAAGATGGACGAGACCCATTGGCCACACGGTAGGAGGAAGTTAATACAAGGTAGCCAAGTGGTAATACTGTACTGCTATTACTGTGTCGTCTTCTGTAGCTCGGAACTCAGGAATATCCCCTTCAATGCGATGACGTATTTTCCGCCTTGATCTTGCCTCCAGGTACACAAACATGGCTTCTTCAATATAATAAATGTCACCTATATTTAATTATATTTCTTGGAAGGGTTTTATATCCACGGGAATTTTAACCTGGTAATTAGCCTACGCCAACTACATTTCCTGGAAGGTGTCTCTATGAATTACACATGTGAGGCTTCTTTCAGCGTCTTGAAGAAGCTAACCACATTTCTTGGGAGGTTTTCATGTAGAGGATGCTGCTTGTATTACCGTCCGCATAAATAAACAAAATAATTACTAACGAAATTATATGCAATGAAAAAAATAAGAGACAAGTAGAGGGGAATAATACTTGAAATGAAGAGCTGTGCAAGAGAGATTACGAAAAAAAAAATAAATAAAAAAATAAAGTCAGGAGTCACTGCTAAACGGGGAAAAAGGGGGCGAATAAGACGAAAACGAAAAAAGAAATCAGAGACACAATGAAAATAGGGAATAAGACACGAATGGACGAACTGAATAATTACGAGGAGACTCGACCATACTAGAATCAGAGGAAATAGAGATGAAAATGAAGAAAAAAAGAAGATATATACGGGGGAAAGAGAGATGAGAAAATGAATAAGTAAGGGGTACATGGAGAAAATGAATAATAATGGGTGGATGAAAAAATACGAGAAATAAAAAGAAGATTGGGAAACCATAAAAGACACGAAGGTACAGAAAAAAAAAAAACGATAAATAAAAAAGGGGAAATAAGGTCAACTCGGATGAATAAAATCAGACGAGGAAATACGAGAAACAAAAAGATTAGGAAACCAGACAAGACAATACGATAAAAAAAGATAAAATAAAATAAAATAAAGTCACCTCAGGCCCATTAAAGGAATCAGGTCGGGGTCGGTGACATCCATTTAACTAGTTTTTATGATGCCAAGGCCTAATCAAGTCGACTCAGCGGCATCTAATTAACCCCGGGTCATCTGGGGACAATCAAGGTCTAGCAGATATATTGGGGTCACCTCAATACCGATTCGGTCAAATATGAGAGAGAGAGAGAGAGAGAGAGAGAGAGAGAGAGAGAGAGAGAGAGAGAGAGAGAGAGAGAGAGTTATGAGAAAGCCGTGACAGGAAGACTAATAAATGGGGAAAACGAACAAAACTGAAAATTTAAATGTAGACACTGGGAATGTATGGCGAGAAAATGACGAAAAGAAGAGAAAAGCGACACAAAAGAAAAGAAAAGAGTGAGAAGGGGAACTACGGAATTCTACCTGAAAAACCTATGAAGGAGGAGGAGGAGGAGGAGGATTCGAGAATGAAGGTACAGGTGGTGGGGGGGGGTGAAAGGTGTTAAAGGAGGAAGAAAACGAGAAAATGTAAGAAAGAGGAAAAAGAAAAAGACAGACGCATGCCAAAAAAAGATAAATAGGGAATACGATACCAATGGAAAATCTGGGGACACAGAGAAAAAAAAACAAGTGAAACAGAGGAATAAGAGAATAAAACAGGAAATAAGAAACTGGAATATACGTGAAAACAAGATTAGAAAATGGTGCTGGAAAACAGACAATAAGAAACGAAGGGAGAAAATAAAAGATACAGGAAGAGGTAAAAAGGGGGGAAAAAAGAGAATAAAATTAGCAATAAGAAACACACACACACACACACACACACACACACACACACACACACACACACACACACAAACTGGGGCATAACACAAGAGTAAAACAGAACGAGGAGAACAGAACAAGAGAATAACATGGTAAATTCGAGATACAAATTCAATAAGAGATACATCCAGAGAAACGGGAATAATATGAGAAAAATAGGAGAGTAAAATGGGTGTGTATTTACGATGTCTCTCGGAAGGGTCACAACAGGCGGAGAAAAACATAAATTTATGCTAATGAGAATTTACAAGTTGAGGAGGAGGAGGAGAAGGTGAGAGAGAGAGAGAGAGAGAGAGAGAGAGAGAGAGAGAGAGAGAACATGATAATTAACAGCCAGTCTTATCAAGGGAATTAGACTGCCAACTAGTGAGTCAGCTGTGACGGTATTTAGCTGGAGATATGAGCCAAGATGCTATACTCCTTTCACTCTACCTTGACCTAAACTTACAACCCTCCATCTTGAATACTGAGTTACAACATCAATTTCACACTAGATTATGATGCCAGTCACGAAGAAGTGCGATGAAAAGGACGATGAGCCACTGCATTACTTTTTTAAAATTTTCACTGAGCTACGTAAAACTGAAAAAGGATTGGATCAAATTAATATACAAGAACTACTGCCTGTACTGATTCGGATACTATTACTGTTGCGCTGTGTACCGTGTCATGCGATATTCTGTTCCATATATTTACAACTCTTGCCGATGGTGGAATGCATTGTTAAATCTGACGAGTATGGCTGCCGAATATTTAATAATTTTTACCTCGCGTGTATCTGACTGTTTTGCTGTTATTTATTTATCTACTGTCATGTCCAGCGTTAGGGTGGTAGCACAAAGGGAAGGGACAAGGGAGAGAGAGAAAAGAAGAGGGGGACGGAAGGGGAAAAGGGAGAAGGGAAGAGGAAAGGAGGGGGGGGACGGCAAATAAGAGAGAAAATGGGGAAAAGGCAGGAACATGGGAGAGAGAATGGATGAGAAAGGGGAAGGAAGAGGAAAAGGGAGAAGAGATGTGGAAGAAAGGAAGGATGAGACAAAATGGGAGAAAACAGGAGAAAAGAAGCACAGAGTGGGAGTAAGAAGAAGTGAATGACGTGGTGAGGTGCAAAGGTGGATGTGAGGGTACTGTGAGTACGTTAAGATGATACAAAGAGGTGTGCGTGAGGGTAGACTGTGAGTACGTTAAGATGATGCAAAGAGGTGTGAGTGAAGTGACATGGAGTGGTGTGACAGCGTGAGTGGAGTGACAAAGTGAGGTGTGTGTGTGTGTGTGTGTGTGTGTGTGTGTGTGTGTGTGTGTGAGACGAGAGGCCGAGGTGACAAACTGATGTGTGTGTGTGTGTGTGTGTGAGAGAGAGAGAGAGAGAGAGAGAGAGAGAGAGAGAGAGAGAGAGAGAGAGCTGTAAGATGTGAAAGTAAGGAGTAAATGAGGGGACTTGGTGAGATGTAGGAGAACATAGCCACCTTCCCTGATACCTGATACTGCACTGAGAGCGTGGGTGGCTGCTACTTACACCCTAATACACTTAGCCTTGAATCCCAAAACAACTATTACTCTTGTTACACACTGAGTAAAGCACAAGAGGGAGCTGTGAGGTCGGAGGGAGTGGAGTAAATGAGGTTAGGGTGGGGGTTGAAGCGTGACAAGGAATATGAAAGAGATTAGGGTGAAGTTTGAAGCGTGAATGAGGTTAGGGTGAGATTTGAAGTTTTTGAGGTTAGGGTGAGGTTTGAAATTTGAATGATGTTAGGGTGAGGTTTGAAGCGTTTGTGAGGTTAGGGTGTGAGCTCTAAAGTGTGTGAGGTGCACGTATGAGGTATGTGAATGAGGTTAAGGGGTAGACTGACGTGCGAGTGAGGTGTGTGAATGAGGTGTGTAAATGAGGTTAAGGTGAAGACTGACGTGTGAGTGAGATGTATGAATGAGGTGTGGGGAGACATGGCTACCACCTGATACCTGATACCGCTCTCAGGGTGGGTGGCAGCTACTCTCACCACTTATAGCGCTAACACACTTACCCTTATACTCTGACAAAAGCTTTTACTGCTGTGTGTGTGTGTGTGTGTGTGTGTGTGTGTGTGTGTGTGTGTGAGAGAGAGAGAGAGAGAGAGAGAGAGAGAGAGAGAGAGAGAGAGAGAGACAAAAACACTACCACAAACACAACCCAACATGTTATAATTACTACAGCTACCACCTAACTACTCCCAAATAAAAAACTAAACACACACACACACACACACACACACACACAAAGTAAAACCACCAAAACCACAAACAATGCACCGTCACCACCAACCTACAACACAGATACCACCAAACTCTGATCGCCATTCTCACCAATACCACCATCACCCACACTACCACAACACTCTAAATCACCACCACACAACCCTTACCCTCACCAACACAATCACCAAAAGCATCCTCACCCATAAATCGCAACCACCTGAACTACCAACCCTGCACCTCCATTCTCACTACTACAGTCATCAATATCACCACTGCCACCACCACAACACCTACCATAACCTACCAACCACCCTTACCAAAACCCCCACCATTGCCTTCCTACCACCACCACCAAAAACTACCAAACCCCACCACCGCAAACACAACCATCCCCAACCACAACCACCACCAAAGCCATCAAGCAGCCCTTCCTCCCGTCCCGTCACATCATCGACATTAACACGAGCATCAATCATGAGAAGAGGCACATTAGGAGAGCACAGCACCTGGAATGAGATTAGTAATGAGATTAGTAGCAGAGAATGACCGTCGGGGGAAGATAAATGGTTGTGGGATTGGGGTGGTTGGGTGACTGTTGGCATTATTTCTAATTAGGGTGAGAGAGAGAGAGAGAGAGAGAGAGAGAGAGAGAGAGAGAGAGAGAGAGAGAGAGAGAGAATGTACTATGACACTGACAGACACTAGCAAAATTTAGACAGACAGCAAAAGCAACAATCACAGTACACAAACATTTAAAGATGGATAACATGAACAAAGACTGACACGCGTACAGTCAATAAATAACGTTACACCTACAGTCCCTTTCTCTTTAAAACAGTACGACGAGTTTGTAATAATGCGCTACGTGTCCTTTATGGTGTTGGCGAGGGGTGCCTTCATGTGGTGGCATTGATATAACCAAGCGCTCAAATGCTTGGTTATGTAAGTCCCTCAACTCTACCTATCCCCCCAAAGGAGGATGGTGGAGTACATGTACCCTGTTACAGTAACTGGCCTATATTAATTTCTTATATACCTCGCAAGACGTCATGAATTAGAGAGAAACGCGATTTTATCCTGTGAACTTTGGAATAAACTTACAATTATCTCAAAACCTTAATCCTGCAGCATCCATTATGACAAGGTACATTCTCATGGTCCCTCCTCATCCCCCACCCACTTCTCCGTCCCCCACGCCCCAACACTATCATACTTCGTGGATATTTTGAGATGAACCAACACTGCACTCAATTCACTAATCCTACAACACCCATTTTTCACAGGGTATATTTCCTTACCCAGCCTCACCACCCACAGAATTCCAAGCCCATCTCCCCAGTTCTTTTGTTTCCAACGCCCATTACTTTTCCCCCTTTGGCGTTTTCCTGGCGTGACGCAGGTCATGCTGTCGACAATCGCCCCAATTTAATGTTGCAATTAATTTTTTCAGTTGAATTATCTTTTTTCTTATTTTATTCTTGTTAACCTCATTCAGTTTTCTTCAGCTCAAGACACCTCTCTCGTAGCGAAATACATACTCTGTATGTTACACTTCCAGTTAAGAAAATATAAATTCACCTGAGTACAAAAATAAGACGCTTGCTTACAGACTAAGACAGACAGACAGACGGACAGACAGGGAGGCAGGCAGAACGCGAAATACACAAAAGCAGATGGGAAAGAAAAATACCTACAAAGAAATTTATATTCCATCCATCCATCCATCCATCATCCAATCCTACGTTGTGCCATGAGGAGCGTAGGAGTCCGGGGCTAGGCAAGTTGATCCTGACAATTAAGATGAGAGTGACAAGCCTCACTCATCCCTGAGTGGCATTACGTGGGCAATAAGCCCCAGCCACCCCTTGGATACATACGGTACCTTCACCGGCTCAATCCGATTGGAGCGCCGTAATTACCCACTAAACCACCGGGCGCCAAAATCTGGTTATATGGTTACCACCCAGCGTAGTAAATGGTTTCCTGGTGTACGGGAAACCATTTGGTTTGTCACTCAGTGTAGAGTCACCCACAGGCAGAAGGAAGAGGAAAGAATGAAAGAAAGAAAGACTGAAGAGGGAATGTAGAGTCACCAGAAGGCAGAAGGACGAGGAAAGTAGGAAGGAAAGAAAGACAGAAGAGGATGGAAGGAAAGAAGGATGGAGGAAAGGAAAGGGCAGACACCCGAAAGCAGCACTACATCGAGTGAGTGGATGGTGGGCGCCCCACCTACCACACCTAAATTTATATATATACAGTATGTACTGTATATACATTTATATACAGGAGAGAGACAGAGAGAGAGAGAGAGAGAGAGAGAGAGAGACGCTTGCATACAGAGAGACACAGACAAGTGACAGAGACAAAGAGATGCCAGCGTCCGGAGAGAGACATCAAAGACAACACAAAGGGCAAACAAAGGGAGTACACAGGGAGTTAAAGGCGCACGACACCAGACACAACAATACACAAAGAACATGACAAAAAAAGTTACAAAAAATAAGCTAGTTGTTTGGCCATGTGAAGCGAACATAATGACGGAGTGATTTTTTTTTTTTTTTTTTTTTTTTTTTTTGGTGGGGAGAGTCCTGTAGGTGGTTGGGGTGATGGTGGGGATGAGGGTGGGAAAGTGAAGGCGGGGGGGATGGGGACGGGGGTGTGGGTGAGGAAGGGAGGAATATAGGACGACGTGTGCCGAGCTACAAACGAAAGCAATAATCGGTATCCATGCAGAAAAATCATTATTTGTGCTATAGATCCTCACCCTAACTTGACTCTGATTTTCGTCCTCTTGCAGCTTATTTATCGTTCGTATCAGTCCCTTATTCCCTAGGTCACACTCCATGACCCTGTCCCAGAATAAAACAGCAGTATGATCTGACATTTTTCTTAACAGTACTTCTTTGTAATTGGCATCATATTCTAACATTATTCTCCTGCTACAGCACAGCATTCAAAATAGTGATGACAAATTAAAGCCAAGTTAAATGAAAAGAGTACAGTGATCTATACTCCCTCCCTTCTTCTGTTATTTCACTCCCTTCCACTGTCCACTCCCATCATTTCACTCCTATCATATCACTGAGTCCCTTCGTCTAACCCATCATTTCACTGACCTCTATTATCTGCCCTATCATTTCACTGCCTCCCATCGTCCGCCCTATCATATCAATGCCTCCAATCGTCCGCCCTATCATTTCAGTGCCTCCCTTCGTCCGCCCTATCATTTCAGTGCCTTCCATCGTCTGACCCATCACTTCACTGCCTTCCATCGTCTGCCCTATCACTTCACTGCCTTCCATCGTCTGCCCTATCACTTCACTGCCTTCCATCGTCTGCCCTATCATTTCACTGCCTCCCATCGTCTGCCCTATCACTTCACTCCCATCACATCACTGTAAACTCACCGTCACTCTCATCATCATCATCATCTGAAGTTTGCCTGTCCTTTGGAGTAAATGGGTCGTTCACTGTCCATGGCTTTGTCTGCTGGGGATGTGGACGGGGCTGCGGATTATTGCCTTCCAGTGAACAGCAAGTGAGGAAGGGGGGGGGGGACAGGAGGACGTGAGATTAACCCTTTCACTACAAGGGCCAAGTGGGGTTTTCGTTCATTCTCAATAGCTTCAGACATCTCTATTCAATTCTGGAAATATTTCTCTTATTAATGAGATTGACTGAACGCTACACATAACCCCTCCAAATCGAAAGTCTCCTCTAAGATGTGTAAAATAATCTACAGCTAGCAAATACTACTACTGCTACTACTACTACTACTACTACTGCTACTACTACTACTACTACTACTAATAATAATAATAATAATAATAATAATAATAAAAGTCGCCATGTTGAAGGGGTAAAGGATGAGGACAAGATAGGAATAGGCAAAAATAAGATACAAAGAGTTAAGAAACAAAAGGGGCTCCTTGGCCGTGTGAAGCAAGAAGAAAGAGAGAAGGAGAGGTTGGCCGTGACCTGAGGGAGAGGGCAAAAGGACGAAAAGAGATAATAAAGGCAGACACGACACGATACAGATAAATAAAAAAAGAAGGTATAAGAAAAGGGAGAGAGTTATTAAATATATCTTTATATCTATTTATCCATCTACCTACCTCTATCTATATATTTACGTGGGATGAGAGAAACAATTATGAAAGGATATGAGAGGGAATGAGTGAAGGAAAAGACATTCAAAAGGGAAAATAATAGAAGAAGCTTAACAAAAAAGGCAAACATGGGGAAGTAATTATGAAAGTGAGAAAGTGAGATCAGTAAACCAGGACAATAATGGGGATGTTATTGAAGAAAAGAAATGAAAAGGAAGAAAGTACAAGAAGGAAGATGTTAAAGAAGATGAAGGAAAGAAAATCCACATAAAGACAAGGAAAGGAAAAAGGACAAAGAAAGAAAACGGGAGAAGGGTCAGCAGGGAAGGCTATAAATAAAGAAAATAATAATAATGTTGCCAAAATATTTAAAAAAAAGTCAATGAAATGGCCAGGAAGAAATGGACAAAGAAAAGATGAGGGAAGAAAAGAGTAAAAAAAGCAAGGGATGAGGAAGAAAAAGAAGGGGGGGGGGTGGAAAGCAGGGAATAAAGAGGGAAGAAAACGGGAGAAGGGTCAAGAGGGGAGACTATGATAAATGGGTTTCCTTCCCCATCTTCCCCCACACGCGCCCTGAGACCATCTGCTGTAATATTAGAGGCAGGGCGTAGCAACTTGAGACTCTCCCCACTCTCCAGTACTCTTCTTGACCAGCTTCCTCCGCCGTCATATTTCAACTCTGCCGAACTCTCCTCCTTTTTTCTTTTAGTAACTCTCCAACATCGTACTTGACTTTGCCTCACTCTTCAATACACTCCTTGACCTTTTTTCTAACTCTCCACCACCGTACCCAAATAACTCTCCTTCAATCTGCTGTCCGTTAACTCTACTTCCCATTTAATTCTTTTCTAATCTGGTTTCTATCTGCCTACTTATCAGTTAACTCTCATCCAACCTACTTCCCACTGAACTCTCCACCAAACTATATCCCACCGAACTCTTCACCGCTCTAATTCCCACTTAACCGTTCTCGATTTTGTACAGTACTTACCACTTACTCTCCACCAATCTTCCTTCACCTTACTTAACTCTTCACCTCTTCACTACCTAACTTTACTACCTTCCACTAACTCTTCATGACAGTTTTCCTGACTCTATACCACTGAACTTACCTCGTCACAATCTTCTTTTAGTTTCCCATTTCCAGCATTCTCCCTCGCCTTTTCCATAACTCTTCACCACAGCACTGAAGTCTCAACCACCTAAATTAACTCTCCAATGTTTTACTTAACTCTCCACTGCAGTGTTATTTTAAACTCTCCTCTACCTAACCATATTAAACTCCCCATCGTCTTTCGCAACTTTCCATTTTTTTCAAGTATCCATCGTCTTTCCCAACTCTCCATCATCATTTTCAGTTCTCCTTCGTCTTTCTCAACTCTCCATCGTCTTCCTCAACTCTCCATCGTCCTACTTAACTCTCCACAATCGTATCATACAGCACTTAACTCCCACTGTCCTTACTCCACCACCGTACCTAACTCTCCATGGTCTTACTCAGCTCTCCACAAGGCTACTCAACTCTCCACCACAACTTCCCACCACCATACTTTATTTCCCACCACCATACTTAAATCTCTACCTATCTACTCCAGTGTCTCTCTCTCTCTCTCTCTCTCTCTCTCTCTCTCTCTCTCTCTCTCTCTCTCTCTCTCTCTCATTATCACACTTAATTCCCTACATATCTATTTGACCCATTTTACCTCAGTGGTATTTCAGTCTCTCTCTCTCTCTCTCTCTCTCTCTCTCTCTCTCCTCTGACTTGTCTCCATGTTCCTGTTTCACCGAATTATAAATTTTTGCCTTCACTGCATCTCATTAACTGCTTAAAAAAATAATACTAATAATCAGTTGCAATGTTAAAACCAAAGGATACCGCACACTTTAAGCTTAACCGAACCTGGCCTTAACCCATTCCGGACGATGACATGTACTTCATTCTGGCTGTTTCTCTGATGATTTTTACTTACCTTAGGGCACACATTTAACCCCTTCACTAACACACATCTCCTCTAAGTTTAATAAAGTCGCCTGGAGGTTGCAAAAATAATTAGAGTATTAGATTAGTACACTTTTTTTTTTTTTTGGTTAAGATACTAGCCCTCCCTAACCTCTTCTATTAAACCTCATCGCCAGTTAATACTTCTGAGTTTAATCAAATCGACTAGTGGCTGTAAAAATAATCAGTTTGTTAGATTAGTACATTTTTTATTTTTACTGGAGTGGCTACTTACTGCCTTCCCTAACCCCATCACCTCAACCCCATCGCCAACGCTGCTCCTCCTTTAGCCTAATCAAATCGCGTGCAGGGAGCAAAAAAATAAGATGAAAGAGACATTCCCTGATTGATCGGAGAAGTCTGTCCTTAAGCTGATTACACTAGGCAGGCGGCGTCACTACAGGAAATACAGGGCAGCATCGTGGCCCGGACTCAATGGGGGACACCAGCATCCACTCTCCAGCCTTAATGCTACTTTCAGGTGACTCAACACTGAATGACAAGCCATACTGTTTCCTGTATTCCTGTAAACCATTTTTTGTGTTAAACGACAGCCAGACACCGTAACTAATGAATGAACGCCTGGTGGTCTAGTGGATTGAGGCGCTTCATCCATCCAGATATGGCCAATGAACATTCAAATCCATTGGGAAGTTGAAGCAATCTCTCGCGTAATGCCACTCAGGGGCATATGACTTGGTATCCTTCTCTTTTATATCTTGAAAAAAAAAAAAAAAGCACAGTCCCGGGACGCTATGCAAAAAATGAATGGCAACAGATGGATAGACGCTTTACCGTATGTTATGTGGCACAGGAGAATTCGTAGCGCTTCTTCCTTGGCGATTTATTCTGCATATTACGCCTTAACAGTCTCTTCTAGGCTACTTGCATCGTTTTAGTATCAACACAGTTTGCACCAATAACAGGGAAGACAACAATGAGGTGTCATGTGTAAGATAAATAGCTACGGAACCGGTTTTACGAAATCTCCAAAACCACTTCTGATACGACCCAATGCTTTATAATCCCCTCACCTAATACTTAACTTGAACTATCTCATTTAAGCTTAACCCAACTTTCTCTGGCTCTTCACTCAATATACACACAATATTTTTCAACCGTTAATATCTTTTCCTAACTCAAACTACTTAACTATATGTTAGGATTAACCTCAACCTAACTCTGTCTGGCTTTAATCTATCTGTCTATAGCCAGACGCCTTGAACCCGTATGGGGTGGCTCAAAACAAATCACCTCCATGTTGACCTATTCCCTGCAATTTCGCTGCCCTTTAAACTAGCTCAAAACATCCTCTTTTTAGACTACACAAGTACAGTCACTCATAAAAGAAACGGCCCCCCCGGCCAAGACACCTTTCAACCAATATGATATCGGTCCTGGTAACACTGTAAATGACGTCAGGTGTGGGAGTGTGAAGCTGCGTTTGGGGGAAGTTCATTCAAAGATCATTCCAAGTGTGTCGAGCCCATTCATTTAACCCCTGAGGCCGGGGGTTTCATTTGCATCATGTGCGGCATTAATGCATAAATGTTCGGGTGTGGGACTGTGTTATCACCTGAAAGTTCTTTGTTCTTGTAGCATAAAGTTAATTTTGTGTGAAGGACAAAATAACATGTCAGATATAATGTATGTTTGACTCGAATTGTGGATTCAAGCAGTGTTTCGTGCAGATTAACTCCGCCCTCCTCTCAAACACCCCTCCTCATCCCCCCATATGGCTGACGTCAAATACACTGTTACCAACACTGAATACCCCGAGTTATATTGCCTCTAACGCAGGGGTGGTCTTTTCTTTTATGAGTGACTGTACCTTACCAGCCTTTATTGTTGAACTACTCACTTCATCTATTAATCACCTTATACAACAACCCTCCCTGGCCTTTAACTAATCCAAACTATTACCTAAGTGCGCGTCTACACATGTGCTTAAACAAGTGCTGGCAACATGTAAGCAACACAGTAACGAACACGCTGCAAACATGTTGGGAACAGCAGTGTCCAATTCATGTTGGCAACATCATGTTGAAGTCTCAGCTGCCTGGTATGGACACACTTATCCCATCGCCTCTGATGCCAGTGTTCGAAGCTGCATTGAAACACGTTTGCTTACATCTGTCCAAATACAGCTGCATACATGTTCCCGAACATGTTGCCTGCCGTGTTGCCAACATAAGTTCGACAGCACGTGTGGACGTGCTCTCAATCAACCACTCCTTGCCTTACCTAGCACAAATTTCCTTAACATGTTTTGTTCATCTACTCATTATCTTACCAAACAAATGAATGACCCACCTACCCAAATGATCCTTTAACCTGGTTTTTGTTGACTCCGCCTGACTTCAGAACACTTCAGCCTCTTACTTCGCTCATTTTGTCAGTCTTAACTTTAAAGTACTCTGAACTTTGCCTAACTCTTAAAGCGGTCGTCTCCTGGATTAATCTCTCTCTCTCTCTCTCTCTCTCTCTCTTATAATGCCTAGGTAAGCGTGACCATTCTTGTTACTCGTTGATCCTTTCTCGCAACTCCCTAGACTCTCTCTCTCTCTCTCTCTTATAATGCTTAGGTAAGCTTGACCTTTCGTGTTACTCTTTGATCCTTTCTCACAATTCCCTAGACTCTCTCTCTCTCTCTCTCTCATAATGCTTAGCTAGGCGTGACAATTCTTGTTACTCGTTGATCCTTTCTCGCAACTCCCTAGACTCTCTCTCTCTCTCTCTCTCTCTCTCTCTCTCTCATTAAGCCTAAGAAAGCGTGACCTTTCACGTTACTCGTTGACTTCTTCAAATAATACTACCTAAATCCTCCCCACCCCCTCTCTCTCTCTCTCTCTCACACACACACACACACACACACACACACACACACTCACTCACTCACTAGGGCTCTTCATCCACTTTTCCTGTCTCTCCCTGTTTCTATATTCTCTCTCTCTCTCTCTCTCTCTCTCTCACTCTCTCTCTCTAGGGCTCTTCACCCACTTTTCCTGCCTCTCCCTGCTTCTAAATTTTCTTTCTCTCTCTCTCTCTCTCTCTCTCTCTCTCTCTCTCTCTCTCTCTCTCTCTCTCTCTCTTGTCCACTTTCTCTTAATCCCTGATATTTCACCTTTCCTCTTTCCCTCCCCTACTCTAGATTTATTTCATTATATTTTTATCTCCAAGCTTTCTTTACTCCTCTCAATTTCTTTATCCTTTCTAATCTTTTTTTTGTACCTTTACATTTCTGTGCTTATTCTTTTCTCTCACTCACTCTTCCTTTACCTTCTTCCTCTTAATCTCTCTTTCACCCCCTCACATCCTTTATTCTTTCTTCTTTTCCCTCCTTCTCTAACATTCTTTCTTTACTTGCCTCCTCTCTCCCTCCATTTTTCTCCCTCTCTCTTGTTATACTCTGTTCCCTTCCTCTCCTTTCCTCCCCTACTCTTCCTTTGCTCTCTCTCTCTCTCTCTCTCTCTCTCTCTCTCTCTCTCTCTCTCTCATTAAGCCTTAGAAAGCGTGACCTTTCACGTTACTTGTTGACTTCTTCAAATAATACTACCTAAATCCTCTCTCTCTCTCTCTCTCTCTCTCTCTCTCTCTCTCTCTCTTGGGCTCTTCACCCTTTCCTGCCTCTCCCTATTTCTAAGTTCTCTCTCTCTCTCTCTCTCTCTCTCTCTCTCTCTCTCTCTCTCTCTCTCTCTCTCTCTCTCTCTCACTTTACACCTTGGGAATGAAAGGGTTTATGACGCCTATACTTAACTTCTCTACCTATACAAAATAAAGTCTCCCAGAACTGAATAAAATCATCTACATATTACCAGAATAAATAATGGCGTCATCGTTGTGAAAGGACTTAATTCTGTATCTCTCTCGCTTTACCAAGACATTCTACATAAATAAATAAATGAATAAAAATGGCTGCTGTGTAATTTCATATGATTTTTTTACGAACTCCTTTAGAACCATTTCAGTTCAATGACGTTATTAGCAGTCTTCACTCGGACAATTTTATTTACCATAAGATCCCCCCAGTACAGTAATACAGTAGCCAATAAAGAGGGATAATAAAGGAGGTTAATAAAGGCTACATCTACAATAAGTCTCCCTCCAAAGCTGAAAAAAGGTCTTGGGGTCAGCACGAACGAAATACATAGGAGCCAGCACGAATGAATTACACAGGAGTCAGCACGAATGAAATACATAGGAATCAGCAAGAATAAAATGCACAGAAGTCAGCAAGAATGACATACACAGGAATCAACAAAGATGAAATACACAGGAATCAACAAAAATGAAATACACAGGAATCAACAAAAATGATATACACAGGAATCAGCACGAATGAAATACACAGGTGCGTCACGGTGTTGCCAAGGTTAATTCCAGGTATCCCTCCAGCTCTAGCAAGATGACCCAACGCACCCACTCACCCCAGCGTGAATACATAACGGGGATGCTAGTTAATTTCCTCCCGCCTCCCGAGTTGAGTCTTTTCAATCCTGCTGCCTATCTCTCACCCACATTCATTAACCCTGCCAAGGATGGACTTAACACCCACTAGAATCCTCTTATTCATCTTATTTATTTTCTTATCTATTAACTTACGTATTTACTTCACTTATTTATTTACTTGTCTGCTTACTTTCTCATTTATCTTATTACCTTCGGAAGATTTTAATTAGGCTCATGAGACTTCAACCCTGTCTCGGTAGGATCTGAACCCCTCGAAGCTTTGGACGTCTTCTTTACTTCAATCTCGCTCTCTTCAGACGATTTTCTTCAGCTCTGGGGAGACTTTTCGAGCTGGAGAGGTGAGATATAGCTATCCTCAAACCTATTCAGTACTAGAGGTCCGTCCAAAGCTGAATGAAATCGTCTGGTGGCAACGAAAATTAAGGAAATAATAAGGACGTCACTCGGAATCAGAGTTAATTTCCGCTACTCATTCTGCCTCTTTTCATTTTCTGCTCTCTCTCTCTCTCTCTCTCTCTCTCTCTCTCTCTCTCTCTCTCTCATACTAACATTCATGAACCCACCCGCGGGAGAATGAAACCCCACAAATCTACGAACATTCTCCTTCTTCTTGCCTTCAGGTGATTTAATACACTTTTTAATCCTCCCGGCCTCTCCGGATTTAACCCACCTTCATTAACTCAGCCACGGACGGATTTCAACCCTTTAAATACGGGAACCTCATCTTATTTTCTTTTTTAAACCCGGGAACCTACTTATTTTCTTCCTTAAATCCGGGAACCTCCTCTTTATTTTCTTTTTATTACTCACAGAAGTTTTATATTCATCTTAGTTAATGAATGCTCAAAGTTAATGGATTAGATATAGCCCTAAATAAACCCTTCATTACTGCAGCTCCTTCTTAAGCTGAATAAAATCGTCTGGAATGGATTAAGGTCCTCAGCATTCATTTGTTAGTCCTTTATTTTCATTTTTCATTTTCCGCATATCCTCAGTTTACATGTAATTATCAGTCCAGCCACGGAAGGATGGGCCGCTTTGTGCTTGATTTCTTTTGTTCCTTAGTCATTCGCTTAATTTTGTAGTAAATCAGGTAATTTGATATTCACCAATTATCTAATTTTCGTACATTTCTCTCTTAGTCTCAGCCACCTCTTTCTTACTCACTACTATCGCTCTCATACTCCTAATTACTTGTCTCTTCTGTTATTCACTTACTTTCACCTACTCTTTACCATCTTTCTCTTACTCTCACTCACTCTCTTACTCTTTCTACCACCTATGCCTTGCTCTCTCTCTCTCTCTCTCTCTCTCTCTCGCTTTCTCTTTCACGCATGGACCAATGTTTTCCCTGGTTTATTTTCATTTTTAAGTCTTTTTAATTCTTCACATTTGTCAACAGCTCTCACCTGTACTTAACCCTTTTCTCCCTATTCTTGCGGCCCATCCAGTGTGTGTAATGTTATGACTCTACTTGGCAGTCTGACTCTCCTTGACATCCACTCCTCCAGGCTACTTACCTACCTACCTCTTGTTATTCTTCCTCCTCCTCCTCTCCACAGGCCTACTACTTCTCCTCCTCCTCCTTCAGCTCCCCTTCTCATACTCTCTCTCCCCTCCTTCTAACTTCCCACTCTCTCTTACCTACCCTCCTCTTCCTCTTCCTCCTCCTCCTCCTCTCCTTTCCTTCCTATACCCCCCTTTCTCTTGACTTCTCTCCCCTCCTCTTACCTTCGCTTCCCTCTTCACATCCCTTCTCTTACCTACCCTCCCTCCCATTCCTCTCTCCCCGCTCGCCTTCCCTATTCCCCTCACCAAATACTTTCCCCCTCCCTATATCACCCCCTCTCCTCCTATAATACTGTACGTCCTCTCTCCTCCTCTGTCCTTCTACTGCCTATCATTCCCCTTCCCTTCCCCTTCCCCCCCTCTTTCCTTTTTTTACATCTCCTCTATCTCCACTCGCCCCTTTCTCCTTCCCTTCCTCTCCCCTCTGCATTTCCCTTCCCTTTCTTATCTCCTTTCGCATCTTTATCATTCCCTTTCTCTTCATCTATATTTCCTCTCTTCCGACTCTCCCCCTCCTCCTCTCTTCTTGAACTTGAAGCATCTCCTTACCCCGTCTCTCACTTCCTCTCCTCTCCTCTTAAGTTCGCCTCCCACTTCAAATCCACTGCTTTCCCTCCACCTCCCCTCCCTTTTTACTATTCATGTCCCTTCCCCTCCCACTTCTTCTTCTATCCCTCTCCTCTTTCTCTCTCCCTTCTCTCACAAATCCCCATGGTCTTCATTTGTCTCCTTTTCTCTGCCACTCCTCCCCTCTCTCTCCCCATTCACGGTCATTCTTCTTCCTATTCCCCTTCATCTTCTTACCTTGATCTATTCTCCTCCTCTTCTCTCTCTCCCTCTATCCCTCTCACCCCCTTCGCCCCCATCTCTCTCTCTCTCTCTCTCTCCACTGCCCCTTGCCCTCCCCCCTCAGGCCTTCCTGCCTTTAAATTTTCTACTTCTGGTACGTTTCTTTCTTCCTTTCTCTGTCCGACATTTCTCCGCCTCTCCTCCTCCTCCTCTCAGTCTTTCTCTTCCTTCCTTCTCTTTTTCCTCTTCTTCGCTTCTTCTCCGTGTCCTGGCTCCTCTCTGTATATTATTGTTCCCTGTCTGTCTGTCTGTCTGTCTGTCTGTCTCTCTCTCTCTCTCTCTCTCTCTCTCTTTCATCCTTCTCTCTAATCAATCCCTGCCTTCTACCTCTCCTCATTTTAATCTCCCCTTCTTTTTCCTCTCTTTCCCTTTCTCCCCTTACTCTTCCCCTCCCCATCCCTTTCATAATCGTATTTTCTCCGCTTTTCTCTTCTTTCTACCCTTCTTTCCCTCTATCTCCCTCCTTTCCTCTCATCTATCTGCCCCTCCCTACCCTCCTTCGCACCGCCCGGATCTCTCCCTTCTTCCCTTCTCCTTCCTCACATTTACCTGACCTCCTCCTCCTCCTCCTCCTCCTCTTCCTCTTCTCCCTGTGGTGCACCGTCTTCTCTATCAAATTCCTTCCTTCCTTCCTCTTCCATCTCCCTCCACGTCCGACTTATTTCTCCCTTCACTCCTCCTTGCCAATCCCTCTTCTTACTATTACCTTTCTATTTTTATTTTCTACTTTTCCCTCCTCCTTCTTCTCTTCCTCCTTCCTTAACTTTCAATTCTCCTTCTCTCCCTTTCATCGCCCCTTTCACCTTTCTCCTCTCTTCCCCCTTCCTCCTCCTCCTCGTCTTCTTGCTCTCCTTGTCACCCCACTCTACCTTTTTCTTTTCCTCCCTCCCTCCCTTCCTCTGCTGTTCCGCTCCCCCTTCTCTCTCTCTCTCTCTCTCTCTCTCTCTCTCTTTCCTACCCTTGCTCAATGGACTAGAAGAAATTTTACCTTTGCTCTTTTCCCACTATTTTTTCACATCAGTAAGTTGCTCTCTCTCTCTCTCTCTCTCTCTCTCTCTCTCTCTCTCTCTCTCTCTCTCTCTCTCTCTCTCTCTCTTTCTGAACGAATCTTATGATACGGTACCCTTCCAGCTGTTCCACCTCCTTCAAACTGCTCAACATCCCCCAGCTCTCTCTCTCTCTCTCTCTCTCTCTCTCTCTCTCTCTCTCTCTCTCTCTTCCATCTCCATATTTCGCCAACATTCTGTGCTGGAGAGGGACGCCTTCACGTGGTGGCACTGATTTAACTTGGCGGCTCCACTGCCTGGTTATACAAACGTCCCTCAACTACTCTCCCTTCCCCGACATAGAGGAAGACAAACTACACAAGCGCAATTCCAGCCCGCAGTCCACTGGGTTCGATTTTCAGATGAGCATAGGGCCACAAGAAAAACAAGAACAGTCATAACCTCTTTTTTTCCTTCTTTCTGATATCTATCTTTCCCCTTATGGTCCATCTTTGTCTTTCCCCTTATGGTCCATCTTTCCCCTTATGGTCCATCTTTGTCTTTCCCCTTATGGTCCATCTTTCCCCTTATGGTCCATCTTTGTCTTTCCCCTTATGGTCCATCTTTCCCCTTATGGTCCATCTTTGTCTTTCCCCTTATGGTCCATCTTTGTCTTTCCCCTTATGGTCCATCTTTGTCTTTCCCCTTATGGTCCATCTTTGTCTTTCCCCTTATGGTCCATCTTTCCCCTTATGGTCCATCTTTGTCTTTCCCCTTATGGTCCATCTTTCCCTTTATGGTCCATCTTTCCCTTACGGTCCATCTTCTCTCTTTCATCTCTCGGTTGTCTCTCCAAGGGCCTCTCCATCCGTCTCACTTAGGGTACCCGCGTCTCCCTCTTGGCTTTGTTTTTGCCTCCTTCATTTTAGCTTTTGATCATAATTCCATTTTTTATTTTCATGTGCTCGTCTCCACTGGTACCTCTCTCTCTCTCTCTCTCTCTCTGACCACACTTAATCACCCCCTCTCTCTCACCCCATTGCTCTCCCCTCCCAACAGCACCATACAATCCCTTTACCCCTCCAATTTACACCATTCTCTCTCTCTCTCTCTCTCTCTCTCTCTCTCTCTCCTTCCCAAGTGGCATCAATTGCCCTTCTCAGCCCTCTCGTCTCTCCATCTCACACGGTTTCCCTCTCTCCCCCTCTCACAAGTTTGCGCTCTCCCCCTCTCACTCTCCCTCTCTTCCTTACCTGTTTTGCCTCCACCCCTCTCACTTTTCCACTCTCTCTTCCATTCCCACATGCCCGCTCTCCTTCCTCTCTCTCTCTCTCTCTCTCTCTCTCTCTCATTCCTGATGTCCCTCGTAGACTTAAGTGTCCTTCTCATCCCTATTATCTCTCCCTCTCTACCTCTCTTCACACTCTCCTTTCCAAACTTCCCTCTCACTCACACTCTACCCCTTTCACATTCTTCCTCTCTCTCACAATCTCCCTTTCTTCTCTTCTCACACTCTATCATGCACCCTATCACACTCTCCCTCTCTCCTCTCAATCTCCTCCCTTCTCCCCTATCTTGCTCTCTCCCCCTCACACTCTCCCTCTCTCCCCTCCCCACTCAAGTCTTTCCACGAAGAATTAAATAGCCTTCTCGTCCCTCCTGTCTCTCTCTATTATACCACTGTATCTCTCTCTCACTCACAAGCTATCTCTCTTGCTCTCTCTCACTCTCCTCCCTAACCTATCTCCCACACTCACAAGTTCTCTTCCTTCCTCTCTCTCACTTTCCCTCCTAAACTACCTCTCCCTCCCACATTCTCTCCCTCTCCACCTCCAATCTTCTCACATGCAACCAAATACCCTTCTCACACTACCGTCTCTCTCTCTCTCTCTCTCTCTCTCTCTCTCTCCTCTCCCTTGTGTTGCCCTCCACTCCAGCCACTTTCCTCTTCCCTCCCCCCCTCTTCAGCCCCTCTCTCACATGCTATTCTTACCCTCTCACCCGGAAGGAAACGCCCTCTCATGTGCCACACTTCCCCTTCTCTCCTTCACACTGCCTTCCTCCTCCTCCTCCATATATTTGTTCTCTCTGTTGTTCCTCTTCCTCTCCATTTCTCCCTGTCTCTGTCTGTCTGTTTGTCTCACCCTCTCTCTCTCTCTCTCTCTCTCTCTCTCCATCAATCTTCCTTTTTCACTTCCTTCATTCTTTCTTCCTTCACCATCATCATCATCATCAGGTACAGACTAGCAAAGGCAATACCTGCCTTCTCTTTCTCCACTACCATGTACTATCTGTTAACCTGTTCCATCCAATCCTCCCAAGCTGCGAATCTAATCTCTCAACCTTGTCCTGTCTCCCTCTCACCCCATCCCTGAACTGTCCCACTGATACCCTCAACGTGCATCGCTTATCTCGCCCACGAATGGCAAGGCTTCCCAAATCTATTTCTGCTTTTCAAATGTAGGGATTTTATTTTTCACTTTGATCTGTCCCTGTATCATATCCTCCTATTCTTCTCTGAGAACTCGTCCGGGAATATTCTCAAAATTTCCTCTCACTCTCAGTTGCAGAATCGAAAAACAGAAATGTTCACTGATATATCCTCTTCTCTTATCGACCCTTTTGTCTCTTGCCTATTATTTCCTTCTTATTAATGTGGTGAACTAGTATTGTCTGAGTTACTTATATACTCTTCAACACACCTCTTACTTCTATTTAAAGAGCCTGAACATAGCTCTTAAATATAACTCTCATTTTCTTCACATTCAAGTTTACGATACGTTCAAAACCTCTCTGTTCAGCTTAACAAATCCTTTAGTCCCACATTCGTCATAAAGAACAATGTCGGCAGAATTTCCCACGCTTCTACATCTGATCATCATTTATGCTAATACATTCGCTCTTCCTGGCTAAATTTCTGAAAACGTTCTCACGGCCTGCAGTGAATATTTTAAGACGAAGTTGTGTCTCCTTGGCCGACACCTTCCTTTCCTTATATTTTCGACGGCAGAAATTCGCATAAAAAATCCCTTTAGAATGTGATTTTTCTATACCCTTTTTACTTTAAGTTGGCCTAAAACTGATATCTCTCCATACTGACTTCTGAGCCATAACAGGAGATTAAACAAGAACTTAGCACTAGTCAAGAAGAAGTGCTGTGGGAAGGATGTAGAGTCGTAGCGTGTCTCTTCCCATCAATGAGCTACTTAAAAAAAAAAAAAAAAAAAAAAAAATAGGCTATCTATCTATATACCTAGGCTGCTTCCCCCAAGGAAAGGGAGGTAGCCGAGACAGGACGACACACTCCCCATTTACTCATTCATTCAAACATATACATTCGCATCTTAGCCCCAAAGGGGAGAACGGACAGATCCTCACCGCACGACACCGCACAAGGGTCAACTGCGCAATGCAATCAGTGACATCCGCAGCAGGGCCCGACAGCAGAACTGGTTTACCCCTGCCACATCATACTCGTAACAGACCCATCCCCTTACCCGCACCTGACCTGACTAGCTGATCCGACCAAATGCGGGAGAATATCCCTTCGGGGCTGCGTCATCACTTATTCATTCACAATTTCTCTCCATTTATTTGTGTCACGCACAGCCACTCTTCCTTGCTCAACAGACATCCCTCTCGCATCCAGCGCTCTCTTCACACTGTCCATCCATCCTATTCGTGGTCTTCCTTTCAGCCTTACACCTCTCACATCAGATCTAGTTATCTTTTTCACCAATCGCTCATTATCCATTCTCTCCATATGCCCAAACCATCGCAACACCCTCTGCTGAACTCTACCGGCCATCTCCTGAACAACTCCAGTTCTCCTTCGCACTTCATCATTTCGCACTCGATCCATACGCATCACTCCACACTTACTCCTCAGACACCTCATCTCCATTACATTCAAACTTTTCCTCTCTGCTACACCCATATTCCATGTTTCAGCCCCATATAACGCAGTCGGTACCACAACACCCTCATACAGCCTTCTCTTTACATCCATTCTAAGCGAACGACATCTAAACATTTTTTCATTCCTCCCAGCACCTTTCCTACTTCATTTATTCTAAACTTCACTTCTGCATCTATTCTTCCATCCACAGCAACATGTGACCCTAGATATTTAAAACAATCTACCTCCTCAAGCAACTCGCCATTCAAAACTATATTCATCCCCCTACCATCTACCAACCTCGTTCACTTCATAACTTTACTCTTATTCTCATTTACTTTCAATTTCCTCCTTTCACACACCCTTCCAAATTCCTCTACCAACTGTCTCACTCTCTCCTCTGAATCAGCCACCAGTGCAGTATCATCTGCAAACAGCAGCTGCTTCAGATTCCACTCTCCACCATCAACATTCACCAGACTCAGACCTCCACCTAAAACTCTTGCATTCACCTCCCTTACAACACCATCTATGTAAATATTAAACAACCAAGGCGACATCACACATCCCTGTCGCAGCCCCACTCTCACGGGAAACCAATCACTCACAGCATTTCCCACTCTTACACACGCTCTACTATTTACATAAAAACTTTTCACCCCTTTTAGTAACCTACCATGAAGTCCATACAATCTTAAAACAGTCCACAAAGGCTCCCTATCAATTCTATCATACTCTTTCTCTAAATCCATAAATGCCCAAAACACATCCTTGCCTTTTGCTAAATACTTTTCACACACTTGTCTCACAGCAAACACCTGATACACGCATCCCCTCCCTCTCCTAAAGCCACACTGCTCATCACCAATCACTCCCTCTGTACCCTCTCTAACTCTCATAATTAACACTCTACCATACACCTTACCTACAACACTCAACAGACTTATACCCCTAAAGCTAGTACATTCATACTTATCACCCTTGCCTTTATACAACGGGACCACACAAGCACTTGCCCAGTCAACTGGCACCATACCTTTCACAAAGCACACATTCAACAATCTTACTAACCAGTCAACAATAGTCACTCCACCACCCTTCAGGCATTCCACAGCACACCCATCCATACCTGCAGCTTTCCCTGTTTTCATCTCCTTTACTGCCTTCTCCACTTCCTCCTTCATGATCAAAGAATCATTCAACTCTCTCAACACATTTATTCCTTGCACCCTTCTATCCGCCACAATCTCAGCCACCCTCTCCTCCTCTACATTTAACAATCTTTCAAAATACTCTGCCCATCTCTTCCTTACTGCATCCATCTCAGTTAACATCCTTCCATCCTCTGCTTTTACTCGTTCTTCCTTCCCAGACTCTCCCTTTCGCACCCTTTTCACCCCCTTCCAAAACATTTTCTTATTCTGTTGAAAATTCTCTGTCAGCCGCCTACCCCACCTCTCATCTGCTGCCACTTTAGCATCACGCACAGCCCGTCTCGCCCTATTCCTCTTTTCCTTATACCTTTCATATGACATCTCATCCTTCCTCTGCAGCCACACTTCATATGCACATCTCTTCTCAGCAACAGCCATACTTATTTCCTCGCACCACCATTCACTTCCTTTTCTTACACCACCACCCACGCGTCTCACACCACACACCTCTTCTGCATGCCCCACCACAGCACTCTTAAACAACTGCCATTCCTCCTCCACACTGCCATTTTCCCGATCTTTCACTGCGTTCCACTCATCTTTCAATTTCTCCTGATACTCTATCTTTTTCTCTCCTTTATCCAACTCACTCACTTTCAAAACCTCCCTGCCACACCTAACCCTCCTAGCTCTCACCCATCTCTTACCTATTCTTAACTTTCCCTCCACCAGGTAGTGGTCAGACATACCTCCACCCTCCCCTCTCAGAACTCTCACATCCAACAATCTTCCTATTACATTCCTAGACACAACCACATAGTCCATCAAAGCTCTATCAACAACCCTTCCACCCTCCTGTCTCACCCATGTATACTTATAAATATCTTTCTTCTCAAACAGCGTATTTCCAATTACCATCTCTCGCTCAACACACATCGCTATCATTCGTTCCCCAAATTCATTTCTTCCAGGCACACCATGCATACCAACTACACTTCAACTGCTACATTTCCCACTCTAGCATTCAGATCTCCCATCATTACCACATTCACATTTGCTCCAAAACTCTGCAGACACTCATCAACATCATTCCAGAAAGACTCCCTCTCTTCTTCATCCCTTTCACTACCAGGCCCATATGCACTCACATACACCCACAACTCATGTTCAAATTTCGCTTTCACCCACATCAGTCTCGATGACACCTCCTTCCATTCAATCACACACTGCTGTACTTTTGGACTCACCAACAAGGCCACACCTTCTCTTGCCCTTCCTCTATCAACACCTGACAATCTTCCATTCACACTTCCAAACATAGACTCACCCTTCCCTTTCATCTTCGTTTCACTCAAAGCTAACACATCCAACTTTCTTCTCACAAACATTCTCCCAATCTCCTCCCCTTTTAGCCTCAATCGTACTACATCCACGCATATTCATAGACCCAATCTTCAGGGTACGGGGATAACTCCATCCCCCATCCCTTTCTCTGGCCTGTCTCTTTTTAGGAACTAAAAAACAGAGGAGGGGGTCCCTAGTCCCCTCACCCCGCCCCTTTTAGTCGCCTTTTACGACACGCAGGGAATAAGGTGGCAGTATTCTTCCTAACACAACCTGGCCGCAGAGTAGTAGTACCACCCCATAGTGCGGCCAGATTGTGTCCCCCCCGCCACAGGGGGCAAAAGGACTAAAATTTAAGCCGTCATTAAGTGAAAAGGGTATAGTCTGTTATATGCAAGAAATTTGTTCTAAAATATTCAATAAATAATGATCATATACTCTCGTAGTTATTTATCCCGCCAATCCTGTGTGTGTGTGTGTGTGTGTGTGTGTGTGTGTGTGAGAGAGAGAGAGAGAGAGAGAGAGAGAGAGAGAGAGAGAGAGATCACAGGGTCTTATCCTACAGTGAAGGTTGGTATGGATTACTGCTGCCGACTGTACTATCTGACCATCATGCACACTGGCTAGAACAATGCCGTGAAATGGAAGAATATATCATCCTCGCTCCTTCCATCCTCTCCTACACAGTTTATCTTTTTTTTACCTTACCCCCTCCTCTCGGCAGACAGATAGATTGATAGATAGATGCGGACAGATGTAATCAACCTATCTACCTATCACTGTTACCTTTTACACCAGCGCCTCTACTAAAAACGTCTTCTAATACCACTACACCAGTTTTTCTCTAGCCTTTGTCTTCGAGTTGTTCTTGTGATATCCCGTGTTTCAACTGAACTAAATGCTACAGTACGTCCCTCTCAAAATCTTCCCATCTTCTCCTTCCCTCCCACACTTCCTTCTCCTTCCCTCCCATAGGTCCTTCTCCTTCCGTCTCATTCTCTTCTCTCTATTTCTCTCTCATCTTGCTCTAATCCACTTTCTTTCCAAATGCATCCTCTCCTATACCTCCTCTATTTTCCCCCTCCCTCTTCCCTACATTGATGCTCTCTTCAGTCCAGTTTTCAGTTCTCTTTTCTTCTCTCTCTCCTCTCCTGTTCTACTACGCTCTTTTCTTTTTCCCATGTTATCTTTTTACCTCTCTCTCCTGTCCTCTTTTATCACCTTTCCTCTCATTTTCTCTTCTATTCTCTCTCCTCTCCTCATTCCCCTCACTTCTTCATCTTTTTCCTACCCTCTTTTCTCTCTCTCATTTATCTCCAGCTTATCCCTTTTTTTCCCTGTCCCTCTCCGTCTTCCTCCTCCTCATCTCCACTTTCGCACTTTGAAACAACTATACTCTGGTCACTTAAACTTGGCCTAAAAATACCCTCTCTCTAATCTTAGATACCTAGTTATAATACAGACAATAACACTAGAATAATTATAATAGTCACGAAGAATATGAAAAGTACACAGATCCCAACATTGTACATTCTACAATTGAACTACGCTCTCTCTCTCTCTCTCTCCATTCTGACTTCCATTACGCTTACTCTCTATTTTTTGTTTCGCCCCTCATTGTGCTTCTTCATTATCCTCTCTCTCTCTCTCCCCCCCCTCTCTCTCGCTCTCCCCCCCCCTCTCTCTCTCTCTCTCTCAACCTTCCAATATCTCCATTCTATAGTCCAAAATCCTCTCCTCAGTTTGCCTTTCATTACACCTCTTTTTCTTTCTCACCTTACATCTCTCTCTCTCTCTCTCTCTCTCTCTCTCTCTCTCTCTCTCAACCTTCCAATATCTCCATTCTATGGTCCAATTTTCTCTCCACATTTTTCCTTTCATTACACCTCATTTTCTTTCTCACTTTACCTCTCTCTCTCTCTCTCTCTCTCTCTCTCTCTTTGAGTGTGTGTGTGTGTGTGTGTGTGTGTGTGTGTGTGTGTGTGTGTGTGTGTACCTATCCTCTTTTTGCACTTCATTCATGATCGTCATCATCATCATCATCATCATCATAATCATCATGTACAGACTAGCAAGCCAAATACCTCTCTTCTCTTTCTCCACTACAATGTACTATGTTCGCCTGTTCCATCCAATCTTCCCAAGCTGCGAATCTAATCTCTCAGCCTTGTCCTGTCTCCCTCGCACCCCATCCCTGAACTGTCCCACTGATACCCTCAAAGTGCATCGCTTATCTCGTCCACGAATGACAAGGGTTCCTAAATCTATTTCTGCATTTCAAATGTAGGGATTTTATTTTTCACTTTGATCTGTCCCTGTATCTGTATCTTTATATATCCTCCCATTCTTTTCTGAGCACTCGTCTGGGAATATTCTCAAAATTTCGTCTCACTCTCAGCTGCAAAATCGAAAAAGAGAACAGGAAAGGTACACTGATATATCTTCTCTTCTCAATCCTTCTATCCCTTGCCTACTCTTTCCTTCTTCTTAATGTGGTGAACTGATATTGTCTGAGTTGCTATTATACTCTTAACACACCTCTTCCTTCTATTTAAAGATCCTGAACATATCTCTTAAATATAAATCCCATTTTCTTCATATTCAAGCTTTCAGTACCATCAAAACCTCTCTATTAAGCTTAACAACAAATTCCTTTAGTACCAAATTCGTCATAAAGAACAATGTCGGCAGAATTTCTCACGCTTCTGCATCTGATCATCATTTATGCTAATACCTTTGCTCTGCCTGGCTAAATGTATGAAAACGTTCCCAAGGCTTGCAGTGAATATTTAAAGGCGAAATTGAGTCTCCTTGGCCGACACCTTCCTTTCCATACACAATCGACGTCAGAAATTCGCATAAAAAATCCTTGTATAATGCGAGTCTTCTATACCCTTTCTACTTTAAGCTGGCCTAAAATTGCTATCTCTCCATCCTGATTGCTGAACCATAACAGGAGATTAACACAAGAACTTAGCGCTAGTCAAGAAGAAGTGCTATGGTATGAGAAGGACGCAGAGTCGCAGCATTGTCTTTTCCCGTCATTGAGCTACGTGTGTGTGTGTGTGTGTGTGTGTGTGTGTGTGTGTGTGTGTGTGTGTGTGTGTGTGTGTGTGTGTGTGTGTGTGTGTGTGTGTGTGTGTGTGTGTGTGTGTGTGTGTGTGTGTGTGTGTGTGTGTGTGTGTGTGTGTGTGTGTGTGTGTGTGTGAGAGAGATCACAGACTCCTATCCTACAGGGAAGGTTGGTAAGCATGACTGCTGCCAACTGTACTATCTGACTATCATGTGCACTGACAGAACAACGCCGTGAAATGGAAGATTATATCATCCTCGCTCCTTCCACCATCTCCCACTTAGTTTTTCTTTTCTCAGCTTACCCCTTCCTCTCGACAGATAGATAGATAGATAAATGCAGACGGATATGACCAACCTATTTACCTATCGATGTTACCATTTACACCAGTGCCTCTACTAAAAACATCTTCTAATACCACTACACCAGTTTTTTTTTTCTACCCTTTGTCTTCGAGTTGTTATTGTGATTTCCGGTGTTTCAACTGAAATGCTACAGTACGTCCCTCTAAAAATCTTCCCATCTTCTCCTTCCCTCCCACACTTCCTTCTCCTTCCCTCCCACAGGTCCTTCTCCTTCCGTCTCATTCTCTTCTCTCTATTTCTCTCTCATCTTGCTCTAATCCACTTTCTTTCCAAATGCATCCTCTCCTATCCCCCGTCTATTTTCTCCCTCCCTCTTCCCTACAATGCTGCTCTCTTCAGTCCCATTTTCACTTCTTTCTTCTTCCCACTTTCATCTCCTGTTCTACTACCGTCTTTTCTTTCTCCCTTGTTATCTTTTTACCTCTCCCTCTTGTCCTCTTTTATCACCTTTCCTATCATTTTCTCTTCTATTCTTTCTCCTCTCCTCACTCCCCTCACTTCTTCATCCCTTTTCTCCTCTCCGAGCTCTCTCATTTATCTCCAGCTCATCCCTTCTTTTCCCTGTCCCTCTCCGTCTTTCTCCCTCTCACCTCCACTTTCGCCCTTTCATATCACTATACCCTGTTCACTTAAACTTGGCCTAAAAATACCCTCTCTATCATCGTGAATACCGAGGTATAATAAAGACTAACACTAGAATAATAATGATAGTCACGAAGAAAATGAAAAGTACGCAGATCAGCAGCATTGTATAGTCTACGATTAAACTATGCTCTCTCTCTCTCTCTCTCTCTCTCTCTCTCTCTATTCTTCCTTCCATTATGCTTACTCTTTATCTTTTGTTTCGCCCCTCTTTGTGCTTCTTCATTATTCCCTCTCTCTCTCTCTCTCTCTCTCTCTCTATTCTTCCTTCCATTATGCTTACTCTTTATCTTTTGTTTCGCTCCTCTTTGTGCTTCTTCATTATCCCCACTCTCTCTCTCTCTCTCTCCCAACCTTCCAATATCTCCATTCTATGGTCCAATTTTCTCTCCACATTTTGCCTTTCATTACACCTGTTTTTCTTTCTCATTTTACCCATCTCTCTCTGTCTCTCTCTCTCTCTCTCTCTCTCTCTCTCTCTCTCTCTCTCTCTCAACCTTCCTATATCTCAATTCTATGGTCCAATTTTCTCTCCACATTTTTCCTTTCATTACACCTCTTTTCTTTCTCACTTTACCCATCTCTCTCTCTCTCTCTCTCTCTCTCTCTCTCTCTCTCTCTCTCTCTCTCATTGTCTGTGTGTGTGTGTGTGTGTGTGTGTGTGTGTGTGTGTGTGTGTGTGTGTACCTATTCTCTTTTTGCACTTCCTTCATGATCGTCATCGTCAGCATCATCATCATCATCAGGTACAGACTAGCAAGGCAAATACCTCTCTTCTCTTTCTCCACTACCATGACCTATCTGTTTCCCTGTTCCATCCAATCCTCCCAAGCTGCGAATCTAATCTCTCAGCCTTGTCCTGTCTCCCTCTCACCCCATCCCTGAACTGTCCCACTGATACCCTCAACGTGCATCGCTTATCTCGTCCACGAATGGCAAGGGTTCCCAAATCTATTTCTGCTTTTCAAATGTGGCGATTCTATTTTTCACTTTCATCTGTCCCTGTTTCCATGTCTTTATATATCCTCCAATCCTTCTCTGAGAACTCGTCCGGGAAAATTCTCAAAATTTCCTCTCACTCTCAGTTGCAGAGTCGAAAAATAGAATAGGAAAGGTTCACTGATATATCTTCTTCTCTTTTCGACCCTTCTATCTCTTGCCAACTCTTTCCTTCTTATTAATGTGGCGAACTGGTATTGTCTGAGTTGCTTATATACTCTTCAACACACCTCTTACTTCTATTTACAGAGCCTGAACATATCTCTTAAAAATAACTCATTTTCTTCATATTCAAGCTTTCAGTGCGTTCAAAACCTCTCAGTTCTGCTTATCGGTAAAATCCTTTAGTCCCACATTCGTCATAAAGAACAATGTCGGCAGAATTTCCCACGCTTCTACATCTGATCATCATTTATGCTAATACCTTCGCTCTCCCTGGCTAAATTTCTGAAAACGTTCTCAAGGCTTGTAGTGAATATTGTAAAACGAAATTGTGTCTCCTTGACCGACAACATCCTTTCCTTATACGTTCAACGGCAGAAATTCGCTTCAGAAATTCTCACATGAGTTTTGTATACCCTTTTTACTTTAAGTTGGCCTAAAATTGCTGTCTCTCCATCTTGACTACTAAGCCATCCCAAGAGATTAACACATGAGCTTAGAGCTAGTCAAGAAGAAGTGCTATAAGAAGGATGTAAAGTCGTGTGTCTTTTCCCGTCACCGAGCTATGGGGAAAAAAAAAAAGAAGGACGAAAATTTAGGCCGCCATTAGGTGAAAAGCGTAAAGTCTGTTAGCCTATATGCAAGGAATTTGTTTTAAAATATTCAAGGAATAATGATGATATAGACTCGTAGTTATTTAAAGGACATCCGCCAACCGTGTGTGTGTGTGTGTGTGTGTGTGTGTGTGTGTGTGTGTGTGTGTGTGTGTGTGTGTGTGTGAGAGAGAGAGAGAGAGAACGACTCAAGGCTCTTATCCTACAGGGAAGGTTGGTATGGATTAGCCTATTGCTGCCGACTGTCCTATCTGACTATCATGCGCACTGGCGATAACAAGGCCGTGAAATGGAAGAATATATCATCCTCGCTCCTTCCACCCTCTCACACTTAGTTTTTCTTTTCTCAGCTTACCCTCTCCTCTCGATAGATAGATAGACAGATGCGGACGGATATAATCAACCTATCTACCTACCACTGTTACCTTTTACACCGGCGCCTCTACTAAAAACGTCTTCTAATGCCAGTACACCATTTTTTTTCTACCCTTTGTCTTCGAGTTGTTATTGTGATATCCGGTGTTTCAACTGAATTAAATGATACAGAACGTCCCTCTCAAAACCTTCTCATCTTCTCCTTCCCTCCCACACTTCCTTCTCCTTCCCTCTCATTCTCTTCTCTCTATTTCTCTCTCATCTTGCTCTAACCCACTTTCTTTCCAAATGCATCCTCTTCTATACCTCCTCTATTTTCTCCCTCCCTCTTCCCTACATTGCTGCTCTCTTCAGGCCCATTTTCACTTCTCTTTTCTTCCCTCTTTCATCTCCTGTTCTACTACCATCTTTTGTTTCTCCCTTGTTATCTTTTTACCTCTCCCTCTTGTCCTCTTTTATCACCTTTCCTATCATTTTCTCTTCTATTCTTCCTCCTCTCCTCACTCCCCTCACTTCTTCATCCCTTTCCTCCTCTCTTTTCTCTCTCATTTATCTCCAGCTCATCCCTTCTTTTCCCCGTCCCTCTCCGTCTTTCTCCTTCTCACTTCCACTTTCGCCCTTTCATATCACTATACCCTGTTCACTTAAACTTGGCCTAAAAATACCCTCTCTATAATCTTGCATACCGAGGTATAATAAAGACCAACACTAGAATAATAATGATAGTCACGAAGAAAATGAAAAGTAAGCAGATCAGCAGCATTGTATAGTCTACGATTAAACTATGCTCTCACTCTCTCTCTCTCTTTCTCTCTCTCTCTCTCTCTCTTCTGCCTTCCATTATGCGTACTCTATCTTTTGTTTTGTCCCTCATTGTGCTTCTTCATTATCCCCACTCCCCCCTCCTCTCTCTCTCTCTCTCTCTCTCTCACACACACACACACACACACACACACACACACACACACACACACACACAACCTTCAAATATCTCCATTCTATAGTTCAATTGTCTCTCCTCATTTCGCCTTTCATTCCACCTCTTATTCTTTCTCACTTTACCCAACTCTCTCTCTCTCTCTCTCTGCCTTTCATTACTAATCTCTTAACTCTCAAATTACTCCGCTTTCTTTTTCACATTTCCCTTTAATTATCACTCTCTCTTCCCTCACTTCGCTTCTCTCTCTCTCTCTCTCTCTCTCTCTAACCCTTTATCACCCCATCTCCCCTCGTTCACCTTTACCCTCTTCCTCTTCCCCTTTTTCAACTTTAAACCACTCGAGCCAAGCAATCGTCCCTTCCAGACACTGACTCTCTCTCTCTCTCTCTCTCTCTCTCTCTCTCTCTAATTCCACCCCATCCAATCTCCGACTTGCTTTCACCCCCTCCTTTATCTCCCTCCATCTCTCTAGAACTCTCTCCGTCTTTTCTCCCCTACATCCCTTCCTCCCTGGCACTCCCATCCCTTCCTCTTCCTCCCTCCCTCCTTCTCTTGTATTCCCATCCCCTCCTCTTCGTCCCTCCCTTCCTCTCTCACACTCCCATCCCCTTCTCTTCTCTTTCTCTCAGTCAAAAGCAAAAGCCCCTCTGAACACGCCAACAAAAATATACATGAAGTAAAAAACAGTGAACATAATCTGGGCCTGTGGTAACAGACGCAGAACATTCTCTCTCTCTCTCTCTCTCTCTCACCTTATTTCATATTCTCTCAGTTTTTCATACATAATCTTTCATAATCACTTACAAGTTCACACCATTATTTCACTAACTACTTAACAATCATCCTCATTTTCCCATACTCTCGATCACACTAATTCACACTAACTCATTTTACACGTCACTCATTTTCACACTCACACACAATACTTTTCATATTTTCTTTCAGTTTAATTCTTGGTAATCTGCCAACTTTCACTCTTCCTACTCTTTCACAAATTTCACATTAATTTTTACAAGTCTCGCTCTTTCAGGTATTTATTTCTCTTTCACACGTTTCTCTCTCTCTCTCTGCTTCACACTTTTTCCCTCTCTTTCTCACGTCTCTCACTTTCTTTAATATGTTTCCGGCGCTTTTACGCACGCTTCTCGCACTCTCACAAATTTCGCTCGGTTTCTCCTTTACACACGTTAATCGCTCACATGTTTCTCTCTCTCTCTCTCTCTCTCTCTCTCTCTCTCTCTCTCTCTCTCTGCCACAAGCTTCTCTCGTAATCACAGGCCTGTCTTTCTTTCACACATTTCTTGCTCTACCATCATGATTCTCGCTCTCTCAACATTTCTCACTTTCCATAAGGTTTTTCATTCTCTCTCATTCTCCCCCCCCCCATTCGTCTCTCTCTCTCTCTCTCACACACACACACACACACACACACACACACACACACACACACATTTTCCTCTTGCAACTCTCCCCCCAACTCTCTAGCACTCTCCTGTCTTCTTTACTCATATACTTCGTTATCTTATATGCACTGTTACACTTGCTCTCTCTCTCTCTCTCTCTCTCTCTCCACACTTTCACACACGCTCTCTTTCATA
>NC_137051.1:20089254-20171754 GCF_032717465.1 Coenobita brevimanus
AATTAAGAATTATTATAGGGTAATTACCAGGAAGAGCGTGGATCATTAGAAAACTACAGTGAAATATAATGCAATTAATTACTGCATTAATGGCCATATAAGTTGGAAATGCCGACCGTGTTGATAATGAGGATTTACAACAATAATAATAATAATAATTATTATTATTATTATTATTATTATTATTATTATTATTATTATATTCCCTAGGGAAATAAAGCTCTTCAATCCTCTCAATTATTCACAAACTCCCTCTCTCTCTCTGTCAGTCCTACACAGGTACTGCACACTACAATATCAATTATTCCGTCCTCGCTCGCACCCGCTTTTGCCCCCCTCCCCCTTCCCCCCCTCTCTCTCTCTCTCTCTCATCACACACACACACACACACACACACACACACACACACACACACATACACACACACACACACACACACACACACACACACACACACTGCTCACTAGTTTAAATTACTCTCAGTTCTCGATCTCACTCTCTTCCCCCCCCCCCTCTCTCCCTTTCACGTCCTTCAATTACTCCCACGCTCCTTCATTCACTCCGACGTGATTTGTCCATTTCCCTTCTCCTTCCGAAGTTCCCTGCCAAGGACTTCAAGCTTCTGTTTCTCCCTGTCTACTTGTACGTTTTAATCGGATATGCAGTTCCTTTCCTATCTATCTATCTATCTATCTACTTTTTATGTTTATTTACCTATTTATTTATTTATATTATACATTCGCTATATCATCAATGTTCTTTTAAGCTTTTGTACCTGAGTTTCTTTTTTTGTATACGTCTTAACTCCTTCCACCTTTTAAAGAATTATGTCTACTCACTTCTCTTCCTCTCGTTTGTTTATATTTACGAATCAGAAGTATATTTACATATCTTCTCGAGCTCTTGACGCATAAACTTCTACGACGGCGTTTACATTATTCTTACGGTGTGCTTCTTGTAAATCAAGTTAAGAAAGGCTACATGTAATCCACCTCAATCACAGAATCTCTCTTACACCCCTTCCATCTCAGGACGTATTTAACATTCTATTCTTGTTGCACTGACGATTTCACTGACCGGAAGCGAGATGCAGACTTACGAAAGGGGGTTAACAAAAGCAAAATCTCACTCCTTCAGCTCGAGAACTCTCCCCCTTAAAGCTAAATAAAATCGTCTGGAGACAGCAAGATCAAAATGGTAAACACGTCATTGGAGTGAATGGGATAAGCGGTGTAAAGTGAGAGAGAGAGAGAGAGAGAGAGAGTCAGTGATGAAAAGGTTAATTCCGTAATTCCGTCTCATCCACTGACACAGTTGCGTATTTTATTAAGGTCATATCAAGTCATCAGACTGAAAAGGTTAAGCAGAGGAAAAAAAAAAAAGAGCGAAAATAATTTTGAAAAGGTTACTTCCGTCTCAGCCATGGACACACCTGGTTATTTTATCCACGTAAAATACAAAATATGATATTCACGTGACAGAAGGTACGAGGTTCTAAAGGGTTATTCGAGACAGTTTTGAACCCCCTGACTGACTACTTGAGAGAGAGAGAGAGAGAGAGAGAGAGAGAGAGAGAGAGAGAGAGAGAGAGAGAGAGAGAGAATAAATGAAATAAAAAAAATAAGTCTTGTGGCAGCGTAAGTAAAATATTTTAACCCTATCAATCCGATGACGTATTGCCATCTCCAGACGATTTTGTTCAGCTTAAGACATCAAAGAGGTCACACTGGTCTTCATTAACCACCTCATTACTAAAGGTCCTTCTGAGTTGCATGAGTTTAGCAGCAGCATTGCGCGCGCGCACACGCACGCACGCACGCACACACACGCACGCACACACACGCACGCACACACACACACACACACACACACACACACACACACACACACACACACACACACACACACTAAAAAAATTCGTTACCACACTAATGAATTTTTGCGTCTCTATATATGACAAAAAGGAATACTAATTTCTATGATGATTCCTTAAGTATTCAATATTTACTCACACTTCTTTGACCTTTGAATTCACTTAACCTTCCCTGATTACTCAATTTTCTCTTTTTTCTATTTCAACCTCTTCTGTTTCTACAATTCTCATTTTCATTCTTTAGTTCCATGTCTTACCTTCTACATTCTCTGTTCTTACATTTCTCTCTCTCTCCCTCTCTCTCTGCTTCCCATCTTTACTTCTAATACAATTTTACATTCATCATCTCCTTCATCCACTCCCATTACTACTGGCCTTTCTACCTCTCATTCCTATTTCCATACAATCCCATATTTCACCTTATTATCCCTCCTCTCTCTCCATTCGGACTCCTACTGCCATCATCTCTCCTCCACGCTTGGCTGTCCGTCTGTCACTCATTATCGGCTTTCCGCTCTCGGTGACGGGTTAATAATTTTACGGCAGCCCCTCATTGTTTATATAACTCTCCGCCTTGCACGCAATGAATAATTATGTTGATACTGATGTTGTTAGTGCTGCTGTTGTTGGCTCTGTTGGTGCTGCTGTTGTGGTTTATTTATTTATTTATTTATTTATTTTGTGATTACGCATTATAGTATTATTGCTAGTGTTGTTGTTGTCACTATTATTATTATTATATTGTCACTATTATTATTATTATTATTATTAGTAGTAGTAGTAGTAGTAGTATTACCGGTATTATTATTATTACCGGTATTGTTATTATTATTATTATTATTATTATTATTATCAATATTTTTATTATTATTATTAAATGGCAAATTAATCATTTAAATAAGAACCAGTTTCCGGTCTGCACTGAACCAGTTTTAGCTCTGTCCGAGTCGGGGTGCAAGAGTTGAAGCCTGTGTCATCTCGTCTGCTTCGTTCAGTCTTGTGAACCCCGTACCAGGTGATGTGGGTGAGCTCGGTTGGATCTGCTCTGCTTATATTATCTTGAGAATTTTTCACTATTTAATGTAAAACTATGCACTGTTTGTGAAGGTCTTGTCTGAATGTTTGTTCCTTTCTGTTTTTAATTATATATTATTTCCACCGGTAATAGGCCTTTAAAATGGGTTTACAACATTAATAATTTTTCATTCATTCATTGCCAGACGCCATGTATCCCAGACGGGGTGGCCAAGGGCTTAGAGTTAATTGTTTTACAGGGAGGGGCACTAATTCTCCACCAACCCCACTTGACACGAAGGGAGAACGTTATGCCAACAGCATCTGGTGTTCCCACGCGGTCACCCATCCAAGTACTAACCAGACCCAACGTTACATTAATAATGCTCATTGTTATTTGCGTACATTTCGTTAGTAGTTACAATTTTGGGATATTTAGTACTGTTTATTTGCTGCATCTGTTCAGGAGGGATCTTACCCACGCCTAGGGCTGGGCGTGAGGCATCTGAGTTAAACAACCTACATTAACCCGGTCCAGAGTGAAGCAGACATAGGAGACGCGTTGGCCTGATGAGACCTAAGACCTCTATTGTCTACGGTCTTGTTAAAACCCCGTCTATGGCTTTAAGACCTCTATTATCTATGGTAATCTTTTCCCAGATTTCAAGTTACTCTTAGCTTCCTACAGACTTGGAAACTGAGAGGAGAAATGTTTGTATATGTAGGCTATAAAACTTTATTTATCGAGATCCTATGTAAATTTTGTAAATAAGTTTTTGTAGACACTGCTGCTTCAGTACCTTGGTTTTGGTAAGCCGTTGTAACCATAAAGAACTCTGGTATTAAGTACTATAATTATTTTTAATTTTACCGGTAGTCGTTAATTTACCATTCACAGTATCAAAGCCTTTCTATCGCTCTTTCTTCCCCTTACTTTACTATCTCCATCTCATTCCCGCTTCCTTCCCTTCCTCCCTCTATCTATCCTAACTTTTCTCCACTTCAACCTTTCCTCCCCCCCCCCTCTCTCTCTCTCCACTGCAATTTCCTCAAATATCTCTCTCATTCTAATAACTTCTTTTCTTTCCACACAAATATATCACTCCCTTCCCTTCTTGCCACCGCCACCTTTCATTTCATCACTTTTTGCTGTCTTTTTCCCTTCTTCCGCTTGCTTTATCTCTAATTCCGTCTTGCAAGTCTTCCCTTTCTCTCCTCGCGATTTCTCCCTCATTTCTTATATTCCTTCACTTTCCTCTTCATTTCTCTCTGTTCGTGTTTTATTTCACACGTAATTTTCATCTTTTTTTATTTTCTATCTTCCCACTCACGCTTTTCCTCCTCCAGTTCTTTCTCTCTCTGACCTCTGTTTCGTCTTTTCGTTTTCATATTTTCCTTTCTAGCATTCCCTTGCATTATTCACTTGTTCTTGCTCTTCACGCTTTCCCTCTTAAAATAAATCCTACTCTCCAGTTTCCTTCTTCCATTTCTTTTCATTTTCTCTTTCAGATTAATTTTTCTTTCCACTTACTCCCGCCTACCCCGTTTTTCTGGTTTGTCATGGTTTTTCTCTTTCTCTTTTCCTTTCTCGTTCTCTCCTCCACTTTCTTTTAATTTCCTTATCTTTTCCTTATTTTCTTGCTCATAAAATTACTTCTCACATTTCCCCTTCTCCCATCCCTTCCTCTCTCCCTGCATTTCATTTTATGCATGGCTCTCCTCCTATCTCCCTCTCTTCCCTTTTACTTTACTCCTTTCACCCTACCGTATTTATCTTTCTCCTTTTCCTACGCATTCCCCTTTCTCAGGTGGGCAAAGAGGTGTGGCTGGTGACCATGACGGCGATGACGATGACTGATTTTTGATGATACAGAATCAAAATTATCGCTTCTGGATATAAAGAGGAAAGGGAAAAAAAATCTAAACCCCTTCTCCTACTCATTTTTACTTTCTAGCCGCTTCAAGATGATTTAATCAGCTTAAAGGAAACCCTCCTGTAGTAAAGGGGATAATGAAGTCTGTAAATTATTCCTTAGAGCTTGAAAGTCTCCACAAACCCAGATCACTCGCCTGGTGAGCATGATGATATAGGTTGTCGGGTTGAAGGGGTTACGAGAGTGGAGATCATAGGCAGTAGAAAAGACCGAGGATTACTGAGTTAACCAGTCCTGATATCATAACTCGAGGTGGGATACTTTAACGTACCTACGATCCATTCCCTGTTGTAACCTGAAATACGTTTTTACAGGAGGAAGTAAACAACGGAAAATATTACACTCCTTTTCCCCGATCTTCATGCAGAAAAAAAGTAATAACCTGCTGTATTTTTTTCTTCGTCAGCGTATATTTATTTATGAAGCATGAATTACGACAGAGAATTGACCCTGTGTTTTGTGTATCCCGATCCTGAATTAAAAACGCCTAGTAGCAGTAAATAAAATAAACTTGAAGGTATTAAGGAGCGACCCAGATACGCAGAGAGAAAAGAAATTAAAGCAACACAGCGGTGGTTCGTGGGTTGGAAGCGGTCATCATTTTCCTCCTCCTCCTCTTCCTCCTCTCCTCTTTCCTTTTCCTCTCTCTCTTTCTCACATTTAATTCCTCTCCTCACCCTTCACCTTTTCCCATCCCTTCCTTTCCGTGTACGTCCTTTCATTTCACAATATTCCTCTCTCTCTCTTTTCCTTTCCTGCAACCCTCCTTTCCTTTCTTCCTTACTCCAACTTTTCCTTTTTCTCGTTTATCATTTACTTATCCACTAAAACCATTGGAAGTAGTTTCTATTTTATTCTTGTTATACCCACCCTATTTTATTCAGCTTAGGATAGACTTTTCGAACTAGAGTGGATAGATAAAGCCTTCACTAACCTCGTATATACAGCTATAAACTCTCCTTAAGCTGAATAAAACTGCTTAGTGACAGCCGGATTACAAATACAAAAATATACGTCATCGTGTTGAGGTGATTTTCCTTCCATCTTTATTCACTTCTTTTACTGTCCTCACTTTTTTTTCCTTCATTTTATTCACTTCTTTTACTGTCCTCACTTTTTTTTCTTTCATTTTATTTACTTTTTCTTGCCCAATGCCCAATCAAACCCTCTTATCCTCGTCTTCCTCTTTTTCGAATCATTCCTCATCCCAGTCATCCCCTGAATTCTCCTTCAGTTCCTTCCCTTTATTACTCCTCCTTCTCTCACTCATTCATCCTTTATTTCCTTGTTCTCCTTCCCATCAACTAAACCTCTTCCTTCCTTTCCCATTCACTAAACCACTTCCTTCCTTTCCCATTCTGTCTGCTTCCTTCCTTCATTATTTTCTTTGTTTCTTTTCCTTCCCTCATTATTTCCTTCAACTCTTCCTTCCCTTTACTCATGTATCCCCTTTCCCTTATAATTTTCCTCTTCCGCTTCTACACCCTTTCTTTCCTTTCCTTTTACTTTTCTTTCTTCTATCATTTTCCTCTCCTTTATTTCATTTCGTTGTGACTTCCTTCCCTTCCCTGGAATCCACTCGCCTTTCTCCTTCCATTTTCTCTACTTTCTCTTGTGTTTTATTTCTTCTGTCTTGTCTTTTGTTTTATTTACCCTCCCTTCTATCCACCCTTGTTTCTAATTTCATACATTTTCTCTTCTTCCTTTCTTACCTTTTCTCCACTCTTCCGTGTCCTCTCTCTCTCTCTCTCTCTCTCTCTCTCTCTCTCTCTCTCTCTCTCTCTCTCAGGAATTACCCTACTGACCAAAGCATTAGACTAATCGACTCATTCATTATTCAGGACTACAACAGCAACTAATTCACCCTACGCAATTACCCATGACACTCACAGCCCCATAAAAAACACACACACCCATCATTTATCCATCATATATTCATTTATTCCTTCTCCTCTTTGTGTTCATGATTCGACTGATGCACCTCTTTATGTTTTTACTCAGCCTCGGAATCAGAACTCTACGGTATAAAAACCCATTAATTACTGAGAATACCGATGTTTCCCTCCAGGCCGACGAGGTATTTATGCATAGTGAATTCCTGCTACTATCAGACGATTTTACTCAGCTTACATCAGGCCTTTAGCAGCGAAGGGGCTAATAAAGGCTATGTCTAATCCCTCCAGAAAAAAAAAAAAAGTTCGTCTGAATGAAAGCTAGAATTTAAAAAGTCATCGAAGTGAAATGGTAAACTCGTGTGTGTGTGTGTGTGTGTGTGTGTGTGTGTGTGTGTGTGTGTGTGTGTGTGTGTGTGTGTGTGTGTGCGTGCGTGCGTGCGTGCGTGCGTGTGTGTGTGTGTGTGTGTGTGTGTGTGTGTGTGTGTGTGTGTGTGTGTGTGTGTGTGTGTGTGTGTGTAATGTATATCGCTTTAGCATCAATACTTGCATCAGTAGTACAAAAGCGAAACTAAGCTGTAAAGAGCAGAATAAATCGCTAACTAGGATGCGTTACGAAATCTCCAAATCCACTTAGAGTACGACCCTGAGTCCCGTATCTGTATACTGCTCGATGCTGGCAAGGGAGACGCCTTCAAGTGGTGGCATTGAGGTAAACGGTCTGCTTATCTGCCTGGTTATATAAACGTCCCTTGGCTTCCTCCTCATCCACTGAAGGGAGGAGGGAGGACTGCAGGAAAACTTAAGCCTGCAGTCCACCGGGTTCACTTCCAGATGAGCCTGGGGTTGTTGTTGTTCCTACTGCTATTACTATTACTACCACCCTATTACTACTGCTACCACCACTACAACAATTATCACCACTACTTCTACTACTATTACTACCGTACTTCTTCTACCACTACCACTTCTACTACTTCTACTACCACCACCACTACAACTAATAGTACTCGACTCCCAATGCCACAGTTCATCCTCGCTACCACTCCATGCCTCTCTACTCAAGTGCTTCTCCATTCCCTCCTTTCAAGGACATATTCAAAATACTCATCTTCCGGGCATATTCAGGATACTCATCGTCACTCACCCATGCACTGATTACGTAAAGCAAACTAATGACTTCTCCATTACGACATCATCTTTGCTCCCTAATTACTAGCTCATTTAGTTCTTGGCCTACTCTGATACAATTATTACTTTTCCCACTAATAACTCAATTAGACACGAACTAATTAATTACACAATCCCTTTTTTTCAGTTAATTCTTTTCTACTCATTTACAGTCCATTATCTTTTTTTACTTCTCTTTCCGTCCATTTTACACATCCATTACTCATTAACTCACAAATGACACTTTTTATCATCGTCAGTGAACATTCTTCCTAACAACGGCCTCGTTAGTTCCTAATTACCTTATTCATAATGCATCAGCTAACTTGATTGCTTCCAAAGAGCAATTAAATACACTCTGATGAGATATAGGCTATACAAGAGAGAGAGAGAGAGAGAGAGAGAGAGAGAGAGAGTGAGTTTGCAATAAACAGAGACAAGAGATAGCCAATCAAGAGAGGATGCCTTAATAGTCTTCCTGTTTCTCATAACCTACTAGCGGATTGACTGGCAGGGATGAAGCCTTCAATAATAGATTCTCATACACACACTACGCTTTCAGTCACTCACGCACTGGCTCCCTCACGCACTCTTTCTTACACACACCACGTTTTCACTCATTCACTCGCTCCCTCACGCATTCTTTATTGACAGATCAGCTGAGACGGAGATATTTAATATTTCTGCCTTTACTCACATCGTACCTTGAATTTCCTCACTCCCTCCCTCACAATTTCACTCACCATTAACAGATTACTGGTAGGAGATATGGGGATTTCTTCAAACCACTCATGCTCAGAATAACTCTAGTATTCCATCCAAAGTACCTCCAGAAGATTTTACTCAGAATAAAAGTCTGAGATTTAATAATGGTACCATTAGCTCTCTTACAGTAACATCAATAACAGTACCTTTATTGGGACTAACACCACAACTACAGCAACAAACTGGGGCAAACACTACATGATTTTCTGGTGAGGTGAGCCATAGCAGCCTGTGTCGATATCTCATTCTTTTATGGTTTAGTTTCACCGACTTACTCTAAAACGAACAGCAGATGTGAAGATGTATTTCGCATCTCGTTCTAATTTGCATCTCATTTCTTACTCCCAACTTAGCTTCAATTACGAACTTATTCATGCATGCACCACATCCGCACAATTTCTTAATCATCTCCACTACCATGTCTTTATAATTTACCAAGCTACAACTTGACGCTTTTATTATTTTATTAGCTTTTATTTTTGTTAGTGAAAGGCTAAATCAGGGTTACCCGGTATATCTGATAGCATGAAAAGACGCCTCTAAGATAAACCAAAGTGCCTGAAGATGGCAAAAATATGGAAAAGACGGCTGCGTAAACTTACGACGACGTTAATATATCTCTTGAACATTTCATGGATCAACTCACGAACTCAACAATCACACTCTAACACAATCTTGCTATCTCGTCTATTGCGGCTTCACTCGCAAGTGAGGGGAATAACAATAACATTTACATTTATTTTATTTCTCACATCTCTTCTCAGTGACTCGCTTTCTGCCCAAATCGCGAACTTTTGTGTACTGGCACATAGCGAAAAAAATCTGACACCTTTTCTCAAATTTACCATTTACTCATAGACCATTTCTCATTTTCTCTTACTGCCTTTTAGTCGGCATGTACACACACACACACACACACACACACACACTAAAACACCTTTTCATTTATCCATAAGTAAGACTTATCCACTGTACATCCATACAGATTACAAACATTCTCTCTCTCTCTCTCTCTCTCTCTCTCTCTCTCTCTCTCCTTAAAACTGGAAAATTGGTATATACAAAAAATCATATAACACTGTTTCTTTATCAAAACTTTGACATTTACTCTCACCCATTCATTCATTAATCACAGACAAAAATAAAAAATAAAAATGTCATCTCGTTTCCTCACAACTGCCATTTATTGATTTATACCTGAGCGAAATCAAGTAATGAAATTAATAACACCTTTTTTCTCAATGATAAATGGACGATAAGAAAAAAAAAAAAACTGCCATTTTCTCTACTTAGTACCGGTAACTCAATACTTCACTCATTTATTGTTGAGATCATTCTAAGCAAAAAGCTGTGTAGCATTATTTTTTTTTAGGCTACTTAGTTAACATTTACACATTTCACTCATTACTGACATTTCAACACACACACACACACACACACACACACACACAATCATCATACTTCATACCTTCTTGCTCCCCGACTTGTTTGCTTGACCCAAATATTTACGTGTAATTTTTTTTTTTTTTAACAAGTACCGTATAAGCTCAATGATTCACCATACTGAGAAATACATTCCATGAAATTATCCCCTTCTTCACAACTAATATTTATTACTCACCGCTGAAAGAGACTAACAAACACGATCAATACCGTAGTATTCTTTCTCCTATCAACATTTACCCTTATTCTCCACACTCATCGGCTAAGCACTACTGACTCACTGATTAATATTAAGTTCTAATTAATCTTTCTTTTACAACTACACACAAAGTTCTATTAAATATTTCTTTCACTCATCAATTATATAATTACTAGCAAAAAGACCTACAAAACTTTCCAAACTTTCTCTAACTCAACTTCTAATCAATAACTCACCCACTGTCATAAAAAAGGTTCATTACATACTTTCTTTTATTTTAGTCTAACTCACGACTTGTCTTTACCCACTGACTCACATACACAAAATACTACTAAATCTCTTATTTCTCTTTCATAAACTTGTACTTTCTCACACTCCTTCATTAACTAAATAAATAAAACTACATTATGCCCTTTTTTACTCATAATTACTATTTACTCACTAGCTAAAAAAAAATACTCCTTGCCCTATGCTCATTAAATTTATTCACCTACTCACCGGGGTCGTTTGGGAGCTGTCCGAGGGTAGAGGTGAGTGAGGTGGCCAGCAGGAGAAGGAGAACTACAGGGCCAAACATTGTTCTTCGGTCACCTGGGGGCGTTCACTCCTTGGGTCACACTCCGGACTCCTAACCCTCGCGGCGGGCTGAGGTATCGATGGGGACAGGAAAAATCAAAATATATCGTTAACTCACATTTTTCATTTTCCAAGGTTAGTTTTCATGTTACTGTACACATATTTTAAATGATTTAGGTGAGGTATAAAGTTTTCTTACTGATTTGATTTATGGTCAATCTTTTGAACGGTTCTTTTGGTCAACTAATTCGTTCCTTCGGGCGCGTTCAAGTACTGATTAATTTCTCCCGTCTCACGAAGTTTGGACACACACTACACACACACAGTCGCCACAAATTCTAACATGCCGACACCGCCATTTTCGCGACACCCTGGAAATTAAGGGGTGCGATCAGTAACTCACTTTGCACCGCCTGATGGTCATTTATCGAGCTGTCAAACGAAAAGCAAGGTCAGAGTAAAAGGTAACCGGGAGAGATGGGCACGTGCAACCTCCCCCTCTGACAGTCGCGACAACACTGACCACAGGCCCACAACGCGGCCTCCCCGTCGTAGGGTTTCCAGATTCCCAAGACCAAATTATCGTATAACTTATTACAAAATCATCGTATACAGCGCGGGGGTTTATCGTAGAGCATTAGCACTTCGTCACTCTTATAAATTGCCAATAAACCTCTTTTATCGCTATTAAATCTCACTTATTGTTCTGGAGTGCCATTACTGCATATAATGGTAAAGCATATAATAAATCTGTGTACAGTGTGGTGATAAATGAAACACCCGTGTCTATATAACAGCAGGATGTGTGACGTACATTGTGAGTGTCTGGAAAATGAGAAATCCATCAACCCTGATTAATTTCTGTGAGCCGGATCATTTTCTTTCTCGTTCCTCCCGTGATTACTTGCGATTGCTTAACATCATCGACTTTTTTACCATCAGTCTTCATCACTTCCTACAGTCTCTTGATAATGAAATAAAAACAGTATAATAATAATAATGATAATGAAACTCGGAAAACTCAAGCCCTGAACTCTGGACGCAAAGTGTCGCTCGGTATGCCTTCTCCAAGCCTTCCGCACGGACTCGCTATACAACCTCCATAACTTTGATGACCTAATCAGTTCATCGTCCCTTCACACCGCATCACTGACAAAAGCTCGGTCGAAATCTGGGGTTTAGGAGTTAACGCGCCCACAAGGATAAACTATGTCGACCCAAAATGAACTTGACCTTTGATCCCTTGACCTTGCTGACCTAATCAGTTTACTGACCCTTCATACTTCATCAGTGACAAAAGTTTGGTCGAAATTCGTCGAGGGGTTAGGGAGATCCTGCTCACAATCATAAACTAAGTCGACCCCATATGACCTTGACCTTTGACCATGCTGACCTAATCAGCTCATTATCTCCTAATCACTCATCCTCCCCTCATACTGCATCACTGACAAAAGTTTGGTGGAAATCCGTCCATGAGTTCAGAAGATATCGCGCCCACACGTGTCACGGACGCACGCACCTACTCACGCACCCACGGACGGACAGACCAATCACTTAATGCCTCCTCCACCATAGGTGGACAGAGGCATGATAATAACAATAATAATAATAATAATAATAATAATAATAATTAAACACGATAATGCTGATATGATGATGATGATGACAAATTATTGTGAATATTATAAGTACTACAGGTGCGGGGCTCACCATCTACTCACTCATGTTGTGCTGTTCTCGGGTGTCTGCCGTTTCCTCTCCTCCATCCTTCTTTCCTTCCATCCTCTTCTGTCTTTCCTTCATTCTTTCCTCATCCTTTTTGCCTACGGGTGACTTTACACTCCCTCTTCTGTCTTTCTTTCCTTCATTCTTTCCGCTTCCTTCTGCCTGTGGGTGACTCTACACTGAGTGGCAAGCCAAATGGTTTCCTGTGCACCAGGAAACCATAAACTACGCTGGGTGGTAACCATATATCCAGCTTTTGGCGCCTGGTGGTTTAGTGGGTAATTATTCCGCTCCAGTCGGATTGAGCCGCTGAAGGTTTTTATCCAAGGGATGGTTGGGGTTTATTGCTCACGTAATGCCACTCAGGGATGAGTGAGGCTGGTCACTCTCGTCTTAAATGTCAGGACCAACTGCCTAGCCCCGGGGTCCTACGCTCCTCATGGGGCAACGTAGGATTGGATGATGGATGGGTGGATATAACTACTACTAGTGCTGCTACAAATGCTTTCCACCACCACCACCACCACCACCACCACCACCACGACCATCATCCTCATCATCACTAGTTCCTGTTTCTGGCCCTATTTATATTCTGAATACTACCTATGATATAAATTGGGATCATGCACTACCCATATATATAGACCTATACACTAGCTCTCCATGATGGTATTTGACTTCAGTGTGACATGTTAAAAGGAAATAAAAATGTACAAGATCTGGTGCTGAGGTGTAGATGATGATGATGATGATGATGATGATGATGATGATGATGATGAGGAGGAGGAGGAGGAGGAGGAGGATTCAGTTTTAATGATTAAATGACGACAATGATGATGATGATGACACGATGCCTTGCAGTGAGATGTACATGTGTGTACTGATATGATGATGGCAACGACGATATTACGTGCTGACAGTGTAAGCAATAATTGGAAATACTGGCATGATGTCTAGCACCGAGATGTGAGTATTGGTGTTCATATGATGATGATGGTTCTGATGATGATGATGATTTAGAAAGCGGCTAATAAAAACGACAGTGGCATGATGATTATAATTATTACCATGCTGTCTTAACCGGTACACTACATCATCATCATCATCATCATCATCATCCCCATCACCATCACTGTCACTGCTCTTCGTACTGTACAGCTATTATCATGATGATCATCATCATCATCTAATTCTGTATTGCCCCATGAGGAACGTAGGAGCCCGGGGCTAGGCAAGTTGGTCCAGACATTTAAGATGACAGTGACCGGCCTCACTCATCCCTGAGTGGCATTACGTGAACAATAAATCCCAACATCCCCTTGAATATAAACTTGCGCCGGCTCAGTCCGATTGGAGCGCCTTAATTGCCAATTAGATCACCAGGCGCCATAATTTGGTTTTATGGTTACCATCTAGAGTTGTAAATGGTTTCCTGGTGTGCAGGGAACCATTTGGCTTGTCACTCAGTGAAGAGTCACCCGTAGGCAGAAGGATGAGGAAAGAAAGGAAAGAAACACAGAAGAGGAAGGAAGGCAAGAAGGAAGAGAAGAAAGGGCAGTCATCCAAAACCAGCACTACATCGAGTGACTGAATGGTGAGCGCCCCCACCTACCACCAAGATGGTGCACATGATAAATGGGGTCACGCACCTTCCACATAAATACATTATTAGCTCTGCATGATGTTATTTTACTCCAGCATGACATGTTAAATACTGTCTGCCACACTCTTATGTCATATGGTGCTGAGGTGCAGGTGTGGTGCAGATGATGATGGTGGTGGTGGCAGTGATAATGATGATGATGATGATGATGATGATGATGATGATTTCGTGTGTTAATGATGACAAATGATGATGATGATGCACAGTGTTAATGATGATAATGATGACTGCACTACCACTAAATCTTCACAAAATCATTTTTGCTCATGACAGTATAGAGATGTTACACAGATACCCCACAATGATAACCAAGGAGATGCACCGTCCACACTGCATCATGCTATTTCACCCTAGCATGATAAGATAAACAGGTGCCAGACTGTATGTGATGTGGTGATGAGATGGTATCCATTGTCATTTTTCTCACTAACATCACTATAATTTCTATCATCACCATCATCATTCCTATCTGTTTTTATTATTATTTCATTACTACTACTACTACTACTACTACTACTACGACGACGACGACGACGATGATGATGATGATGATGATTTATTTATTTCACACATCCGCTGTATGCCTAGAAATGACGGCGCCAGGAAGCAGCAAGCTTTTCTGCCTCATATTTTTTCAGTGCTTCCCTGCTTCACGTTATTCCAAGGTTCTGCTAAGCGGAGGGGATTTCAGGCAACCTTCCCCCTCCCTCCTCCCCACCCCCTTCTTCTACTCCTGCCCCTTTAGTCGCTTTCTACAATTATAATGAAAGTAATAAAAATAATAATGTAATAATAATAATAACAGTAATAATAATAATAATATACTAAGTACTGCTATTACAACTACTACTACTACTTTTACTACTACTACTACTACTAATAATAATAATAATAATAATAATAATTAGATAACAAGTACTACTACTACTGCTACTACTACTAGTAGTAGTCATAATAATAATAATAATAATAGTAATAATAATAGCAGTAGTAGTAACAGTCTTGCTGGTAACTCATTATAATCATCACAGTCGTAATTACAAAACTCAAAGCAAATAAAATACTCTGTCCACACCAACTAGTCACGTTCGTGTGTGTGTGTGTGTGTGTGTGTGTGTGTGTGTGTGTGTGTGTGTGTGTGTGTGTGTGTGTGAGTGTGAGAGAGAGAGAGAGAGAGAGAGAGAGAGAGAGAGAGAGAGAGAGAGAGAGAGAGAGAGAGAGAGAGAGAGAGATTCTACACACAGACTCCACAGCCCGTTCCCTGAGGCCAAGACGCTCTCCTACACGCCACACACCTTGACATGAGTTGACGTGACCATTTCCGTGCAGTATGGCGGCTACTAAGACCCAAGAATGTAAATAAAGACCCAAAGATGTAAATAAAGACCCAAGGATGTAAATAAAGACCCACGAATGTAAATAAAGACCCACGAATGTAAATAAAGACTCAAGGCCCAAGGATGTAAATAATGACCCAAGGATGTAAATAAAGACCCAAGGATGTAAATAAAGACCCAAGGACGTAAATAAAGACCCAAGGATGTAAATACAGACGCAGTTGTAAATAAAGACCCAAGGATGTAAATAAAGACCCAAGGATGTAAATACAGACGCAGTTGTAAATAAAGACCCAAGGAAGTAAATAAAGACCCAAGGATGTAAATAAAAACACGAAAAAACCTAATTCGGTAGTGATCTGACCCGTGAGCCGAAATAATGGCCGGCGTCGATAAATCCATACACATTATTTACAACTTGCCACGTGAGTTATGTTTACTGCCACAACGCTTACGAGGGGAGGGACGGAGGGAGGGGAGGGGAGGGGAGAGGAGGGAAGGGGAGTATGGGGAGGGGAGCGGAGAGAAAAGGAGGGGAGGAGAAGGGATGGGATGGGATGGGATGGGATGGGATGGGATGGGAGGGGAGGGGAGGGGAGGGGAGGGGAGGGGAGGGAGGGAAGGGAAGGGAAGGGAAGGGAAGGGAAGGGAAGGGAAGGGAAGGGAAGGGAAGGGAAGGGAGGGGAGGGGAGGGGAGGGGAGGGGGAGCATGGGGAGGGGTGAGGAATATAAAAGGATACTGAAGTTGAACAGAAGATGCAGGGGAAGGCACAGGAATAGTGTGGAAGGGGAAGATGATGGGGAGTAGAGGGAAGGTGAGTGGTGTGGAGGAGGAAGGTGATGGGGAGTAGTAGGGAAGACTGAAGATGTGGGAAAGTGTGAGGAGTGGTGTAGAAACTGACTGCAGAGTGGTAGCGAAGTAGTGATGTGTGGTTGGGAAGTGAGAGGGTTTGGTTGGCTGGGAAATGATAAGGAGTGTTGGGGAAAAGACTGGGGACTGATCGGATGGTGAAGGGAAGTGGTGGGGGAGTGAATGGGGAATGGTGGGGAAGTGAGTGGGAAGAGGTGGGGAGAATGAGTGGGACTGGTGGGAGAGTGAGTGTTACCGGTGGGGAAATGAGTAGAGTAAGATTGGTGGGGAGAGAGTAGTGGAGGACGGATTAGATGGAGGTATGGTGGGGGACGGACTGAGGGTAGGTGTGAGGAAGGACAGACATGGGGAAGTTGAGGAAGGAGAAAGAGGGGGGTTGTGAGAAAGGACATGGGATGGGATGAGTGGGGAAGAATAGATTGAGAGTCTGACAAAGAAATGGGGAGAGAAGTGATGGGGAAGAGAGTCGGTGTAGGTGAAGGGGAAGAGTGAGCGTAGGGTGAAGGGTGATAGAGAGGGGTAAAGGGTAAGTGATGATGAAGAGGGAAGATGAGGCAGAAGGGAGACAACAGAAGGGGAGGGACAGGAGAAAAAGGGGGATAGGTGAGAGGGGGGGGGAAGAGGGAAAGGGCTGCAACAAGGAGTGAAAATGGTGGAGAGGCATGATAAGTTGTGAATGGGGTAGGATGAGGGTATGAAGAGGAGAAAAGAGGGAGGAGTGAGGGGAGGTACAAGGTGGAAGGGTGAGGAAGGGGTGCGAGGAGGGCGAGGGCGAGCGAGGGGAGGGGTTAGAGCAGAATAAGGGGAGAGGGGGAGGAGTTAGAGCAGAATAAGGGGAGAGGGGGAGGGGTGAGAGAGCAGGAGAAGGGTTGAGAGGGAGGGGGTGAGGGCGGAGCAAACAGAGAGCCATTATTGCTACCAAAAAGAGCACTGGATTAATGAACGCAATGGTGGGTGGGTGCGGTGAAAGTCTACGGTAATCGCTGCCCGCATTTCATTTATTCCTCCCTCTCCCCCCACAATACATTTTTTTTTTTGAGGGGGGGGACTGCTGCTTAATGGCGCGTACTTTTGGCTCGGCTGGCTGGAAAATGAGATATAACTTTAACTTCTTTTCCTTCATCATCAACACAATGTAACTGCTGTACTTTTTTCACCTCTTTCTCATCCTCCTGTTCCATTGTCACCACCACAAATAGTAATAATAATAATAATAATAATAATAATAATAATAATAATATAATAATAATAATAATCACAATCATCGTCATCATCATCATCATCATCACCTGCTAGCATTTATAAACTATTCTGGCTCTTATCAGTATCATTATCGTTATCAACACTGCTTCCCATCCGTCGTAATTCTCACTGCCATCAATATGATCACACCTTAACCACGTCACTCCTAAAATAAAAACAAGACTTACATACAACAATGGACTTCCTTCCGTCATTACAAAATAAACTACACATTTCGAGAACAACAAATTGGATATGAAGGGGGAGAAAGCCAGCGTTATTTACAAGTCCTCAACTTTAATCAGAAATTCAAAATGTCTCAACTTTCCCAACGCGTAATTCGTATGCTAACAGAACGTCTCAACTCCATAGTTTTAAAGTCTTCTGAGTTTATAAAAAGTTTCGCTCACATCTTTCACCCTCCAGAAGGTAAGACGCGTTCTGGTGTACATCTCTCTCTCTCTCTCTCTCTCTGTTTATATATATATGCGATGGCGGGTGTAAGGATGAATTTTAGTTGCTCTCTGGGCTTGAAGGCGAGAGGATGTCTTCGACTATACTGAGAGAGAGAGAGAGAGAGAGAGAGAGAGAGAGAGAGAATGAATCGCCAAACCAGAAAAATAAACTCAAATCTCTATCAGACTCATCCGAAAAAAGTCACATATAGAAACACACACACACACACACACACACACACACACACACACACACACACACACACACAAAATAACTACAGTAAAAATAAAAAAAGACTAATGATCCTAGACGATCACCTACCGCAACAGAAAAAAAATTATCGAAAAAATTATAAAGTAATAAATATATCTATATCTCCACCCATCGACATGTACGCCCCCCGAGAGCTATTTTCATCTAATTACTCATGATAGGGGGCTAATGAGGACCCGCTAATGACCTTGTTTATGCCTCCTAATTGGCTAGTTATCAGCGGAGCGATTCATCAAAGCCGCCTGTCGTCAATACCTTCGCGTCCTTCGCTGGCTGAAAGAGGGAAAAGGAAAAAAATGATGGTCTGCCCCGCGAAAATATGCAAAAAAATACATATATAAATGGAAAAAGATGGCCCGGTACTTGAAGCTATCAAAGTAAATAATAATAATAATAATAATAATAATAATAATAATAATAATAATAATAATAAATAATAATAATAATAAAAATAATAATAATAATAATAATAATAATAATAATAATAAAAATAATAATAATAATAATAATAATAATAATAATAGTAATTAAATATCTAAAATTGCTGTAGCAATATTCAAAGAACTCTATGTTCCAGGTGAAAATACCTTTGTTAGCACTGTAAACATAATACTGAGGGGCTTTTGGTATGGCTCAATTTTCCTAACAAATTTTGACCTGCGACCTTGAGATCAAGGCCAAGGCCATTCATACTGTGCATATAATGTTTATTCATGAACCACATTTCCACCGAGTTCGTCAAAATCGGCCAAATACTTTCCGATTTAGCACTTTTAGGCATGAGGCGGCCGTTTTAATTTCCCTCAATATCTCATGAAGTATTTGTTGGATATCAGAGTCACAATACCCAGGTGCATTACTGTATGTTGTCGAGTACATACTGGAACATTTGCAAAGCAATCGATTCAGTAGTATTTGCTGTGCTGGAGTGCAGAAATTGAAAAAAAAAATTAACAAGTCGCCAGTGCGGTGCTAGTGTTAGGGAAAAAAATGTGCTAAAGGAAGCCTGCAACCAAGATACATCACTCCTGAAAATATCAAATCTCTATCTCGAACCGCCTTGGAATGACAGCCTTCAAGATCTTCCCCTCCCCCCATCCCCCCGCCCCTCCAAAAAATATCTACATTATCAATAAGAACTCACCAGAATGTTGAATTCTTAACATTACTACTACTACTACTGCTACTACTACTACTACTCCTACTACTACTAGTACTACTACTACTACTTACTACTACTACTACAACTTACTACTACTACTACTACTACTTACTACTACTGCTACTACTACTATTAATAATACCAGATAGAAAGATTGATAACCCGTCCGTGAAAATATCCCTCCAAAATAATGGCCCTCTCGTGAAAAACAGACAAATTATCAAGGAGAAAAAAATGCACATGACTGAGAAAAATGTCAGCTTACTAAGAAAAATAGTGTCAGTATTTTCCATCTTGCGTAAAATGACGGAGGTGGAAGGAATGCTGAGTGAGATACCTGCCAATAGCCCTAATTAACCACCTGCCATCCGTTCAGGTATTTCCTTGGTGTATTCTTGCTACCTCCAGACGATTTTATTCAGCCTGAGAGGGGGTTTCTGAATGGCGAGGGGTTTGATACAGCCGTCATTAACCCCTTCGCTACTAGAGGTCCCGCCTGGCTTGAATAAAATCATCTGGTGGCAACAAAAATAAATGAAAAAATAAATGAGAGAGAGAGAGAGAGAGAGAGAAATGCGTCGCCAGATTGGAGGGGTTAAAAACAGGTATTCACGTTAATACTAATGCACAACATTAAGTATAAAGGAGTGGTGTGATTTTCTCTACTGTACAAGTGTAAACAATGGCGAGTAACAAGGATGCGATGCTAGGTGCAAGTCAATGGCAGTGATTTAAAAAAAAAAAAAAGCGAAGAAAAAACTGAGATGCCAATGTAATTTTAACATCATGGCATTAATTGGACAATGAAATAGATGCCTGATATTTTTTTTTTTCTGAAGCACAAGGATGGGGTGTAACAGAATAAAACACGAGACACTGCATATACACGCTGGTAATAATATGTGCAATTGCACTACTGATAAACACGGTAATAACACTGATATAAACGGCAAACTGTATCACAAACACTAATGAATTTGATCAATTTCCTAAGAAGAGATAACGTACCCAAACAGTCATCAATGAAGTAAAAATAATAAGGAATATGGTAGCCACCATGAATGAATCTCGTAACCGCACATACAACAAATATTAGCATAAAATTGATCTACCTGGTCAGCGTACAGGAATAATGAATAACAAACATCTTACCTTTGACAATGATAAACCTGGTAACAGTAATAACGAAACAAGTAAATAAGTATACCGTTTATACTTCAACACGGCCTGAAATCGCCACCTCCCCATCTTGACTGCAGAGTTGTAACACGAGACTAATATTAAAAGAAGATGTTATTATGGTCATGATGAAGTGCTATAGAAAGTGCCATAGTAGTGTCTTTTCCTGCCATTGAGGTACGGGCGACATGCAACATATATACAGTATATATATATATATATATATATATATATATATATATATATATATATATATATATATATATAGATAGATAGATAGATAGATAGATAGATATAATATCTATCTATCTATCTATCTATCTATATATATATATAGATAGATAGATAGAGATATCTATCTATCTATCTATCTATCTACCTATATATATATCTATATAACTATATATCTATCTATCTATCTATCTATCTATATATATATACATCTATATCTATATATATATATGAACATTTGTGTTGTCAAAGTAAAAACTAAAATATACATGAACGTGCAAACAGGAAATAAATGTTCGTGACTAATGAAGCTGGCAATGATTCCGATGAAAAGTTATAATTTAATTACTACTGCCGTGTAATGGCTGCACAATGTTTATGCTACATTTCAATCACAACGTCATTTCACTCGAATTCCCATAAAAAATTAAGTAGGTAGGATTTTAAAAAAAAGCACAAAAGCAGGTGACCTAACAGTGTAATAGGACAAACATTTACAAATTATTCAAGTCCTCGAATTTTGTGTTCTATGTAATAAGCATTTTTTTTCTTTCCGATTTCACAAACATCTGATAGAAAAATTCTGGCGACTATAAAAATCAACCCGCAACCCATAACATGTACATTTTCATATATGCTTCCTCCATCTATTTCTATACTCTATATATTCCATACAAAGCCATTTACAATATCGTGTTATCCTGGTCCCTCAAGCATCCTCCCATTTGTCACCTCACTCTTATATACCCACTTTTCATTTTTCTTTTCTTATCTCTTCATTCCAAACGCCCTTACCATCAACAAGCATACTCTCCTCTTATCTCTGATCAATTATTTCCCTATCACATACCTCTTACTAATGTTTCTAATCATAGGCAATCTCCCCAACCCACGCATACATCTTAACAATCCCACTTCCGCTTCTTTTCTCTTAGTTTTTCTCAGTTACGCCAATATTCTAAAGCCTCACATCCACATATGAACTGGCCATTACCCCACCTTCAGGTAATCTTTTTGCAGCTTCGTCAGGTACAAAACCTTCATGGCATTTGCAACTTTTCTTCCTTGAACCAAATTTACTCTAAACTATTCCATTAGTTTAAGTCGCCTCTCTCAACAACAATTACGTTTCTCTTCTCTATATTAACTTATATTTGTCACCCCTCAAATAAAAAAAAAAATGAACCAGTCTTCCTTGAGCCAATCTACTCCAAACTATTCCACTACTTCGTCACCTTCTCTCTGAACAACTACTATTTTACTCATCTCTAAGCTAACTTCCAGATCTCGCCGCTCATACAGATTCACAAAACTGAAGGTCATGAGAGATCCTCTTGGCTATCATCACAACAAAATCAACACAGTCGAATCTCTATAGCTGCATACGAGTTAAGATGTCATGTTTTTTGCAGAAAGTTTGAACCCCTAGAGATACAAGCTGGCGACGAGTTATTTCATCATCTCCCTTTCATACGAATCGAAAATATAAAACTGAGAAAGAGAAATGATTGCCAAGAGCCCCTACATCCCAAGAACGTCAAAGATATATTTTTCTTGCTGTTACCCAACGATTTTCTTCAAATTAAGACAACACCTTAATACTGAAGAGTTTTAATGAAGGCTACACACAACCTTCGAGCTAGAAAATTCTCTTTCTAGCCGTCTAAGGAAAGCAGGAGTAAAATTTAATGAACCGTCTGTAACAGCAAGAAAATAGTCTGTAGACAGCAGGAACAGAATTTAAGAAGTAATCGTACGGAAACGGTTAAGTGGAGTATACATATAACCCCCTAAAATCTCTCCTCAAATGGAAATCGTCTGAAGAACTTTTAGATGTCACGGTACTGAAAGGGTAAAATGAATTCCAAATATTATCGTAGTGACAAATGAATTCTAAATTTAACACTTCCATTTTAAGATTCCCCTGAAATGAATAAAATTGCTTTCTGATAACGAAAACAATGAGGTCATGGTACTGATGGGGTAAAACAGGTCACATTGATGACACATTTGCCTCATTCCCGCCAAACACATGTGGGATATATCAAATTAGCCTCTGTTAAGGCTTTACCCAAATACGATTACACCCACACCCAGATTACTCACTCTAAATATACACATGAATGGTCTTACTCTCAAACAAGATAGCAGAAATACGATTCACAAATATAATTTATATATCTATGCTTTATCTAAGTACCTAATATAAATACTGTGTATATATATATATATATATATATATATATATATATATATATATATATATATATATATATATATATATATATATTCTTAAAACCAAGTCGAACAAAAATCGTCTTGTAACAACAAGAATAAAGTATAAGTAACGTGTTCAGACCGAAGGTGTTAACTATTATTAAAAAAAAAAATATTTAAAAAAAAGTTACCTTCAGTGATGTTCACTACTTGAAAGGTGATTTACAAAATGCAACGAAGGACGAGAAGGATGGATAAAGGCGTGAAGTAGAGAATGATCAAGGAGGTGGGAAGATAAGGTGATGGAGAGGATGACTAACTAGAAAGATGATAGGTAAGAAGGTGAAGGAGAGGATGACTAAGGAGGAGGAGGACAGATAAGAAGGCGACGGAGAGGATGACGAAGGAGGAAGAGGATTGATCAGGAACGGGAGAGTATCCCAAGAACGAGGTGGATGGCAAAGGAGAAGGACTGAAGAAAACCAATGTAGATGAATAAGAAGGTAAAAGTAAATGACGAGAAACATTAAAACAAGAATGGGATGGAGAAACATTGAAAGAGGAATGAGATGGAGAAATGTAAAAAAAAAAATACTAATGAGATGGAGAAGCAATAAATAAAAAAAAATGAGATGGAGAAGCAATAAAATAATAACGAGATAGAGAAACAATAATATAATAATGAAATGGAGAGCTAAAGAGGAAGGCTAAATAAGAGAAGATTATTTTGACTGGCAGAGACGTAAGAAGTTGCCTGATGACAGAATACCTTGGAGTCACATTTATCCCGTCTGCACTTGATGAACTCCGGGATTAGGCGTCCGGCAATGGCATATATATACCTGGATAATAACAGTAAAATAATCCGGTGTGAATGATATATACTGGCATTCCACCCAATTTTAAATAATTCCGTGACGTATAATCTGGCTATTAGTTGATTGGTAGAGAAAAATATATTGTTAGGATTATCTTAGAACCGAGAGAAATATTACTGAGGGTATAATATGTGACGATGAGAATTCCGGTACTCTTTTTTTACTTTTAACTTGCATAAATTATCCCTTCATGATGATGTTTCTGTGTGTGTGTGTGTGTGTGTGTGTGTGTGTGTGTGTGTGTGTGTGTGTGTGTGTGTGTGTGTGTGTGTGTGTGTGTGTGTGTGTGTGTGTGTGTGTGTGTGTGTGTGTGTGTGTGTGTGTGTGTGTGTGTGTGTGAGAGAGAGAGAGCAACACAACAAAAACAGCTTGACAAGGTTGACGTTCTTCTCCAGGGCTGACCTGTTGTTAAGAACATAGGTCAGAGATCAAGGTCACATGGAAAGGTCGTTTCATCCGATTTAAATCAAAGTTGGAGGAAGGGTTGGGGGTAAGGCAAGGGTGAAGTAAAAAGTCTTAAGTGATTCAATCTGGAGCAAAATTGGTGGAGGGGTTGAAGGTCAGGCATGGATGAAGTGATTTAAAATTGAAATCAAATGGTCATAGGTCAAGGCCACAGGGAATGTCAACTTAATTTTCATCCGATGTGGACCTAACTTGGCAGAAGGGTTGAGGGTCAGGCAAAGATGAAGTCATTCGATTCTGAGAACAATCAGTCGAATAAGGTCAAAGGTCAAAGTCAAATGTTAGGTCCTTAGATCACTTGTAGGTCACGGATGTTGCACTTTCTGAGCACTCCTTGTCTCTCATATATTCATTTATCACAGTGTATATAAAGGGATGTCAATGTAGCTACAAATCTATGTATACTTCTCTATATACTTTCCTTATTTTCCTACGTCTGTCCATTTTCTCTTAATTAATTTATCTGCCTTTCCATCTATCTATTTATCTTCATTCGTCTGTCTACCTATCTATCCATCTATCTATACTTATCGATCTACGTGTATATACTGATATGTCTATAAATAAATACAATTCTATCTAACTGTCTATATATTTACCCTGCATCGTCCTCCGTCATTTGAGTTCCTAAATTTCTGTATAACTATGACTCAAATCTTTTCTGAATTTGTCTATCTACACATCTATCAACATATCCATCTCTACGTAACTACAAATATATTTACTTTATATAATTACCTGCACCTTCCTCAATCGCCAATTTTCTGTCCATCCATCTACCTATCTATCTATCTCAGTCTACCAAGAGCTATGTGCCTATCCCTATGTAACAATGTATCTATGTAACTGTCTATATATTTAGGTGCATCTTCCCCCGTGTGTCCATTTGTCCTCTCCGTCCATTCATCTATCACTGTCTATCCACCAGTCAGTCTGACACTCTAGCATCCTACATTCCAGACCATTAGCGAGGCCTCTCTCTCTCTCTCTCTCTCTCTCTCTCTCTCTCTCTCTCTCTCTCTCTCTCTCTCTCTCTCTCTCCACTTAACCACCTACTGAACCAAATCATTTCCGCCTCATAATCTCTTTTCCCCTCTCCACAAATCCAATAATCCGCATCCCCACATCTATCTCTTGGTTTATCTATCAATCTATATTTACTAATCTGTCTATTCACCTATTTTACATTTTATATATATATATATATATATATATATATATATATATATATATATATATATATATATATAATTTTTTCATCTATCCACCCAACCGTCCATCTAACAGCTGATTTCCATCCACGCAACCATCGATCAATTTGTCTATCTATATATCTTTTTATCAGTCTACCTATCTACCTGCATCTGTCAGACAATCAATCTGTCTAATTAATCTGTCAGTCTGTCTAGTCTATCTATCTACCTGACGGCTCTTGAGCCACATCTATCTAATCCCCGTGATAAAAACCCAAAATCCCATCCCACTCTTTTCCTTAAAAAAAAAAAAAAAAGTCATCTCCAGTGTTATTTCATTACAGGCCTTAATTCTATACGTACAAAATTTTACACACACACACACACACACACACACATATATATATATATATATATATATATATATATATATATATATATATATATATATATATATATATATATATATATATATATATATATTCTGTTCGCTGAATCATACCGGTACTTGAAAAATGAGCAAGAAATCATCTATAAACTCTATAGTACATATTAACCCCTTATCTGTCTATTGGTCTATTTATCTACATCTATTAATCGATCCATTAATAATTATTTCTCAAATTACCGTCATTCCCATCCAATAAATCATCAATCTACCTTCCGGTACAGTACTTATTTCCATCTATTCAATCCATTCAATCATCCATTCATCGATCAATATATCTATCTACGTCTATATCAGTTTATCAGCCTCTCAGTCTACCTACATCTATACGCCCATTTATAAGTCTATCCGTCTATATTTATCTGTCTATACCTACATCAACGTATTTAATATATCTATCAGTCTATCTACCCAACGATCCTTAAGCCCCATCTCTCTAATCTCCGTTATAAAAGTCCCAAATCCCATCCCACGCTTTCCATGCAATAAATAAAAAAAATAATAATACAAATAATAATAATAATAATAAAAATAATAATGATAACAATAATAATAATAATAATAATAATAATAATAATAATAATAATAATAATCTCAAAAAGCCATGTGCGATATTCATTTCATTACAGGGCTAAATTCTATACCAATATAATTTTAAACACGTACCCACATATCATTTTTTTTGTTCAGTGAATTGTACCGGCGCTCCACAAATGTGCATAAATTTATCTATTATCTATTTGGTTTATCGCACCTATTAACCCATTAATTCATCTATTAGGTATATCGTACCTATTACCCATTAATTTATCTATTGGCTATCGCACCTATTACCCATAAATTTATCTATTGGTCTATCGCACCTATTACCCATAAATTTATCTACCTATTACCCATAAATTTATCTATTGGTCTATCGCACCTATTACCCATAAATTTATCTATTGGTCTATCGCACCTATAAACCTATAAATTTATCTATGGGTCTATCGTACTTATTAACCCTCTCGTGGCGTACTGTATCTACATTGCATTTTATTTCGGCTAAAGCAGATATTTTCCCAGGCTCGATAATAATGATAATAATAATAATAATAATAATAATAATAATAATAATAATAATCAAACTATCACCACTAACGATTTGTCCGAAAAAGTATTATATTCCAAATTACATCGGACCATTTCATTCAGCTAAAGCAGACCCACCGTAGGGAAAAGGTAAATTAATTTCTTATTGAGTCAGAGAGTTTCAACACCTGTCAAAAACAAACATTTATATTACACCTTGAGAGGGGCTGCACAGGTGATCTTTAACTTTTCACCTCATTCGTGACGACAGGAGTTCGCTACGCTGCATAAAATTATCAAAGGGTAGCGAAATAAATACATAAAAGGAGAAAGAAAGAAAGAAGAAGGAAAGTGAGTAAGAAAGAATGAAAAATATAATAAAGACGTCACTCTACAGTTAGTTAATTGGTACTTACTCTCACCCTATCACCAAAAGAAATCTCACACCTGAACAAAATCGTCTTACGGTTATAAAGGTGAAATGACAAGCGTGCTCGTTGACAGTGTGACCTACACCGCGCCATGAAATTGTAAAGAATGGGAGAGGGGAGAGGGGGAGGAAATGGGCGTCGTGAGCAAAGAAATGGAAGGGATGTGTTGGAACTGTGGTACTGTGTGTGTGTGGGGGGGTGCTATAGGAGTAATAAATGAAGTAAAGAAATGAGGTAAAGAAATGAAGTAATGACCGTGAGTGACAAATATATGGATGTGACGAACTGGCACTGCTGTGGAGGAGAGGAGGGGAGCAATACGGAATCAACGGCCTAAGTACAGGTATACTGAAGGTTTACATCAAAGTCATATCCAAGATGAAAATAAGCCAGCGTTACTCTCATTTAATCTCGCGTTACTCTTATTTAAGCTCGCGTTACTCTCAATTAAGCTCGCGTTACTCTCAATTAAGCTCGCGTTAGTCTCAGTTAAGCTTCCGTTACTCTCAGTGAAGCTTCCGTTACTCTCAATGAAGCTCCCGTTACTCTCAATTAAGTTCGCGTTACTTTCAATTAAGCTCAAGTTACTCTCAGTTAAGTTTCTGTTACTCCCACTTAAGCCCACGTTAAGCTCTACTACCTGTCACCTTCCGGCAAAAATGAATCCTCGTACTGAAGGGATAAAGGATATGTTACAACCCTACGCCGCCGAAACCACTGCATTATCGAAAAAAAAAAAAATCTCGATGCTTCTTGGAAATTCGAATCCATACGAGGACCATATGACCTTCAATCCTTTCAGCTCCTACACCGACCACTGGCTCAGGTGAGGTCAATCAGGTAAAATATTAAAGATTAGCGTGCAGGTGTAATGATGTGCTAGTCCTCCAGCGTGACGGCTTTTGCACCTTGAACTACAACGCTCACACACATCTAGCTGAGTATGTATGAAAAACGAGAACGACAGTGATAATGATAAAAATGATAATAGTAATAATAACAATCTAAATAATAATAATAATAATAATAATAATAATAATAATAAAAATTTAAAAAAATAAAATTATTATTAATTCCATCCATTCATCCATCATCCAAGCCTACGATGCCCCATGAGGAGCGTAGGAGCCCGGGGCTAGGCAGTTGGTCCTGACATTTAAGATGAGAGTGACTAATAATATTCATAATAATAATAATAATAATGATAATAATAACAATGATGACGATAATAATAATAATAATAATAATAATAATAATAATAATAATAATAATAATAAATAATAATAATAATAATAATAATAATAAATAATAATAATAATAATAATAATAATAATAACTGAAAAAGAGTGAAAAATCTGACTTCCAAAGGGCTTTAAAAACCACTAAAAATATTTATTGGGGACGACTTACTAGCGATTTTACGTACTGTTTTACTCGACACTGGGAGTCCGACAAGGTGCTAAGTCTTAAGCTGCTGAGAAAAGACTAAGGCGTCCTTTTGCATTCTCAACACTGTCCCAACTTCAAAATCACCACCACCACCATCAACACCATCAATCATCATTATCATCCAGATCCCTTTTATCACCTACGAATGGGGTGAGGTAGGGTCCAAGGAGAAAGAAAAAACATGGTAGAAGGAGAACAAGCTAAAATTTCCCCAACAAAATGAACCACAACTCACCATTCAAGCACCTGGAATCCTGACTCCCAGACTGGCATTTCCCTTTAACCACTTCTCTCCAATTACGTCTGCTTTACTTCACTCTTGTCACATGATTTTATCAGGTTTATGGAAGACATTTTTTTCCAACGAGTGGAGGGTTAAGATAGCCTTACACTGATCCCTTCAGTGAAAAAGTCTCGTCTAAACAATTCTCTGGTAGCAGCAAGACCGAAACGAAAAAAAAAAAAAAAGTCCCAGAAGCGATGAGTTTAATGGCCGGGAATCCCAAAGCTGGACTCTCTCTCTCTCTCTCTCTCTCTCTCTCTCTCTCTCTCTCTCTCGGGCGAAGGAGAGTCAGGATAAAGTGGATTATATACTCCCACCCTCAGGTCACGGGGATCAGTTAAGATGTGCCGACTCAGCAAAAATGGAGTCTTCCCCCCTCCCTTCCATTCTCTCTCTCTCTCTCTCTCTCTCTCTCTCTCTCTCTCCTGCTGTGCTATCTTTTCCTCCCACTTCTATGATTAAAGTATTGTACTATGTGTTAGGGCCGGAGCACCGCGTAGGTCTGTGTATCTATGTAACGATGTAATCAAGGATTATCTTTCTTTAATAACATATTTTTTAAGTCTTCCATTTTTTCGATCCTTTGCTCTCCCCCTCTCTCTAACACACACACACACACACACACACACACACACACACACACACAAGTTACTATTTCATTACTCCCATTCTAAAGAAGACGATGTCGAAGCTAAAAACGAACACACACACACACACACACACACACACACACACTCTCTCTCTCTCTCTCTCTCTCTCTCTCTCTCTCTCTCAGTATTTCTCATGCCTCATTACGCCGTACTAACATTTATTACAGTTTTGCTTTCATTTCAATTTGATTCTCTGATCCACGTGATTAAAATGTATAATTTGCTTCATAAATGTGTATTAGTATTTTTATCAATGTTCAAAATACCCGCGTTCTGTGAGGAGTTCAGCGTTTCAAATAAATATGCTCGAAAGGTGTTTAAATATTATATACGCGATTTTCCCCCCCTAAAACTCAGTGTCTAATATCGGCTTAATATCCACATTCAGTAATAATAATAATAGTAATAATAATAATAATAATAATAATAATAATAATAATAATAATAATAATAATAATTAATAATGAGATAATGATGATGCCAATGATGACCTCGAAGTGATGATGTTGATGATGATGATGATGATGATGGCAGCATACCTATTCCCCCACCCACCCCAAAAAGTGGAGAATATCACAAATGTATAATAATGAACAGTGCAGGTAAATGTGCCCTACCTGCATGAACTGATGACTGAAGCTTTCGATACTGGCGGCCCCACCTCACTGGCGTAAGTCTTCCACGCTGTGTGCTTCACTTGATTAAGCCTCTCTCGCAAAGCCTATTGGGTGGAGACCTCATAATAATAATAATAATAATAATAATAATAATAATAATAATAATAAAATAAATGAATAATAAGTAAAATCCACGTTCCAAACTAAAGCACGCGGACATATATATGAACAAGCCATCTTCTTCCCTGCAGCCCACTCTCCCCACTCCTACCCCCCCTCTTTTCCCCTCCTCCCCTCTTCCTCCCTCTTCCTCCCCCCTCTCCCCCTCCGTAGAGCAGCCTGAATATATTTTTGTGGGGGAATATTTTGCACCACTGTGAGGGGCAAATGGCCAAACCGTGTCACTTTCGCTGCCCCCCCTCAAACTCGGCAGCCGGGCAAGGAAAATGGAGGAGAGAAAAATCCAGAGCAAAATATATATATATGTTAAAGCTACATAAACCATAAATAGCGCTCGGCTGGAATGGAGAGGCTGTCTGAAAGGGGGATGATGGGGGTAAGAGAGATGGGCTGTGTGAGGGGCTTATGAGGAGGGGGAGGCAGGGGGGTGTGGGGGAAGAAGCTGGGGGTTGTTGGTGAGAGATGGGAGAAGTGGGGGAGTGAGGCAAGGCAGGGGAGGGAGAAAGGGAGGCAGGGAAGGGATGGGAGAGAGAGGTAGGGATTTAGAAAGGGTCTGAGAGGGAAAGGGTGGAGGTGAGGGAGACTAAAAGTATTCAGGGTTCTAGTGTATGTTTCAAAACACACACACACACACACACACACACACACACACACACACACACACACATACACACACACACACACACACACACAGCACGGGGAGTCGAAACAGCGTGCACCGTCAAAACTAATATGCTTGGCTGATCGAAAATATTTAAGTGTAAGAAGAGGAAGAAAACTGCATAAATAAAATTTGCTTTAGAAACTCACGGATTGCTGTACATTCTTAATACAAACAAGTATACGCCATTATCACTATGCTGAACTGTCAATCTTTTGTATTAGGTAACTACATCATGTTTTTCTGTCTTATATTTGGAGAGTGACTGGTAATGATGGTAGTTTATCTATCTATCTACTGCCAGACGCCTTAATCCCGTAAGGGGTGGCCACAAACAAATCGCCTCCATGTCGCCCTGTCCTCTGCCATTTCATTGTCCTGCTCCCAGCTCACACCCTCCTCTCTCATATACCTCTTCAATCCACCCCTCAATCTCATCCTTGGCATTCCCCTCCCTCTCTCCCCCTCCACCTCACTCACATACACTCTCCTCGTCAGTCTCTCACTCTCCATCCTCTCCACATGGCCAAACCACCTCAATGTGTTTCTCCTAATGGTTCCTATCACATCCACATGCACACCACAATGCTCCTTCACATCCTCATTTGTCAGCCTGTCTGTCCATGTAACTAGCTCCTCTCAAATAACTCATTTCCACTGCTCTCACTCTTGACTTCTGTCCCTCCAACAAGGTTCAAACTTCACTTCCATATGTTAGAGTTGGTATCACAATACTGTCATGTAGAAACTTTTTCACTTCCATGTTCACTTCCCTGTTTCTTATCACTGCTTTCAAGGAACCAGCAACCTTTCTTTCTTGTCGTACCGTTTCAAGAACTTCACCCTCCAAACTTCCATCCTTACTCATCACACTACCCAGGTACTTAAACACACTCACATTTTCCATCTCCCCCTCATCCATCCTCACTGTATATTCACTGACTTCACTTCTCTCGAAGACCATCACTTTACTCTTCCCTTCATTCACCTTTAGATTCCGTTTCATACACACTCCCAAACTCATCCACCAAGCCTTGCAGCTCCCCTTCGTCTTCACTTAACAACACAGTATCATCTGCAAACAATAGAACAGGGAGTTTCCAAACACTGCCCTCTCTCACTAGGGCCGCCCCAACGTCTACTGCCCTACCTTCTATCTCATTTATAACTCCATCCATATACAGACTGAACAACCATGGAGACATGACACATCCTTGTTTCAACCCAACCTTCAAACAGAAAAATTCACTCAGTTCTCTATCCACACGCACTGTAGCCTTAGCACCCTCATACACACATGATAGTAATAATATTAAAATGGAAAAGATAGGGAATAAAAATCAATAAAAACAACCACATAAAACACCAAAATAATATCAAATTTTCAAGTAATAAAATATATAAGGTACATTAACAACACTACTACTACTACTAATAATAATAATAATAACTAGAATTCTGAAATTGCTGAAGTAATATTCAAAGAACTCCACATTCCGGATGAAAATACTTTTGTTATCACTGTTGACCTAATATTAAGGGACTTTTGGTATAACTCACAATTTTTTATGGATTATGACCTGTGACTCTGAGACCAAGGTCATTCATACTATGCAAATCATGTTCATTCATGAACCACTACATTTCCACCGAGTTCGTCAAAATCGGCTATATACTTTCCGATTTGGCACGTTCAGGCATAAGGCTGCCATTTTGATTTTTCTCAGTATCTCAAAAAATATTTGTAGGATCTCAGTTTCAATACCCATGTGCACTAGTATATGCTGACTACTTACTGGAACGTTTGCAAAGCAATCGATTCAATAGTTTTTGCTGCGTAGGAATGGAAAACTGAATAAATATCATAGAGGGCGCTAGCACAGCGCTAGTGCCAGGAAAAAAAAATGTGCCAAATGAAGCCTGCAACCAAGATATATTACTCCCGAAAATTTCAAATCTCTACCTCGAACGGTCTTGGAATGCAAGCCTTTACTAGGTTTCCCCCTCAAAAAAAAAAATATATATATATATATATATATATATATATATATATATATATATATATATATATATATATATATACAATATCAATAAGAACACCACAGAATGTGGAGTTCTTAATAATGTTTGCATATCTGTACTCGTACGTAGAACATGGAATCATATGCAATAACTGGGTTTCTTTCAATACTACACATCTACACTAAACATGGTAAAATTATGCATGATGTCATTAATATACAGCCTATGGTACCTACGGGCGAGCAAAGCAAGAGGAAAAATACGAATACAATGGAGTACAAAGGAACATAAACAGCAACAATCTACTGGTCCTATTTTGGCAGTATTTTATTTTATTTACGTATTTGATTTATTATCGTTATTTTTTTTGGGGGGAGGGTAGATTTCAATTAAGGAATTTTATCCGAAGGCATGGGGAGCAAAGCAGGAAGCATATCGTCCAGACACATCACCCTCTCGTTACACAGTTCAGTATACCCAGGCTTGGTGATCTTAAGTGTAGTAAGTAACCACAATCCAGGATATAATGTTCTGGAGTATACGATTTTCTCCCCTCCACAGACAAGCCACTCAGAACAATTACCACTATTACTAAAAGAACCCCACTAATCTTTATCCCCGTCGTAACCCGGTCATTACAATACCACAATGTCTTTTATGGCGACTGTACATTAAGGATTTTGTAGAGTACACAGTGTAAGCTGACGTCACGGTGGATCTGTGGCAACGCACTTGTCTAATGATCAGTGTATGGCTTGAGCCCTGGGTTCGAACTCAGGGACGTGATGGACATGTAAGGTGTTGGTAGAGCTTTTCCTATGCCTCTATCTTCGCACCCAGTCTGTTTATTCCTACGACTTATACAGACTGCCACAGACATATCCACTACAGCACATCCACTTTCACAACCACTGCTCTGATTAATAAATACTCCTTCCCTATCTATTTCTGCAACTAGTAAGACAAAGAATAAAATTCATACTGTTCCCATTTGTCCATCAAGTACAAAGAAAAAGTTAGCAGCACAGATGATAACAGATTTACGACATGAGCACACAGCGGTGAGAATTTTAATAACAAATCTCAGAAGAGCAGGGGACAGAATGATCCAGAAAAAAAAAAAAAAAACTTCTAGCAGTGAGACAAGGCAAAGGAGTTTAGTTCATTGCTTCAGAAAATATATATCTGCGACTGCTGGACAAAAATGGAAGCAGACATCATCGTAACGAAGGGGTTAAGCCACTTTAATCTATCTACCTACCTACCCATCTATCTCTGTATCTGTCTATTAGCCTAACTAACAATCCCTGATTCATTACTCTCTCTCTCTCTCTCTCTCTCTCTCTCTCTCTCTCTCTCTCTCTCTCTCTCTCAGGAAACACAATACGATGGAAAGAATAATAAGCGAGATGAAACATGGAGGTGTAAATCAAGAATGGCAAAAATGTAACTTATGGCCGTGTAAGACAAAGGGAGAGGAAAATGAGAGAGAGAGAGAGAGAGAGAGAGAGAGAGAGAGAGAGAGAGAGAGAGAGAGCAGCTACTAAATAATAAATAAAAGAGAAGAGATGGGAGCGGAAAAAGAGAGAAGAAATAAGATGCAGGAGAAGAGAAAAAACGAGACGAGATGATTAGAATAGTCTAATGAAGTGATGAATAAAAAAAGTAACTAAGAGATGAGGAAAGAGAAGAAAAAACAAGGAAAAAAAAAACACCAGGACGCCCACACCCATAAAACCACCAAGAAATAAAAAACACCCATCAAAACAATAAAACCCAAAACAAGAAAACAAACCTAAAATTACCCAAAATCATAAAATAAAGACAAAATTACCCAAAATCCCACAGCAGGAGAAACAGAAAACGAATCCACGCAACCATGAATCCAATTTGAGGGATAACTATAGAATTCCGGGTGCGTCTTGTACACCGCATTTATCAAGCTTCGTGGTGGGCAGGATGCAGTTAATCAAGGCTCAGGGATTATGCGTCTTTCCCAGAACTACGTCGTAAAATTGTGTGTGTGTGTGTGTGTGTGTGTGTGTGTGTGTGTGTGTGTGTGTGTGTGTGTGTGTGTGTGTGTGTGTGTGTGTGTGTGTGTGTGTGTGTGTGTGTGTGTGTGTGTGTGTGTCTTATTAAGTTTGTGTGTGTTATTTTGTTTTGTGTGTGTGCCTGTGTTTAGCACTTACTATGTACAGTATATGTGCATTTACCTTGTGCTCATGTCTGCATTCTGTGTGTGTGTGTGTGTGTGTGTGTGTGTGTGTTTGTGTGTGTGTACGCACGTTTCTCTGTGTATGCTTTCTTCTGTGTTTCTGGGTGTTTATGTTTGTTTTGTATGTTTGTTCGTGCCTTTATCTCTCTGGCCCCCTCCTCCCCAGCCCCCCCCCTCTCTCTCTCTCTGGGGGATGTGTACGAGTACCGTATGTTAATTTGTGCATCTAGCCATGTCTGCTGTGTACATGAATATTTCTCTCTCTCTCTCTCTCTCTCTCTCTCTCTCTCTCTCTTTCCTTTATGCACCAACGTCTATACCAGATGTCTGTATCTCCAACTGTGTGTGTGTGTGTGTGCGTGTGTGTATACCGTGCGAGTACTTGTGCATGTGCGTGCTTGTGCGTAACTCCATCACAATCTATTTTCCATACTCTTAGCCGGCCCTGGATACTTTAACTGGGTTGGGTATGCATTAGCAACAGTAATAGTATGAAGGTCGCGAATATCACAATCTGAAACGAAGATTATTTACCAGATTTCGTGCTCACATTTGTCTATTTCTGAATCCCTCCCATGAAATATATTTAGTGGGAAAGTTGGGTTCGGATGATGATGATGATGATGATGATTATGATGACAGACGTAATCAATAATACCTTTAGTAGCAGTAGTAGGAATAAGAACACTAACAATATCAACAAAAAAGATCTCACACACACACACACACACACACACGCATCTCTTATGGGACACCGGGTATAATGAACAGTCTCCCCTCTCCCTCAACCCATCTCCTTTCCGGCCATACTAAAGCTAAAATAAAATGAGGGCAGATTACTTTTATTCTCTCTCTCTCTCTCTCTCTCTCTCTCTCTCTCTCTCTCTCTCTCTCTCTCTCTCTCTCTCTCTTCTTATGGCGGGATAAAGCGAGGGGAGAGACTTATGCAGATGGCCCATGAGAGTGTTACGAGGAGTGGAGTGTGGACTGAGGAGAAGCTAAAATGGATAGGTGGACGGATTGGTCGATGGATAGATGGATGGATGGGTGGTTTGTGGTGATCTATAGGTGGATGGATGGGTGGGTGATTTGTGGTGATTAATAAAAGTTTTTTTTTTTTCTGTCAAAATTATGATGACTGATTTCGTTGAACCATTAACACCTTTAGCCCGATGATTTATCTTCTTATTTTTAATATCTAGGGTCACATGTTGCTGTGGATGGAAGAATAGATGCAGAAGTGAAGTTTAGAATAAATGAAGTAGGAAAGGTGCTGGGAGGAATGAAAAAAGTGTTTAAATGTCGTTCGCTTAGAATGGATGTAAAGAGAAGGCTGTATGAGGGCGTTGTGGTACCGACTGCGTTATATGGGGCTGAAATATGGAATATGGGTGTAGCAGAGAGGAAAAGTTTGAATGTAATGGAGATAAGGTGTCTGAGGAGTATGTGTGGAGTGACGCGTATGGATCGAGTGCGAAATGATGAAGTGCGAAGAAGAACTGGAGTTGTTCGGGAGATGGCCGGTAGAGTTGAGCAGAGGGTGTTGCGATGGTTTGGGCATATGGAGAGAATGGATAATGAGCGATTGGTGAAAAAGATAACTAGATCTGATGTGAGAGGTGTAAGGCTGAAAGGAAGACCACGAATAGGATGGATGGACAGTGTGAAGAGAGCGCTGGATGCGAGAGGGATGTCTGTTGAGCAAGGAAGAGTGGCTGTGCGTGACAGAAATAAATGGAGAGAAATTGTGAATGAATAAGTGATGACGTAGCCCTGAGGGGATATTCTCCCGCATTTGGTCTGATCAGCTAGTCAGGTCAGGTGCGGGTCTGTTATGATGTGGCAGGGGTAAACCAGTTCTGCTGTCGGGCCCTGCTGCGGATGTCACTGATTGCATTGCGCAGTTGACCCTTGTGCGGTGTGGTGCGGTGAGGATCTGTCCGTTCTCCCCTTTGGGGCTAAGATGCGAATGAATGTGTTTGAATGGATGAGTAAATGGGGAGTGTGTCGTCCTGTCTCGGCTACCTCCCTTTCCTTGGGGGAAGCAGCCTAGGTATATAGGTAGATAGATTTTTGCTTCAGTTTACTACACTTGAGAGAAACTTTTAACAGTGAGAGACAGACAAAAGTATCGATTAACTCTTTTCACCTTTATTTTCCTCATGAAGCTGATTAAAATCGTCTGAAGGTGGCAGCTCTGAAAATAACATGCCATCAGGCTGAGCAGGTAGTAAAAAGAAAACATTACTTACTACCATCATCTCTGACATCAAAATAATCACACTGTTTTTACACTAACTTGGCCCAAAATCTCCATTTCGCCGTCTTGAATTATTAGTCGTAGTAAGTTCACACTGGAATGTGAAATTTGTCACGAAGAAGTGCTATGGAAAGGATGTTGAGCCGTAGCACCGTTATTTTCTGCCACTAAGCTACGCGAAATAAGCTGCAAATGGACGAAAAACTGCGCCAGGTTAAGGTAAAAGAAGTATAGTGTTCATTATCATGATCATCATTATCTTCTACTATAATTATTTTTAGACGCTGATTTTATTTTTACCAGATCTGATGAATAACTGAAAGCTCTTAGCCAATTTAACTCATTCAATTCTGTAACATCTTTTCTTCTTGCTATTTCCAGACGATTATTTTCACTTTAGGATACACTTGCATGACAGGATGGATCAGATAAAACCTTGCTCAACCCCTACACTATTACAGCTGTGTGTGTGTGTGTGTGTGTGTGTGTGTGTGTGTGTGTGTGTGTGTGTGTGTGTGTGTGTGTGTGTGTGTGTGTGTGTGTGTGTGTGTGTGTGTGTGTGTGTGTGTGTGTGTGTGTGTGTGTGTGTGTGTGTGTGTGTGTGTGTGTGTGTTTCTAAGCAATTTTTCAGCTTTTAATAGCATATTTGTGATACTCCCCTTCCGTGAGTTACTACCTCCTCTCCCAATTACCCTATAATGGCCCTTTACTGCCCTCTCAATGGCTCCGTTATTACACTGTTAAAGATCTGCTATTATACATGGCTGACTTATTTGCTATTTTTATATTTCGGTAAGCTATGATTTTATTACGACAATAATACATCATCACAATGCCGTTTCCTTATTAATACAGTATTTCATAATCATATCGTCATTCGTCTAATAACTTCGATGCATGATTTTTTTCTACTCTAGTTTTATCACCATTATTACCATCAACATCAAATCAACTCTCAGCTTTCCCAAAAGTATAATTAACCTCATCTGTTTAATGGTAGTATCATCACATTTATAATAATCAACAACTTCATGGAGGCGATTTGTTTGCGGCCACCCCTTCCGGAATTCAGGCGTCTGGCAATAGACAGACAGAGAACAACGTCAGCATCACCACAATCTTCACAAAAGTACCATCATTATCACCATCATGTTCATCTTCGTTAGCATTATGACCACCAACTTTAAAACCATCATCATCACAATAATCAAATTTATCAGACGGTACCAACACCATCATCATCTGTATCGCTATCGTGATTATCAGTAGTGGCACTATCATCATCACCATCATCACTAACCCAACCACCACCACCACCCTCATCACCACTATCATCACCACCATCCCACATATCAACACCATCATCATCTGTATCGCTATCGTGATTATCAGTAGCGGCACTATCACCATCACCACCACCCATCACCACCATCACCCTCATCACCACCATCCCACAACATCCCTGTGCCTTCACTTCACATCCCTATATACTCCGTCGCCACATTCCACCTTCCACCACACTACTCCACACGCCCATCCCTAAACGTCCACCCGAGAAATACACCCACCTAACGCCCACTCCCTCTCTATATATCATACCATTTGTCGGATATATGTGGGATATACTCGAGCTATAATTCAGCTCAACATGCGCTTCCATATTTGCGGGGTGATTTGTGTGATGATGCCTGGATTTAAACTCTCTATCTTTTATTTATCTTTGCGTGGGTTTAGAGGACATTATTTTCAGCGCCAGTTTTGCGTCCGTTCGGATTGTGTGTACTGATATTCCTGCGTGAGTTCAGATTGCGTGTACTGATATTCCTACGTGCTTTCGGATTGCGTGTACTGATATTTCTGCGTGCATTCGGATTGCGTGTACTGATGTCCCTGCGTGCACTGCGTGAGTTTGCTATTCCATGCACTCAGTTTCGTTTCCACTGGCTTACTTCCAGAACAAGAAGCGTTTACTTATATTCAAGGAGTAATAAGTATATCCAGTATATTCAAGCCAACGTATATTCAGGCTGCGTGCACTGACATACCTGCGTGCGTTGAGATGGTGTTTATCTATTCCACGCAATCTATCTTGTTTGTACTTTACATGCATGATATTAAAGATGAATCGAGCTTATTGCATATTATCATTTTCCGTTCCAACTCCCACCTTCCGTGTGTTCAAAATGTATGCACCTTGGTACTTTTCTGCGTTAAAGTGTGTGTGTGTGTGTGTGTGTGTGTGTGTGTGTGTGTGTGTGTGTGTGTGTGTGTGTGTGTGTGTAATCTACCCCTTACACTCAATCTAGCGTGCGTTAGGGTACTTCGAGCGCAAGGAACGTTTAGCACACACTATAGGCATAACAGCTCTTTTCCACGCACACTCAGTTTTACGTTCGTTCCTGCTGGGTGCGTTGAGTGGCTGACGTGCATGAAGCGTGGAGCCACACTTAGGACGTAATCGCTCAATCCCACACACTGAATAATGCGTGCGTGCTGGCAGATGGCCGGAATTATCACCCTTTCTTGCCTACTCTAGAAGCAGGTGAAGCCCATGTTTGTGTGCGGTGAGTATTAGACAGCACGGCAAAGACTGCGTGCACCGAGGCGTTGCTTGCGTTCAGAGGGCCTACAATGAGGTACTTGCTTGCGTTTAGATTCCATGCACTGACGAAATTGTGTGCACTGAGGTACTTACATGCGTTCAGAGAGTATTTTTTGATGTACAGTACTTGCGAGCTCTTAGTTAGCACGCAATCAGATAACTACGTGCGTTCAGAATGCGTGAACTGATAACTTTGTGTGCGTCAGAGATGTGTGCAAGTAACTACCTGGGTGTATTCAGAATTCGAGCATCCAAGCATCTGTGTTCACGAAATATAACCCACACTGAGAACGTACTACTCTATCCCACACACTCAAAACCGCGCGCATGCGTGCGGGCAGGAGGCGAAAAAGATTATCACCTCACCTCACTACACCACAACAAAGTTTGGTCCATATCTACAGGTGATGAGATTAGGCAGAGAGACAAGGAATGCACGAAACTACATACATGAGATTAAACAGGGAGACAAGGAATGCACGAAACTATATACGTGAGATTAGACAAGGAGACAGGGAATGCACTAAACTGTACACAAAAACAATTGATCATAACCTAAGGAGAGAAAGAGAGATTTCCCTTTAAGATTAAGTACGGAAACACCTGTCAAAAAATTATACATATCATGATAATTTTTCCTATTTAACCGAGCAGAGTCATCCGGTGGTACAGTGTGTTTACTCCAACCTGAAAAAAATCTCTAACCACTTTCAGCCCGGTTAATGGCCAGCTGTGATCAGATTGAAGGGCTGATCTGACTAGTAACCAAGGAGATTCATTACTACCTCATAACCCAAGGCTCATAAAATTTTAAGCAACCACGACTTTGTATTCAACTTGTCAGTGGCAGTTCCCTAAAAAAAAAAAAAATAAAAAAAAAAAAAAATAATAAAAATTAACTATAGCAAGATTATAAAATACTAAATTGTAATAAACCTGAAGGAGTTTATGGGGACTCTTATTTATCTCCTTAATCTCTTTAGTCCGATGACCCTTTTTTTTTTTTTTCATTCTTGCTGCTACTACGTGATTTTATTCAGTTTAGGAAAAACCCCTACGGAGATAAGAGGTTAGTGAAGGTTTCTAACCCATCAGGTCAAGACGTTAATCATGAGGTGAATAAAATCGTTCGTAGGTGGCAAATAATAATAATGACTGATAATTAATGACGATGATTATGATGATGATGATGATGATGGTGATGATGATGATGATGATGATGATGATGACGATGATGATGATGATGATGATCTACTACCACCACCACTTCTACTACTACTACTACTACTACTACTACTACTAATAATAATAATAATAATAATAATCGCTGAAGTTCGCCTGGCAGTAGAAAGGATACAATAAGTCCTTGTACTGAAGATAACCTCATCAAGCTGAGCAGTATTTCATTTATTTTATTTTCGTTCTTTCTTTCTCTTTTTTGCTTTTTCATACCTGGAATAATCAGGTCGTTAGGGACGTTTCTAAAAGTGCAGAAGGGACTGTGTTCGATACTTTTTTTTTTTTTTGTATGGTCGTCTTTTAACATGGTCTTCTACCCTCCAGATGTACCTGGGGTTACAATAATAATAATAATAATAATAATAATAATAACAACAACAACAACAACAACAACTACTACTACTACTTCCACCGTCGAACAATTTCATTCAGCTCAGAAGATAATTTTTTAGTAGATGTGTTTACTTGAGCCTTGAGTGTCATCTGCGTGCACGAGAAACTAAACGGCGTTGCGTGTAGAGAACAGCAAATATGGCAGTGCACACAACCACATTCTAAGGATATTACGTTACTCATTACCATTTTGAGTGCACAGATCACCAGTGGCTTAGTCCTTTCAGCACGCCGTTTACGTGCACGAGAATCAAATAACTACATGCAAAAGAAACAAATAACACACCCAAAAATTTAGTTCCACTCATCATCATCATCATCATCATCATCATCATACTGACCTCCACACCTAAAGAAGAGATGAAGTTGGGTCCAGAGAGCAAGAAAAATCACATGACACACCCCAAAATGTAATCCCTGTCACCACCACCACCACCATCATCATCATCATCACCATCATCACACCTAAAGATGGGGTAAGGTAGGTCCCAAAAAACAAGAAAACAGAAAAAAACATTGGCAGGGAGAACTAATCAGCAGCATGCTCAGTATAATGGGTCACACACTCATTTACTCGCCATTCAAGTCCCTGGAATCCTGGCTCAACCTCTCATACAACTTCATTTGAGGCAGTACTCTAGGTGGGATAAGAGGCTTCGTAACACGAATTCTCCAGCGATTTATCTTCCTCAATACACCTAACATTCTATTGTACGTCAATGATAAGGTCTTAATAACGACAAAGTTTGCATCCATAATAGACACGAGGATACTGAGGATTAACGTGTAGAATAAATCGCTATGGAAGAGGTATTGCGAAAATCTCCACAGCCACTTGGAACAAATTTTAATCCCTTCCCTAAAAGAAATTCGTTAATCAGGATCAAATCGCCGTGTGGTATCAAAGACGTAAAAAGTGTAATACCATCGTAATACAGTGAATAATAAAAAGTTCTAACCCAGTCGCTGCCATTTTATTTCTCGGAGTGAATAAAATCGTCTGGTAGTAGAAACGATAAAATAAATGATGCTTGCGTAGTGTTCAGGGATACTGTTGACAACCTCTTCGTTACCAGACGCCTCTTAGCTGAATAAAATCGTCTGACGGAAGCAAAAGTGTAATATACCAAACTTCATCGTATTCAAGGCTAGATAAAAAAAAAATCTCGTAGTTCAAATAATGGTGTAATGTAGCAAGTTGCGTGCAAAACAAGCGAACCTCGGTGCACGCAACGACACACCTCATCAACGTGATCTTAACGCCTGTCCTTGCGTGCACACAGGCACCACTACAATGGTTCGGCTTGCGTGCACGAATGAGATGAAACGTTACGTGCATTCCAGATCGAACAGAACACACACACACACACACACACTCCCCCTAGCTCTAAATCTGGTTGCTCTCAAACCAAATCAGCGGCATACAGAAAAACCAGCTCAATGCACGGAATAAAAAAACGAATTCCGGACGCTGTGTGTGTGTGTGTGTGTGTGTGTGTGTGTGTGTGTGTGTGTGTGTGTGTGTGTGTGTGTGTGTGTGTGTGTGTGTGTGTGTGTGTGTGTGTGTGTGTGTGTGTGTGTGTGTGTGTGTGAGTGAGTGAGTGAGTGAGTGAGTGAGTGAGTGAGTGAGTGTGTGCGCGCGCGCGCGCGTGTGCGTGCGTGCGTGCGTGCGTGCGTGCGTGCGTGCGTGCGTGCGTGTGTGTGTGTGTGTGTGTGTGTGTGTGTGTGTGTGTGTGTGTGTGTGTGTGTGTGTGTGTGATGATTTGGCGTGCATGTGCGTGTGCGTGCGGGGTATGCAAGACCTACCAGGTAAACGCCCTGTAATTTAGCGGTGCGGGGGGCAAGTCAATCCCGTATTTCACCCGGGTTACCAGCAGGGATGATAGCAGGGTGGTGAGGCTATCTTGTTATTTCTAAGCCCCCTCCCCACTGCCCCCAGCTCCCCTCTCTCCCCCACAGCAAACCCCTCCTTTAACCCCTACTGCCCCCTCTCCCCGACCCCACTCACTCTTGACACCCCAGTCCCCCATTACTCCTTCCCCTTTCCCTTATTTTCGATCCACCCTCCACCCCCAATTTTCATTCCTCAACTACTTCCCAGCGTCCCCTCTCTCCTTCCCCTCTTTTTTTTTTATTCCGACCCCCTCCCACTTACCCTTTCCCCTCCCAGTTTCCACATTTTTGACTCCCCTCCCCCACCTTTATTTCTAGCCCCCCAACCCTACCCTTACTTTCCCTTCTCTCAATTTTGATACCCCAGTTCCCTGCTACCTTTTCTTCCCTTCTTTTCTCATACTTCAACTCTTCACTTTATTTCTGATCCCCCATTCTCCCACTCCTAACCCTCCGAGGCCCTCTCTTCCCCCTCCATCTCACGTTAGACCTCTCACCCCTCATCCCCTCCCCCTCCTCATCCCTATCCTCTCTACCTCTAACTTTCGATTACTCCGCCCCGTGTAGCTAATGACCCATCCTCCCCTCCCACTTTATAACACCTCATACCCCCACCCTCTCACGTTCTCTCCCCCTCTCACTAACTCCACCGTCCCTCCAACCTTCAACCTTATCTTGTTCATTTTTATACCACCCCCTCCAGCTTCTCTCTGTACCTTTCCTACACTCTTTGACACACTTTCTTCTTCCCTCGTCCTGCCTTCCTCTCCCCTTCCCCCTTCAGTCTTCAATCTCCAACCCCACGTCCATTTGCATACCATCCCCTCCCTCCACCGTCCCCTGCTCCCTCCACACCTTATCCCCTCCCTTTCCTTTCCTTCCTCTTCACCTCCTCACGACAAATGTTTTATGCAAAATATGAATGAACTCAAGGCTGAGAGCAAACACAGCTTGACCTTTGTAAAGAAACTCAGAATAAAACGGTCAGTTTTAAGGTCCATTCATTTCGCGATGCCTGTACACATTGCATTTAAAAGACAGGTCCGAGACTGCGGGAACAAGAGACAGACAGTTTAAGAGTTAACTCCAAACTCTGCCTCCCCAACCCCTTCTTCATATCCACAATACCCTCCCCCCCTCGTCCCTTCCCACCTACAAGCCCAACCCACTTCTTATACATTCATACTACCCACTCTCGCTTACCCCCCCCCTCTTCCATCCTGACCCTATCCACCACACACAATCCCTTCCCTCCATTCCTACCTGCAATTTTTCTAACAAACTGTTCCTTCATTTCCGATCCCTTCCCTCGCCTGCCTTCCAAATCATCCTCCCATTTTTTTTTTTTTTTTTTAATTTCTATAACGTTCCCCCTTCCCATTTTTTTCAATACCCTCTCCAGCTCTCGTTTCCATTCCCCTCCCTCCTAACTCCCACCTTCCCCAGATCAACATCCCCCTCCTTCCCTTATACCCTGACCTCCATTCCCCCTCGCCCCTGTTATTTCCCTCCCAGCACCTACCTTACCCACATCAACATCCTCCCCCTCTTTACCAACTATATAAATTCTCCTCCCTCCCTCAATTCCCCACTCCTGATTCCTCGATTCCCTAAACTCCCCTCCTCCTCAACCAGACCCTTAACCCCCTTTCCTCCCATTCCCCTTAACCACAACCTCTCCCTCTACCTTCCAGCAACCCTCCTTCCTCCCAAACCTCTTTACCTCATGGTTCATCCTCCAGTACCCCCAACCCCACCACCAATCCTACCATCCTGGATCTCCTCCACCCCCTTCCCCACCCCCTGCTACTCTCTAATTCCTATTCTTCGAGCTCCCTATTCTTCTTCTACTTTCCCTTTTTCACAACGAACACATTTTTCCCACAAAACCTCGTCCTTCTCAGATATTAATCCTTCCCCATGTACTATCCTTCGCCTACTTTCCCTACTCATTCTTCAATCGTCGCTTTCCTCCCTTTTTTCTCTTTCCCTAACCTCTTCCTCCTCCCTTTCTCAGTCTTCTCTCCCTGTCTCCAGTTCCTCTATACTCTCTCTCTCTCCTATTCCTTATTCTCGCCCTCATTCTCCCTACCTTTCTTCCGTACTTTCTCTCTCTCTCTCTCTCTCTCACACACACACACACACACACACACACACACACACACACACACACACACACACACATCAGTATCCTCTCAGTGATTTTACTTTTCTGTTTCTCACTCACAAGGCACTCTTCGACTTGCTTCCTTCACTACTCTTCATGCACTCTCACTTCTAATTCTCACTACTTAATCCTCTCCCCTTTCCCATACCACTTTCCATTACATTTCCCTCTTCTCCCCTCACCGCTCCATTCCTCACTTATTCCACTTTTCTAACATGCTCCTTCCCTGTGTGTGTGTGTGTGTGTGTGTGTGTGTGTGTGTGTGTGTGTGTGTGTGTGTGTGTGTGTGTGTGTGTTTCTGCATCCCCGCCAAAGAAAGCTTGTGTATGCAGATTCCAATGTTCCTCAGACTCAATAGCTGTGCGAACGGCAAATATCCGGGTACTTGTGGCAGCGATGAGGATGAAGAGCTTTGGCTAGTGATATTCCTGTTATTACCTCCGCTGACGAAGTTGGAGGAGGTTACGTATTCACTACTGTTTGTCTGTCTGTTTGTTTGTTTGTTTGTCCGCAAGATCTCACAAAATTATTGATGGATTGCATTGAAATTTTGTGGATGTGTGGGTCATGGGCCAAGGAAGAGTTTACGAAATTTTGGTGGTGATCTGAGCTGTTTAATACAGGCGTTGGCGGAGGCATGCGCTCTCTAAGTGCACTTAACTGGATGCTACTACTACTGTTATTGTCGCCATTAGTATTATGATCTGCCTGTGTTCCTGATATATGGGGCAGCACAAGATTCGATAAACGACATAAAATATAGCAGTAAATAATAATAATAATGATAAATAATAATAATATGATGACTTTACTAGTATTACCATCCTCACTATAATCACCATCCTCATTATCACCAAACATTACATTTCCACAATCACTGTGTACAAATGATACTAGTCAGTCCTGCCTAGTTCTCCATGTACTCTCAGATTCTTCCACATCCTCAACCTTGTACCTGTCCCCTAAAACCCTCAACCCCTTCCCTACGAGGATCTCCTTAGCTCCACCTGATACTCTAACATTCTCCCACTCACCTGATCTTCCTTCCACCTTGTACTCCTCCCCTAACCCCTACACTACGATGCTCTATTTGGCTCTACCTCATACCCTTACACCTTCCCCCTCTCCCGGCTTCTTCCCACTTCGTATTGTATTCGTCCCCTCCAGTTCCTAAGATCTTCAACCAGGGCACGTATTTAGCCCCATCAGGTCCTCTTAAGATCCTCACACTTTCTCTTCGTTCTGTTTCTCACCTTGTACTCCTCCACACTCTCTCTCTCTCACACACACACACACACACACACACACACACACACACACACGTATTTATTTGCTTTGATACAAGAAAAAAAAAATCTAGCCCTTTTTCGGTTCCCTAATTACGTCACATCACGCACTACGAAAAAATGACTACAAAAAAAATCGGTGGCCCAATTTACCTATACAAAACAGCAAATAACCCAATACATTTTTTACTGGGCTGCTGAATGAAGATGTATATTTCTGATGATGTATTTGCCCCCTCAATGCAATGGAGTCCTTTTTTTTTTTCTTTTTCTTTTTTCATCCCATGCCTGTTACTTCCTGACGATCACGCTTAGCCCGGGAGACGCTTATTCTTTTTCACTGGAGGGGTTTGATATGGTCTTTATAAACCCCTTTCGCTACTACGGTGCCCCCCTAAGCCGCATAAAATCGTCTAGCATACATCGAGAAAAGAATAATAATTGTGTCCTTTCGGCAGCCTCATTTTAGGGAATTTCAATCGTCTGGCTGCTAGGATTTCCCCCCATATGAAGAAAATCGTCTCGTGACAGCCTGGATAAAGTACTTCAGTGCATCCATACATGTAGCTAGGTTATTAAAAAAAAAAAAAAAAAAAACTAAATCCCTCTTACTACTACAATTTTTCTCAGCTGAACAAAATCGTCTGGCGTTTGTCTGGATAACGTCTAGGTACATATATATTGTTGTAAAAGTTAAGCCATGCAAGAAGGGTAAGTGAGTCTTGTAGGAGAAATGTATGTCACTATTGGGAATAATGATATAACTTGGCGATAAGACCGGGGATGAGGTAATGGTATGGGGAGGAGAGGTATATGACCGAGTGTGGTGTGTGATGGAGGGAGGGCAAGTTGATGGCGTGGGCAGTGAATGATATGGAGGCAACCTATTTGTGGCCATCTCTCCAGGATGAAGGCGTCTGGCTCTATACACAGTAGTTATAGTAGACTGATCTTCGAGACTGAACACAAATAAAGACATTTATCGAAGAAAGTCAGGTTTACAATCACCAGACCAATTCACTAACACCAATAAATTATGAGAACCTTGACCAATAACAAAGTAAATGAAAATGAACTTAACTGATTAAGCCTACAGAGAAGCAGACCATCCTGTCTTTGACCATATCACTTTCTAAAAACTTGCTGCTCATACTTAGAGGATACTGTCCAGCTCCCTTAAAAATAACGTAGAGTATTAATATATAAAAAGTAAATATATGAGCTCTTGTCAACATCTATTCACACCAATTTCCAGGAAAATTTGGGAAAAGAGGAAACAGTCATTCTTTTACTTTCAGTTTCGTTTCAAAATTGACATCCTCAGACCTGTGCTACCACACTCCGTCACTATCACTTTAGCAACATTTCATTCTATCAATTACTCAATCTAACAAGCTATCACTCTATCACTCCCTCACTCTAGCAAGGTTCCACTCCTTCACTCTAGCAAGATCTCAATCACTACCTCAATCTCATTCAATCACTCCCTTACTCTTTCACCTACCATCCACAATTGCGTGGCCATCCTACCACCCATTAAGCCCTCTGCACTCTCAGGTGATCCTCGTGGTCTTTCATTGTTACGTACTCACGCTCCATCACTCTCTCTATTACACTACCTCACTCTGTTATTACCTATCCCAGCCCTACTCCACTGCTACCTGTCCCAAACCAAATCTATCGCTACCTCTCTATCTGCCACACTCCCACTCTATTACTCCCTTTCAATCCTATCCTCATTCCAACACCTTCTCCCACTCTGTCATTCCACTCAAGCACATTCTCCATCATGCTCTCACTGATGTACTGTACGTCATTCTTTTAATCAAGCACAGCCCTCTTCACTCCATCAATACAGTTCCCTCTCACTCTAGTACTCTCTCACTCTAGCACCAGTCTCTCACTCACTCCTTATCACCCAGGCACACTCCCTCACTCTAACACACTACCTATCAGTGCGTGACCCTCCTTCAGCTTGTCAATCCATAAAGCCCTTCACCCTTCCAGATCCCTTTGGTCTCTCATTGTTCCGCTCTCTCTCTCTCTCTCTCTCTCTCTCTCTCTCTCTCTCTCTCTCTCTCTCTCTATCACCCACCAGCAAAACCTCAAACACTTTTTTTTTTTTCATTCTAGCACTCACACTCAAACACAAGTGCGTGACTCTCCCATTCCCCATCAAAGACCACCAACACTTGCTGATGATCCCCGTGCCCTCTCATTGTTACATTCTCTCTCTCTCTCTCTCTCTCGCTAATATACCCACATTACCCGTCCTCGCAAAACCACCCACTGCCGCCCCCATCCGGTTTTCTATTATTCCCCTCTTGTATCTACAGTATTTTCTTTATTCCCAGTTTGATGAGAGGTTATTGGCTGAGTGGTTTTTTGTGACTTTTTATACTCTCTCTCTCTCTCTCTCTCTCTCTCTCTATCTATCTATCTATCTATCTCAAACACACAAATTATACAGCCCTGTCAAACCACGCAATACCTTCGCTCAGTTTTCAGTTACTTTTTTCCCTCTTATTCTGATATGAAGAGAGGTTATTCTCTCTCTCTCTCTCTCTCTCTCTCTCTCTCTCTCTCTCTCTCTCTCTCTCTCTCTCGTGTGTGAATGTTTTTCAGGTGGCAGCGACTTTTTCTTGGATTGGGATCATCGGTCAATTTGGCCACTACCGTCAAAATCATTATATTGTCCGACATTATTGTTGGCATCATACTTTTGCTTGCGATACCTAGCCATGTGTCAGTATTCTCGTGCGATTATGAGGCTTTCTTGCCTGGGTTCCTTACAGACAATCTATTTACTACAGCTTATAATTCTGCTATATACTGTTTTTCTTTTTAATATCAACTCACACTGCATAAATACCTATACAAAGTTAACAGGAACAATCCAAGATTGCAAACCTCCGCCAAGGCTCAAGTGCAAGCATAGTAGGCATTATTTATCGAGTTAGAGGCAAAAATGTTGAAAATGCCACTCTCCCGAAATAGTAATAAATCCTTAAAAAACTTCCTGGATTCGGATGATGATCCGGATCACCATCAGTATCTAATGGAATGTTCCTTGGGCCATACCTTACCTCTCCAAAATTTGTCAGCAGAATCCGTTCATAACTTTTTGAGTAATCCTGCTAAAAAAACAGACAAACAAACCAATGCCAGGAAAAACATAACCTCCTTGGCGGGGGTAATAAGCTTATATCATCGTTCCTGACACATAAATAAATTATTAGAGAAGCGATGCTAGGGAGCCACCTTAACACACGAAATTACAGGGCTTGGGGCCACTCACCCATAAACACAGTCGGTGGTCGCCTTAAAACTCGTGGGCACTGTGGGGCAGAAGCAGGCTCTATCCTTGCCGGGGTGGTCTGTGCGGCTGTGTCCTGGGGTGGAGCCATCAGACCTGCGTTCGATCCCGGTGTGAAGGGCTGTCTTGGAATTTCATCTACATTCATGTGGTGACCTGGCATGGTCCCCTACAAACACGGTAAAAAGAATATTCCGTCACCAATGAGAAACAATATGTCAAAATGACAGTATGTGCTATGGCGAAATATTGTGCTTTGCGAGAAAATAATAATTAATTTTATCACAAAATACACTGGTTGCTGATGAAAGAGTTAATTACTGTCATGATTAAAACTACGATCATCACTCCATCTTCTTTCAAGCTGTCACAGTTATGATAATCATAACTACCACCATAATCATCATCATCACTGTCACCACTACCTCTACACTGTCACCAGTACCATAAATTATATTCGTCAAAATTTATCACTACTGTCACCAATATAGATATCATAATTCAAATAACTAGACCAATTTTCTCTTATCACGAACTGTTACCGGCAGTTATTGTCATTTCACAGCCTGACAAATTATATATCCAAACCTCCTTTCCCATCTTGGGGCAGTGTGAGGAGTAGCTATGTCCAGACAGCCCTAATTATCTGTCTATCTATCTATTGCCAGACGCCTCAATCCCGTTCGGGGTGGCCACAAACAAATCGCCTCCACGTCGCCCTGTCCCTCGCCATTTCACCGCCCCGCTCCCAACTCACCCCCCCCCCTCTCTCATACACCTCTCCACCCCATCCCTCCATCTCATCCTCGGCCTCCTCCTCCCTCTTCCCCCCTCCACATCACTCACATACTGTACACTCTCTTCGTTAGTTTTTCACCCTCCATCCTCTCCACATGGCCAAACCACCTCAGTGTGTTCCTCATAACGCTTCCTATCACATCCACATCCACACCATAACGTTCCTTTATATCCTCACTTCTCAGCCTGTCTCTCCATGTGACTCCACAGGCTCCTCTTAAATAACTCATTTCCACTGCTCTCACTCTTGACTTCTGTCCTTCTAGAAACGTCCAAGCTTCACTTCCATAAGTTAGAGTTGGTATTCCAATACTGTCATGTAGTAACTTTTTCACTTTCATGCTCACTTCCCTGCTTCTTATCATTGCTTCCAAGGAACCAGCAACCTTTCTTCCCTGCTGTACCCTTTCAAGCACTTCACCTTCCAAACCTCCATCCTTACTCATCACACTACCCAAGTACTTAAACGTACTCACATTTTCCAATTCCTCACCATCCAACCTCGCCGTACATTTACTGACTTCACCTCTCTCAAAGACATCACTTTACTCTTCCCTACATTCACTTTTAGATTCCGTTTCTTACACACTCTCCCAAACTCATATATATATATATATATATATATATATATATATATATATATATATATATATATATATATATAAAATGGCGCCTGGTGGTTTAGTGGGTAATTAAGTCGCTCCAGCCGGACGGAGCACATGTAGGCTTATATCCAAGGGGTGGTTGGGGTTTACTGCTCTCATAATTTCACTCTGGGATGGGTGAGGTTGGTCATTCTTATCGTAAATATCAGGACCAACTAGCCTAGACCCGGGCTTCTAGGCTCCTCATGAGGCAACACAGGATTAGATGTGTGTGTGTGTGTGTGTGTGTGTGGAGAGAGAGAGAGAGAGAGAGAGAGAGAGACGAAGACACATCCATAAAAAGTTAAAGAGACACTCACAGAGCAGGCCTGAAAAATGAAAACAAGACACATTAAGACGCCTGCACTCCCAGGGTCTAGCCTTAAAGACGAGGTGCCGCCACACGCACGATAATGATACAAGACCAAACACTGATTAGACACGCCTTTGCTTTATTTAGATCCATCGTTACCTGCTTCGTTTATTCGGTTTATTTTGTTCATGTTTAGGTATTTTACTAGTTATCTACATCGTTTATTCTGTTCTGGTTTTGTTATTCTATTCGTTACTTCAATCGTTTATTCTCCTCATGCTCAGTTGTTTTACGAGTTATCAAGTGTTTCTTCTGTACATGCTTTGTTATTCTACTCGTTATCTGTATCGTTTATTCTCTTTATTTAGTTATCTCGCTCGTTACTCCCACTATTTATTCTGCTCATTTTTGGCAGTTCTGTTCGTAGCACCATTTATTGTTCCTTTTATCCCGCTCGTTACCTTCGTCGTTTAACCTCTTCCTTCTTCGTTATTCTACTCGTTATCCGTATGCCACCTTTCTACTCATCCCACTCGTTAATCTGTTCGTTATCTGCATCGTTTATTGTTCTTTTTTACCTTTACCCGTAACGTTAATTCTGTTCCTACTCTTCTTCCTACTCCTACAACCTGTTCTACTTTACCACCACCACAACGAAGGGAAGTGTTGCAGATGACAACTTTAACACTATACTCCTTTCACCTTAACTTGACCCAAAATTGCCACCTGTCCATCTTGAACGCTGAGCTGTAACAAGAGATGAACACCACCAGAACATTCCGATAGTCACGAAGAAGTGAAACAGAAAGATGTAGAATCATGGCATTATCTTTTACTACCACTGAGCTACGTGAAATAAGCTGCAAAAAGAAAGAAAATCTGAGCAAACTTAAGGGTAAAGAATTATACTAGGAATATTATAATTTTATACTGATTTATTACGTATATCTATTAGGCTAAGTTACGTAATTATCTGATCAAATAATATATTGGTGCGACAATCTAATCCTACTTTACATTATGGAATTATCATATCTTTATTCTATTTATTTTCATTTATAAACGTTAATGGGTATATTCCCTTTTTTTTTTTTTTTTCAGAGGAGCAAGAGTTTCAGGACGATGGAAATTACACTTTTAATCTTGTATATATATTTCCTGTGTATGTTTCTTTTATTTGAATTTTCACACATGCAAATGCGTGTTTTGTTTTAAACACGTAAATAGTGATAGGAGTAAGTTTAATTTTTCACCGCTATCTCTACGGTTATAGTTTTAACGGGTGTAATTTGTATAAATGTGTGTGGGAATGCGGTGCGCATTTCCACAGGTTCACATCAACTTTTTCGCCAACAATGCTATAATTGCATCCATTGGTATAAAAATGAATTGTTTAATGATGATGATGATGATGATGATGATGATGATGATGATGATGATGATAATAATAATAATAATAATAATAATAATAATAATAATAATAATAATAACCTGAACAACACCGTAAAACTGTCCAAGGATAATTTTAATTATGAAAAACTTCCCACAGCCAATGCCTACTACAAGCAGAGCTATGAAGGGACCTTGAGGTCAGAGTCACTGATCTTGTGCATGTCAGTTAGGGCATCCCAGTCCACCATGTATGGTGGCTCTAGCTTTAATCCCACATGGAATTAGGTGACATCCGGAATATATGAAAAAGTCCCAATTTTTTACCCCAGGGGATCTTATAGAATAATCAACCGAGTACAGCCATACTCCTTAGGCGCAGCGTCCTCCATAAGGCTATATTGTAGTAAAATTTCAACTTCCTAGCTTAACCGTTATTGAGACAGCAAGGCTCTCATTTCTCTGTGTTCCAGATAATATCCGGAGATCCGATAGACGGACTGCCGCCATATTTGGCCAAAACAAGCGAACACCTGTCCGACTAAGCTGTCCAGGTTTGATGGCTCTAGGCCAAATAGCCTTTGAAATATCGCAATTATAATGTAAGTAATAATAATAATAATAATAATAATAATGACACTAATAAAACTTCCCACAGGAATGTAGGAAATCTTAACTAATATAAAAATATAATTATTACTGCTCTACTAACGAACATAGAGCCAAAGTACCATTTCTGAGTCAGCTTTCCTTTTGTCTGTCCATGAACAATTATCCCTCCCACTAACTACCCTATAACAGCCCTTAATTGCCGGGTCTAGGGCAAGGCTATTCCAGAAATGAGTTCAGATAAAAATAATTATAGCTTATCTTAAACACTGCTATTTTCATGATAAGAAAGATATGGTTGAACCATTAACTAATCGAAGAAGGAAAGGATCGATTGACATTATCAATAATTAGTTTTGCTGTTAAAGATAAATACACCAAAAGTTATTTACTACAACTTACTACTAATACTAAAGTACTACTACTACTACTACTGATAATAATAATAATAATAATAATAAGAAGAAGAAGAAGAAGAACAACAACAACAACAATAATAATAATAATAATAATAATAATAATAATGATAATAATAATAATAATAATAATAATAATAAAAACAAAGTAACATCTTAATTAAAATACCGGTACATTAAAACAAGAACACGAACATCGTTACTAAAAATACCCAGCACCTGAATTCCTCGACTTCCACAGCATTTATAAGAAATTAAAATAAATGAAGACAAAGACAATAAATTTAATCTCCCTGCCCTGCCGTGACCTTTAATGGAGGTATTAATTACTCTCGTTATTGTCATTATTCTCGACGTTAATTCTTTATCTGAAATTGTGCATTTTATTCTCGCTAATGGGAAGAGATTTTCATATTCCGTTTTGCGATCTCCCTCGTTGTTAGGAAGGCTGGCTGTTTTGTGGATTTGCTGAGAGAGAGAGAGAGAGAGAGAGAGAGAGAATGATGAAAGATGGGGAAAGAAATTATGAGAGGAAAGGAAGGTTTCTAAGGAGGGAAAGAAGAAACCAAGCGAACGGGAAGTGGAGGTAGGAAAGTAAGGAAGATAGTGGGAAATGAAGGAAAGAAGGGAATAATGTATAATGGAAAGGAAAATAAAGGACAAAAAGCTTCATAAAATGAATGAAAAACACTAAACGGGAAAGGAAAACAAGAAAGACGGCAAAGAAACAGGGGAATAGGGAAAAAAAAATTATTAGAGAAGGAAAATGGGAAAGAAACAAGGAAATATGAGAAAAGATGAAAGGTGAGACCTGAAGAGAGCAAGTGTGAGGAACAAGAGAAGAAAGAGACAAAGGCAGAAGATTTCATGAAGGAGAAAGAGGAAAACATGGAGAGTGACGAAGGATGAAATGATACATACGGGAGAAAAATGTACAGAATGAAGAAGAGAAAACGAGTTACACAGAAAAGGAATGGAACAGATACATTGATACAGAATAATCAAGAGTTTTGTGTCAACAAATACTCTGTGAGAATATCCCTCCCCCCCTTCTCTCTCTCTCTTCCCTTATTTACTATTCTGGATGGGAACCGCACAACTATATCATTAGTACAATTTCAAGCACTGAAGATATATCACTGCTGACGATGTCCATTATAAAGCTAAATCTCTACTGTGTACTGTATAGCGGAAATGGGCTTAACGTTTATTTTTACGGGCTTAATGAACAGATACAAAAATACAGATAGTATATATATATATATACACGGTATATCTATATCTATCTATCTATATATCCATCTCTCTCTCCATCTCTCTACAGTATATATATATACACGGTATATCTATATCTATCTATCTATATATCCATCTCTCTTTCTCTCTCTCTCTCTCTCTCTCTCTCTCTCTCTCTCTCACTCCAGTATATATATATACATATATATATATATATATATATATATATATATATATATATATATATATATATATATATATATATATATATATATATATATATATATATATATATATATATATATATATATATATATACATATATATATATCGTCTCTTCCTTCCCTGCAGCATTCTTTCTTTGTTTTCTTCCTCCTGTCATTTGTCTCCTTTCTCATCCTTCCTTCCTCTCTCCTCTCATTACATCCATTAGTATATTTCTCCCTTCCACCTTCATCCACCGTTCCTTCATTCTTTCCTTTTTCCATCTATCCTACCCAATCTTCTTTCCTCATTCCATTTCATCCCTCTCTCCCTCCTCCTCCTATCATTCCTCTCTCCCTCCCTCTCTCCTACCCTCTCTCCCTCCTTCCCTCCCTGGTTCCCTTTCAACACTTTATGTACTCTCAAGTGTCTGAACTAAAGCAACAATTTCATTTAATGGTGTTTAAACTTCCGCCAGGGAGGGAACCAGAAGGAGAAGAATGAAGGGAGGGAAGGAGGAAGGAGAATGAAGGTAGGGACGGAGAGAGGAGAATGACGGGAGAGAAGGAGGGAGGAGAATGGAGGGAAGGAGGGAGGAGAATGAAGGGAGGAAAGGAGGGAGGAGAATGGGGGGAGGTAGAAAGGGAGGGAATAAAGGCGATAATCAAGGGAAGGAAGGAGGATGGGAGGGAGGAAAGGAGAAAAGAATGGAGGAGACAAGGTATATTATATATATATATATATATATATATATATATATATATATATATATATATATATATATATATATATATATATAAAATGCTGATACCCACAAGGAAGAGAGAGAGAGAGAGAGAGAGAGAGAGAGAGAGAGGAAAAATGAAACCTAATATCAGCACGAGTGGTCACATTATATACGGGTACGACTTTCCTTTTATGCACCAAAAAGGCTCCTTATGACATTCCAACAATTCCACGGCATAATCAAGGAACGTTTACATCAAGATTCCTGAACAAATTGCGGCTGAGAGACATTAATGGACGTAGGCAGGATGAAAGACTTACTGCTGACCGGTGGGGTATATGAAAGACTCAGTACAGGTTAACTCATGCATTAGGGACGTGGACGGAAAAGTGGTTTTGTGTGTGTGTGTGTGTGTGTGTGTGTGTGTGTGTGTGTGTGTGTGTGTGTGTGTGTGTGTGTGTGTGTGTGTGTGTGTGTGTGTGTGTGTGTTTAGAAGCGGGCTACATAATCATGCTGTAGGTTTTACGCTGATGAATTTCTCTCTCTCTCTCTCTCTCTCTACCAATCCCAGCGACAGCAGCACAGCAGGTCGTAAAATGTGTCATGGAGGAAGTTGGGCAGCGGGGCAACCTGACGTGAGAGATGTCCCCTCCCCCTTCGCACGCCCCTTTTACTTCCTCCCCTCCTCTGACTTTCCTTCTTCTCTCTCCTCCTCCTCCTCTAGCATCCTCCCATCCCTCCCTTTCCTGGCTTCCCTCCTTCCCTCTCCCCTCTTCCAGCATTCCCACCCCTCCCTCACTTGACTCCCCTCTTCCCCCTCCCTCAACACCACAAGGGGTTTCATGCAATATGGTTCAGCAGTAACACGCCACCTGCAGAAAATATTGGTAATGAAAAATGGTTGGAGATAAGAAGCCACCTGAGTATATTAAAACTCTCCCCTCCCCTCCTGTCTCTATACATCAAAGCACCCTCTCTCTCTCTCTCTCTCTCTCTCTCTCTCTCACCTTTTCTCACACTGGGATCGTAATTTCGTTGGCATTATTGATCTCCTAACACCCTTCCTTCGCGACTCATTTTGCACATTTCAATATTCTCTTGTGATACCGCGGCAAACTATGTCCACATTGACTTACACCTATAAGATGCAAAAGAATATAACCTCCTTCCAAACAACTTTTTTTTTTACTTTTTTTTTTTTTTTTGCTCAGTACAAGCGAGAGGACTGTACGAAATCTCCATTAATTCTTTCACCAGCGGTCTTTCTAGGATGAACACAATGGTTCTTTGACAGTAAGAACATGGTGAAAAATAACACGTCATTGTAGTGAAGGGGTTGAAGTATATTATGCATAATAAATCACTACCGATGAGGTGCTACGAACTTCCCAATTTCCGCGGGCATAGAACTCAGGGTGGTACTCTAAGTGGCTCTGGAGATTCTGTAACATATTTTCCTTTTAATCTGGCTATACCTCCATCTGAATACACCTCCAATTCGACTACCCCTCCATTTCGACTACACCTCCAATCTGACTAAACCTCCAATCTGACTAAACCTCCAATCTGATTACAGGTAGCCTTTAACTGATCTGCCAGGTGAAAATAAACCAACTACGTCAACATTCAGTCTTCATGTATGCCAGCGTCGGAGTCAAACCCAGCCTCAGGGTACAAGCAAACAGTATGAAGAAACAGGTAGGCTCAGGTGAAGGTGAGGCAGGTAAGAATGAAGAGGGCACCAATTAGCTCCCCGAGGACAGATGTGTACGCTTGAGGTGAGAGTATGCTCGGGAATACACACGTCTTAAGAAGGAAAGAAGAAAGTGTCAGAGGGTATGGTGAAGGAAGGAGATCTGAAGAGGGGAGGCAAGAGGAGGAGGGGAGGGGAGAATGGGGAGAGGAAGGGAGTAAAGTAAGTAAAGAGATGAACAAGGGATAGACAAAGGTGAAAGAAACTGGGGAGAAGAGAAAGGGAGAATGAAGGGATGGAGGAAATGGATGGGGGAGGAGGAGGGGACAGGGTTGAGGAGGGATATTTATAAAGGAGACGAGGAAAGTAAGGGGAATGGGATGGATTTAGAAAAGGGGGAAGGGAGGGTGGAGAGAACAAAACAGAAAATGAAAGGGGAGATGAGGGGAGACGGTGGGGCGATGGAGGGAGATTTGTAGAGTCGTGCTATGTGTGGTGAAGGAGGGAGATATATAAAGAGGCAGGTGGAGGAGACAGATAAGAAGAACACTGGAGAAAGAGGGAAAGGACAAAAGTGTGTGTGTGTGTGTGTGTGTGTGTGTGTGTGTGTGTGTGTGTGTGTGAGAGAGAGAGAGAGAGAGAGAGAGAGAGAGAGAGAGAGAGAACTTGGGACAGGGAAGGGAGATAAAGAGAGGGGATGGGAAAGGGACAGGAAGGGAAGGATGGAGAAGCGAGATAAACATTAAAGAGAGGGGAGCTAATGGAAAGAAAATGGGCTATCATTAAGGTGTGTGTGTGTGTGTGTGTGTGTGTGTGTGTGTGTGTGTGTGTGTGTGTGTGTGTGTGTGTGTGTGTGTGTGTGTGTGTGTGTGTGTGTGTGTGTGTGTGAGGCAAGGTGGAGATGGGAAGGAAATCGAGAGTGAAGAGTAGGGAACGTAAAGATGGAAATAAGGGGGACTTGAACTTACCTTTTCAACCCAAGGACCTCTCACTATGTCATTTTTGTTGCCGCCAGACGATTTTTCTTCAGCACACGGGAAACCTCATGAAAAAGAAGTTACTGAAGACTATTAACACCTTCATCTCCTAAGCTGAATCGAACAATATGGCGCTGACAGTTTCATATTATCCAGGATTATCACCGTATCTCAGAATTATTAACCACACTTAAAACACTATCGAACAATGATTCTGTGGTAGTAATAGTAGCTGCAACTCTCGGCTCATCCGGACGTGAACCCGGTGGACTGCAGGCTGATGGTATCTATCTCAAGCAATCCACCATCCTCCTTTTGGGCGACTGGGAGGGCAATGAGGGATGTTTACCTAACCGAGTAGTGGAGCAGCCCAACCATATCAGTGCCACCACGTGAAGGCGTCCCATTCCAGCACCAGTGATTCTGTACTGAAGAACTACAGTATCTTCGCACTTAAGGGTATTTTGATGAACCCTTGAACTTAAACCCCAAAGGGACGAGAAGCCACCCTTAACCCTTCACCCCGATGACGCAGTTTATAGCTTATTCTTGCTTCTTCCAGACCACAATATTCACCTTAGAGAGAGAACCCACACTGGAAAGAAATAAACGTAGACTCTTTCAACCCCTCAATTATCAAATATTTCCTTACAGTAAAAAAAATAATAATAATTAAATACAAGAATATAACAAAAATAAAGTAATAAAACAACATCGAACTGAAGGGGTATAAGCTTAACAAAATCCCCTGACGTCAGCAAGATTGATAGGGTGGATTGGTATCGGTGCCTAGGGGAGAAAGGTGGAGGTGCATCTGATGAAGGAGGAGTGAAGGAAGGAGGGTGTGAAGGAGGGAGGAAGTGAAGGAAAGAAAGTGAATGAAGGAGTGAGAAAGTGGAGGGAGAGAGAGTTAGAGAGTGTGAGAGAGTGAAGGGGGCAGTGAATGAAGGAGGAAGAGAAAGTAAAGGAAGGAGAGCAGGGAAGAAAAGAGACTGAGGCAGGGTGAGAGGGGAGAAAAAGAGACAGAAAGAGTAAGGGAGAGAAGGAAGAAAAATGGGGAAATTGAGGGAGGGGAAAGAGACAGGAAAGTAGGGAGAATGAGGGGGTGATGAAAGAAATAATAAAAGGATGGAACTGAACACGGGAGGAAAGAACGAGAAATAGGAGTAGAGAAAGAAAGAGGGAGAATAAGGAAGGGAGAAAGGACGCAAAACAGAGAGAATGAGGGAGGGAAAGCAGGGAGAAAATGGAAAGAAAGGAACAGAAGGAACAGAAAATGATGAAAATATGGCAATGGAAAGTAGAGAAAGACAAAAAAAAAAAATGAGGAAAAAGGAAAACCGGAGGGAGTCAAGGAGGAAAAACGGAGAGAAAGATGGCAGAGAGAACGAAAAATGGACGAAGGGAGAGAAGAGATGAGAAGAAAGAATGAATAAAGAGGGGGGAGAGGAGAGAGAGAGACTGGTGAACATAAGGGAGGAAGAGAAAGGAGGAAACATGATGAGAAATAGGGGGGACAGACGGAAGAAGTTAATAATAATAATAATAATAATAATAATAAAAGCATGGAAATGGGGAAGAAAAAGGAGAGGTAGGGAGATAAGGGAGGATAAATGAAAAAAAAGAAGGAAATGGAAGGAAAACCTGAAAAAGGGAGGGATAGAATGTCAGAAAATTGAAAAAAAAATATGAAGGGGAAAAGAGAGGAAAGAGGGGGAGAAAGAGGGAGAGATGGGAGGAAAAATAGATAATATGAGGAAGAGAAGGGAGGAAAGTGGAGAGAATGAGGGACAGAAGGAAGGAAAAATGGAGGGGGGAGTGAAGAAAGGAGAAAAGATAAAAGGAGGAGAGAAGGGAGGAAAAATGGAGGAGGAGAGAAGGGAGGAAAAATGGAGGGAGTGAATGGGTGAAAAAATATATATAAGGGAGAGAAGGGAGGAAAAAATGGAGAAAATGAGGTAGGGAGAGGACGAAATCTCATCTGAATACAACCAGGGAGGGGGAGGGAGGGAGATTAGAGAGGCTGAGAAAAGATTATTAATGAGAGAGAGAGAGAGAGAGAGAGAGAGAGAGAGAGAGAGAGAGAGGCACTATAATCCTCTCTGTGTGTGTGTGTGTGTGTGTGTGACTACCCATGTCTACTATGAGCGCCGAAATATGTGCGGTTGTGTGCGTGTGGATATGAAGCCAGGTGTAAGCGAAGGAACACACTGAAAATAGCGGTTCGATGATATTTTTAGGGCGAAGAATGTGACGTCAGAATTATAGGTACGTGTTGCCAGCTGTATGTATAAAGAAAATGTGATGATTTGTGTAATAGAGTACAGTATAGTATATGTGTATGTATGTGTGCCTATCTATATGTATGTGCTTATCTATATGTCTCTATTTACTTTCCTATATTATCTACGCACCCGCCTAGCTATCCGTTTTTCTACCTATGGATATATCTATCTATCCATCTACTTACTTCCTCGATATATATACCTGTCCATGTACTTAGTATTAATCTATCTCTCCCCCAATATCACTCCCTTAATACCTACGTCTCTATCCACGTATCTGTCTAATATACTATAGCACTAGCCGTGTGTGTGTGTGTGTGTGTGTGTGTGTGTGTGTGTGTTTTGGGCAGCCGAAACTACACATTCAAATCGCACCACAATTGGCACAAAAATCGCAAAAAAATCGCTGCTGTGAAAAAACTTGGTCCTATCACGACTGAAAAACTTTTACTATATTTAATAAGCGATCACATTTTGACCAAAAAACGCCGCTCCTGGCGCCCGGCATAGGATCTCCGCAGAATTTTTTTGCCCATAGCTACAACTACAATATACTACAGCAGTAGCCGTGTGTCTGTGTGTGTATTTCGGACTTGCGTTCAGACAACTTGGGTTCCATTCTCGAAGCTGCGATCAATTGGTTAGCTGCAAAAAATCTAAGTGACAACGTTAGACTAGAACAGTACATAATCGGACCATCATGGGCCCTCGATGTCGCCTTGACGGCCGATAGTGACAACGTTAGACTGGAACAGCACATAAACGTGACTTGGATTACCTGAAATGATCGCAACGCGCGCGCGAAGCGCGAGGAAACGAGTGCGAAGCACGAGAAAGCGAATGCGCAGCGCTAGAGCCCTCCGCAGGAGCAAGTGCGAGGGGCCCGAAGGGTCCACGAGCACTTGTATCTACCTATGTCAAATATCTGTTTCACTCTCCCTCACTCCCCATCCATGCATACACAAACCTGTATGTATCACTCGACGCCAAATCCCAGTGTATACAGGGTGACTACGACAAAAACGACTTTCCATCGCCAGTCATGAAAACAGATGCTCAGGTTAACACACACACACACACACACACACACACACACACGCACACACACACACACAAACGTCTACCTCCTTCTCTTGGTAAAACAATCGTCATAATCTGTCAGTGGACATATTTTCTTACCCATCACCACAGGACGTTGCTTAAGACGACGAAAATCACCCGAAGACAATAAGAGGTCATCGGTTTGAAGGGGTCACTGGGACTAGCGTGAACGGGCAGCATGATTCACGCTACCTTGAGAAAATCGCGTGAAGGAATAGAGTGAAGGTGGAGGTCAGGGAGAGAGGGTGAAGGTTAGAATGGGCTGTCATGAAAAGCGGCGATGGGGGAGGAAGGAAGGGTCAGGGAGAGGGGGAGGGTGGAAATGAAGGAGAGAGAAGGTGGAAGTGAAGAAGGGAGAAGGAATGTGAATGTGAAAGTGAGGGTAAAGGTGAAAGTGAGAAGATAACAGTGAACGAAAGGTAAAGACTGAACATGAATGTGAGAGAGGGAAGGGGAGGGTGACAGGATGGGTGAAAGTGAGGGCAAATGGTGAAAGTATGAGTATAGATAATGGGCAAGGTGAAGAGGAGAGTGACGAGAAAATGAAAGAAAAGATTAACGTGAAAAACGAAAGTCAATATGAAGGCAAGAACGACATGTTTAGGTGAAAAATGAAACAGAAGTGAAAGTGATGAGGAACGCGAAGGTGATGATGAAGAACGTGAGGATTAAGGCGCTGGGGGAAAGGCAGGGTCCGGGAGAGGGTGATGATGAAACTGAAGATTAGAAAAAATAAAAGCTAAGGTATCACAGTGGAGGAGGGAACATGGGTGAGTGTGGCGGTGAGGATGAAAGTGACGACGATTGTGAGGGGGAGAAAATGAAGATGAAAGTGAAGATGAGTATTAAAAAAGAAGATGAATGTAAAAGCTTAAAGTGAGTGTAGAGGTAAAAAGTGAAAGACAACGAGAAAATGAAGCGGTGACAGCAAGGGTGATAGTGACAGTCAGAGTGAAAGTGAAGTGTAAGAGTGAAGATGACTTACTGTGAAAGAGAGCGTGAAGGTGGGGGTGACAGAGGACGGTTAACCAGCAACACAGCGCCTCAAAAAAAAAAAAAAAAAAAGGCAGGGTCGTGACGAAATTCCACAACCGAGTTAGTCCGGATAACACGATTACATATATCAAATCCCAAGCTCACACCTCGGGGCTAAGGGTACGAGGGAAAATAATCACGCCAATTATACAGCAAAATTTATCATCAAATTTTAAGAGAGTTTTCATTAAGAAGTCTGAATACCTCGCCCCGCCGTACCCCCCAAAAAATCTGAATCGCCTATTTCAGTTTCCCTATTTCGAGACCAATTAAACCCCTTCATCCCGAGTACGTCATTTGTATTTCACCCCCGCTAATGCCAGACGATTTCCCTCACATTAGAAAAGTACCCTTGTAGTGAAGGGGTTAATCAAGGCTGTATCTAAGCGTTCCAGGTCCAAAAAAGTCTCTCCCAAGCTGGATAATACTGTCTCTCCCAAATCTCTCCTAAGTCTCTCCTAAGTATCCTGTCTCCCAAGTCTCTCCCAAGTCTCATGTCTCCTAAGTCTCCCCGGAATGTCCTAAGTCTCTCCTATGTCTCACCAGTTTGAAAAGCCTCTCCGAAGTAAGATACTATTGTCTGGTAGTAAAGAAGATAAAATACGAGGTACATATGTCCCTGAAAATCATACTCCATCCTGAATTGAAGATATCTCTCTAATATTGTGCACACCAGAAATGACTGCAAATGATAACAATAATAATAATAATCTATCTATCTATCTATCTATCTATAGCCCGACGCCCTAATCCCGCAAAGGGTGGCCGCAGACAAAACGCCTCCAAGTCACTCTGTCACCCACCATTTGACTCCCCTCCCCCCAACTCACCCCCCCCTCCCTCATATACCTCTCAACTCCATCCCTCCACCTCATCCTCGGTCTACCCCACCCACTCCCACCCACCACCTCACCTACATACACCCACTTAGTCAGTCTTTCATTCTCCATTCTCTCCACATGTCCAAACCACCTCAGTGTATTTCTCCTAATCTTTTCAACCACATCCACATCTACCCCACAACGTTCCTTCACTTCTTCATTCGTCAACCTGTCCTTCCACGTCACTCCACATGCTCCTCTCAAGTAACTCATTTCCACTGCTCTCACTCTTGACTTGTTCCCCTCTTGCAAGGTCCACGCATCGCTTCCATACGTCAGGGTAGGGATCACAATACCATCATGCAGTGACTTCTTAACTTCCATACTCACCTCCCTATTTCTCATCACTGCTTTCAGTGTACCAACAACCTTTCTTCCCTGCTGTACCCTTTCACGTACTTCATCCCCCAAAGTTCCATCCTTACTCATCACACTACCCAAGTACTTGAATGCACTCACATTCTCCATATCCTCACCATCCAACCTCACTGCACACTCTGTGACTTCATTCCTCTCAAACACCATAACTTTACTTTTGTTTACATTAACTTTCAGTTTCCTCCTCCTACACACTGTCCCAAATTCATTCACCAAACCTTGCAACTCCCATTCATCTTCACTCAACAATACCGTATCATCAGCAAACAGCAACACCGGAAGCCTCCAAATCTCACCCTCATTCATTAGGGCCACCACATCCACTGCCCTACCTTGTACCTCCTTTACAACCCCATCCATATATATATTAAACAGCCATGGAGACATTACACACCCCTGTTTCAGTCCCACATTGAGATCAAAGAACTCACTCAGCTCACCATCCACTCGCACCGTAGCCTTAGCTCCCTCGTACATACTCTTCACAGCACTCAACAATTTCCCCTCCACTCCATATATTCTTAATACCTTCCACATACCTTGCCTATCTATTCTGTCATAAGCTTTCTCCAAGTCCATGAAGGCAGCATACATTTTCCTTCCCTTCTCTAGATACTTCTCCACTAAACATCTTAGAACAAATATCTGATCTACACACCCTTTTCCCTTCCTAAATCCCCCTTGTTCTTCTCCAACTAGCTCCTCTGTCATATGCCTAACCCTATCAATGAGTATTCTACCATATATTTTACCAGTCACACTAAGAAGGCAAATACCCCTATGGTTACCACATACTTCTCTCTCCCCTTTTCCTTTGTACAGAGGAACAATTATACCTGATTTCCAGTCCTCTGGAACCCTTCCCTCTTCCCAAGCCAATCTACACAACTTCCATATCCACTCCACAACAATCTCACCCCCATACCTAAGCATTTCACCACACACTCCATCAATTCCTGGGGCCTTTCCCAGCTTTATCTTCTTCATCGCTTCCACTACTTCCGACCTACTGATCTCTTCGTCGCTCCTCTCATCTCTTCTTCTCCCAGCCATTCCCCAACCACTTATACTCACACTGCTCTCACTCTCTACATTCAACAAATCCTCAAAGTGCTCCTTCCATCTCCTCAATTTCTCTCTCTTCTCCACCAACAATCTATTATTCCTATCTTTCACTCCCCTACTATTTCCCCTTTCACACTGCCTTACTTTCTTTACCTCCTTCCAAAACAATTTCTTACTCTCCCTCCATTTCACACTCAGATTCCTCCCAAACTCTTCATCCACTTTCTTCTTACTCTCCTTCACCAGTCTCTTAACCTCCCTTCTCCTGCTCACATATACCTCTCTCTTCTCTCTCTCATATTCTCCCCTACCTCTACTCGCCAACCATTCGCCATATGCCTTCTTCTTTTGTTCCACAGCTCGTTTCACCTCATCATTCCACCATGCTGTCCCTTGCACACCCTTGCATCTCCTCCTCACTCCACAAACCGCCTCACACGCTGTGCTTATCTCTTCCGTGAATATCTTACATACGTCTTCCACCCCTTCCATCTGCTCTAGCTCATACCTTCCCAATCTTTCTTCCACTATGCTCTTATACTCTGTCCTTTTCTCACTATCTTGCAATTTCTCCACTCTTCTCACAGGAGCTGCTTCCTCCTGTCTTCCCCTTCGCCTCCTCAACCACTTTCTTTGCAGCTCTACCTTGGCCATCACTAAGTGATGGTCCGAGACTCCATTCCCCCACCCTCTCCACACCCTTGCATCCAACACTTGTCTTCTCATTCGCTCATCCACACACACGTAGTCTATCATTGCCTTTCGTTCAACAAGTTCACCATCCATCCTCCTCATTACTCTCCATGTATACCGGTGGATCATCTTATGACGAAAGTAGGTGTTGGCTATTGCCAACCCCTTACCAGCACAGATGTCCACCAAAGCACTACCATTCCCATCTACTTCAGCTGGCACACCCCACTGACCAACCACTCCATCCACTCGTACATTCCCAACTTTGCCATTCATGTCTCCAATCAACAGCACTCTCTCGCTCCTCTCAAACTTGTCCATACAAGCTTCTACTCTCGCCCAAAACTCATCTTTCACTCTTGCCACTCGATCCTCTGTTGGAGCATACACACATACAATCGCCCATGCTTGTATACCTACTTTCATCCTCACCCATACAATCCTTGCACCCACTGTTCCATACTCTCTTATATTCTCCTTCCACTCCTTGCTTATCATCAGACATACTCCCTCTCTTGCCCTCTCATTCTCACTGACTCCCGCACATATACCTACACCGTATTCCCATTCTCTCATCCTTTCACCTTTCCATTTAGTTTTAGTCAATCCACATATATCCACTTTTGCATCCTCAAGCACCTGGACAATCTCTCTCTCTTTCACTTCATCATTCACTCCTCTCACATTCCACGTTCCTACTCTCAGAATGTCCTTTGTCCGTTCCTTAGTCGTCAACGTATGGTCCGTCCGGGTCCGAGGCGCTTTATTTGCTTTTTTAGTTAGTTCTTTTTACGGGGTGGGGCACTAACCCACCACCAACCCTTTTAGTCGCCTCGTACGACAAGCAGGGATACTGGGGGAGTAATAAAAATAATAATAATAATAATAATAATAATAATAATAATGATAATAATAATAATAATAATAATAATAATAATAACAACAGTAAAATAAATCATCTGACAATCCAGCTATGCCACGCGATTAAATATATGTTTTCCTCGTGGACTGAGTTTTTTTTACTAGGGTACAATAGTGCTGCTATTTTATCCCTAGTTTTGATCTCCCCAGAGGAATTTCATCAGCTTCGGGTAAACCTTCTGCAGTGAGCGGGTTAATGAAGGCAGTACCCAACCCTTCCAGTTCTTAAAACCTCTCCAAAGTTAAGCTAAAAAATCTGGAGAGAGAGAGAGAGAGAGAGAGAGAGAGAGAGAGAGAGAGAGAGAGAGAAACGTCTTACGGTGATGTGGCGTGAAGTTTATATTTTTTCTCCCCTTCACTACCATGACGTCTAATTAAATTCTACTCTTGCTACTGACGAACCACTTTTACTCAGTCTGGAAGGTGAAAAATCTCCTCCAGTCCCCAAAGAGTTACGGTAAAACAATTCCTCCTTGACTCACCGGAAATGTCGTCTGATTTTGTGTGACCTGCCTCGAAGCACTGACTTTTCTCTTTGCCTCTTCAGCCCAGCGACGTGGTTTTAAAATTTCTGTCTTGTAATTTCCACACGATTTATTTAATTCTTAGAACCACCTCTTCTATACACCAAGGTTAATGAGGGCTATATTTATAAACCTCTCTCCGAAGCTTATTAAAAATCGTCCGGGTTGAGCAAATACGGTGTCAACGTTGTGAAGGGGTTAATCCATTCAGTACCATGATGGCGACTTTCTTAATCTGATTCCTGCCACCACCAGACGATTTTATTTACTTACCTCAAGAAAGTGATTTTAAAGGCGAGATAAACAGCCTTTCAGTACCTCGATTTCTTTTTTTAATTCTTGCTAGCCCCTGACAGTTTTATTTACTTTAGTTTGGGAGAAAATTTTTAAATTAGAAGGGTTAAATACAACTTTCATTAACATATTCATTATGCCGGTGGTTCTCCTAAATAAAATCATCTGAACACACACAAACGAAAAACTAGAGAACAATCCAGAAAGATCTTTATTTCGTATACTGGCAGATAACTCCAGCATAAATCCACCTTTAACAGGCAACTCTTTCATCAGCGCACAGACGAATTCAGAAGGTTTATACAGCGATGGAGAGGGGTTACAAAGGCGTATTCGTGCAGCCTTCTTTTACTCTCCAAACAGACGGACCCAGGTTACAAAACAGTGTGGAAAACGTAGCGCCGTGTGTCCTGCTGTAACTTGTAAATAGAGCGATGAGGAGAGCACTGTACGGGGCTGGTGTGCATAAGAGAGTGGGGCCTCAAAGCTTTCATTAGTATGCCGAGCCGACTCCACTGGGATGTCGTGGAAATAAAGGTCGTGGAGCTAGGAAAGGCGGTGAGAGGGAGAAGGTGAGAGGGAGAGGGAGAGAGAGGAGAGGGGGGGTTCGTGGAGGGAGGAGAAGAGAGGAAAAGAGGGGTAAGATGAGGGAGAACGAGAAGAGGTGAGGGGGTGGGGAGGTAGAGATGATTAGGAAGATACGAAAGAGGGGGAGAAGCAGGGGGCGAAGCAGAGACAGAGGTAAATGGAAAGAGAGGGATAGGGGAAGCATTGGAGGTTAGGAGGACAGTGGGGATATGGAAATTAGGAGATGAGAGAGGGTGAGGGAAGAAGATAGAACGGGAAAGGACGCAATTAAGGAGAACGGTAGAGATGTGATAAAGAAAGGGGCGAGTGAGCGATGAGGAAGAGAAGAGGGAAAGAAAGGTAATAGGATGAAAGGGAGACGAGGGGAAAGGAAGGAGAACAGAGAAAGGGAATAAGTGGAGGGAGGACAAGAAAGTGTGAGGAGGGAGGAGAGACGGAGGGAGAAGACAAGGGAGTGAGATAGAGGGACGACAGGAAAGTGGAAGGGATGAAGGAAGTAACAGAGATCACAGAAAAAAGAAAGGGGAGGGGAGCTGAGACACAAGTGGAGGAGGAAGGAGATGAAGGGATGAGAGGAAGGAGGGAAGGTGGAGATCAAGGTATGAGGGTAAGGAAGATGATGGGGGTGGGGTGAGGGGAGGAGGGCAGAAGTTAATCTCAGAGGCAAGACTGAGGCAGACTCTTTCATTTCCCTTCAAGTTAACTCCTCCCTCCTCTCATTCTCCCGTAAACAGAAGGAACACACTCACCAACCTTATTATTATTATCATTATTAATTATTATTATTATTATTATTATTATTATTATTATTATTATCATTATTAATTATTATTATTATTATTATTATTATTATTATTATTATTTTTACTATTATTATTATTAAGGATGTCCATAGGGTGGTAAGCGAGTACATAAAAGAGTGAGACTTAAAAAGGGCCAAGAAAAAGGCGGATGGATATGGCACAGTGTGTGTGTGTGTGTGTGTGTGTGTGTGTGTGTGTGTGTGTGTGTGTGTGTGAGAGAGAGAGAGAGAGAGAGAGACTGAAAGCTGACAAGACAAGGACATTAATAAGAGATCGCTGACTGAATAATGCACGTACAGATAAGCATATGCCAAAGGTTTGATATACTATTCTGTCCGCTTGGAAGAAAGAGGAATTACTAGTTTAACATCAGTGAATTTCAACCACATTATAAAAAAAAAAAAGGAAAAAAATGCGGGGCTATAGTTTCCTTGTGCCTATCCTTTTTCATTTATTCTTGCTATGACTAGATAATATTATTTTTATTCAGCTTATAAGTCTCCCTTACTAGAGTGGTTTGTGATGGATATATCGAATTCCATCCATTTTCAAATCTCTATCCGAAGCAGCTTACAATCGCACCGTAGTGACAAAAAAATCAAAACGTAATCCTCGCGGTGAAGGGATTACATCAAGCTATGACGTAAATCCTATCCAGTTAATTTTTCTCGCTCTTCATAAAATCGCCTGATGCTAACAAGAAAAAAAAAACTAATCCCCGGAATCAAGGTGTTACTTAAGACAACATCTAGGCTCGTATTTTCGTCGGCTTGGAAGGCTCTCTAGCACCTCTTCCTTGGCGATTCATTTTGGATATGGCTGGTTAATATCATTTTGCATGTTATTTGTGATGAGTATGGCGATATCAGAATGATTTAAGTAACACGGATATGGACAGTAATGGCAGGCAAAATAAGTCGCTTAGGAAAATGTGTTAAGAAGCTTCCTTTGCCGACGAAAAAAAAAAAGAAAAATGCATCACAATCCAGTTCGAAAAGCCTCTCCTAACCTAGAAATAATGGTCTAGTGCAAGAATATTTGACTAACTTATCTAGTATTTGCAAGGTTATGAGGACATCTGGTGGTGGAAATGATAAAACAGTAGTGGTGATAATGAGGGGGTTGGTGATGGTAATGTGATAGTGAAGAGGATGGTGGTGATAATGTGATGGTGAAGAGGATGGTGGTGATAATGTGATGGTGAAGGGGTTGGTGGTGATGATGTGATGGTGAAGGGGTTGGTGGTGATGATGTGATGGTGAAGGGGCCGGTGGTGATAATGTGATGGTGAAGGGGGTGGTGGTGATAATGTGATGGTGAAGGAGTGGGTGGTGATAATGTGATGGTTAAAGGGTTGGTGGTGATGATGTGATGGTGAAGGGGTTGGTGGTGATAACGAGATGGTGAAGAGGGTGGTGGTGATAATGTGATGGTGAAGGGGTTGGTGGTGATAATGTGATGGTGAAGGGGATGGTGGTGATAATGTGATGGTGAAGGGGTTGGTGGTGATAATGTGATGGTGAAGGGGTTGGCGGTGGTACTGTGATGGTGAAGGGGTTGGTGGTGATGATGTGATGGTGCAGGGGTTGGTGATGATAATGTGATGGTGAAGGGGTTGGCGGTGGTACTGTGATGGTGAAGGGGTTGGTGGTGATGATGTGATGGTGAAGGGGTTGGTGGTGATGATGTGATGGTGAAGGGGTTGGTGGTGATGATGTGATGGTGAAGGGGTTGGTGGTGATGATGTGATGGTGAAGGGGTTGGTGATGATAATGTGATGGTGAAGAGGGTGGTGGTGATAATGTGATGGTGAAGGGGCTGGTGGTGATAATGTGATGGTGAAGGGGCCGGTGGTGATAATGTGATGGTGAAGGGGTTGGTGGTGATAATGTGATGGTGAAGGGGTTGGTGGTGATAATGTGATGGTGAAGGGGTTGGTGGTGATAATGTGATGAAGGGGTTGGTGGTGATAATGTGATGGTGAAGGGGTTGGTGGTGATAATGTGATGGTGAAGGGGTTGGTGGTGATAATGTGATGATGAAGGGGTTGGTGGTGATAATGTGATGGTGAAGGGGTTGGCGGTGGTACTGTGATGGTGAAGAGGATGGTGGTGATGATGTTACAGTGAAGGGGATGGTGGTGATAATGTGATTGTGAAGGGGTGGGTGGTGATGATGTTACAGTGAAGGGGATGGTGGTGATAATGTGATGGTGAAGAGGGTGGTGGAAATAATGTGATGGTGAAGGGGATGGTGGTGATCTTGTAATAGTGAAGGGGTTAGTGGTGATGATGTGATAGTGAAGGAGTTGATGGTGATAGTGTAGGGTTGGTGGGGATAGTGTGCCACTCATGTACACTCACACTCACTGGTGCAGGGTGTATATTCAATTATACGAGTACATATTCTAGCGTGTACTTAGGAATAATTCTGTACGCCCAACCCAGTCTCTCTCTCTCTCTCTCTCTCTCTCTCTCTCTCTCTCTCTCACACACACACACACACACACACACACACACACACACACACATTCTCCCTCTCTCCATTAACTTTTTATACACACATACACACGCACACTCCTACCCTTTTCCAAACATACAGAAACTCTATCTCGCTCTCTCTATTAACTTCTTAAACACACACACAAACTCCCCCTTTAGTATATCCTCTCTCTCTCTCTCTCTCTCTCTCTCTCTCTCTCTCTCTCTCTCTCTTTCTTTCTACCCCTACATGTTGATCCAGGGCGGTGAGTTGGCAATGGGACAGTCCCCACCCTCGCCAGGCGGGCCGGGGTGTAAGCTCCAGTTTAATTGAGCTGTCACTTTTTAACTCGCTCGGCTCGGCTCTCTCTCTCTCTCTCTCTCTCTCTCTCTCTCTCTCTCTCTCTCTATGAACAGTATATGAATATGTATTTTACCCCTCTCAGCACGATGACGATAATAAAGAGACTTACGCGAACTGATGGAAAAGAGAGAGAGAGAGAGAGAGAGAGAGAGAGAGTGTGTGTGTGTGTGTGTGTGTGTGTGTGTGTGTGTGTGTGTGTGTGTGTGTGTGTGTGTGTGTGTGTGTGTGTGTGTGTGTGCGTGTGTGTGTGTTTATATAAAGTGATATACTGGAAAACGTTTATTGTTTTACATATGAACTAAATGTCTGTCACCAATCTGTCTGTCTGTCTGTCTGTCTCTCTGTCTCTGTCTCTGTCTCTGTCTCTGTCTCTCTCTCTCTCTCTCTCATGTGGGCTGTCCCCTTCGCTCTGTTAACCAAGCTTCAACATTATTCTCTCTTCACGCCTCCACCCTCCCTACTTTTACCCTCCTATGTAATTCTAGTCTTGAAATTAGTGGAGGGAATGCAGAAACTGAAATTTGAAGGGGAGAGCCACTTCTCACATTTTACCTACCTAATCCTAACTAACGCCGTCCACCTTACTTCTGCACGTAACCAAATTTCACCTAACTCACCTCCCTGTCTCTCCCCAACTAACTCATCTACCTGACATTTCTCTCGTCATTCCACCTTACTTAACACTTGTCTATCCTCATCTTACTCATCCTCCTAGCTTCCCAACCAATCCACCTAATCCATCCCTCTGTTACTAGATATACTGCCAAGTGGAATTTACATTTTATTTGAACTCACCTTATTAATACCTTTCACTAGGAGGGTTTTCATTACGCTATATAATAGTGTCTTTGGGTAGTACGAATATTTCACTGTACAAAAGACGTTACTGTTACTGAATGTGGTGAGAGGCTAAGGTACAAATGGCAGGTTATGAAGTGAAATCAACCTCTTCAATATCACGCCCCATTTATTCTATATAACTCTCACTTCCTCCAAACAATTATCTTTGGTTGAGATACTTTATAGTGAATGGGTAAATAATGCCACTGAAACTCCTACATTTTACTCTCTCCAAAGCTGAATAATAGGCTTCTGGTGCAGAGAATAAAATATAAAAAGTTTTCGTCGTAGTAAAAGAGGCGGGGGTTTAACAGGGTCGACGCAAACAAAAACTGTTTACGAAAGTCACACAGGCAACAAAGCTCACGTCTAAAATACAGTGGAAAGCAAAACTAAATTTAATGGAGTAGAATAGTGCAGAAGTGTAGTAGTGCGTGTGGTAGTGTTGTAGTGCAGTGTCGTAGTGTGCAGTGAAGCAGTTCCACGTAGTAGTGTAATGTTGCTGTGTGGTAGTATATAGTAATTTGATGGTGGTGTGTTGTGGTAATAATTTGGATTCAAGCAAATGGTTTCCGAAAGTCTGAAGCAACGAAGCGGAGGTCTAAAAGTCGCAAGGCTGAACTAATCATGGTATAGCAAAACTTTTCAGTCCTCAATCTTGTTAATGCATAGAAAATTCAGTCAAAAGTTGGGTACTGGGGAGCGGAACCATCGAATGATTCCAAAAGATAACAACTGTGCATAAAACTACCGAAAAATTAAATACTTTACTTAGAATCATTTCTTTTCTTTTATTCTTGATGCGCGCGCGCGCGCGCACACGCACACGCGCGCACACACACACACACACACACACACACACACACACACACACACACACACACAAATTAAGCTCAAGAGAACAACCCTCCATCTCTGTATGTCTGTCTGTCTGTCTCTCTCTCTCTCCCCTGCGTTCCCTGTCCCTTCTCCTCTCCCCTGAATCATGTATCTCCTTGGTCTCTGTCTCTCCACCCTCCTCCTTCTCCTTACCCTTGAATCATGAATCTCCCTTGCCTCTGTCTCTCCCCTCTCTTATCCTTCTCCCCTCTCTTATCCTTCTCCCCTCACTCCCCTCCTTTCACGCTCCTCAGCCTTGCATCACGAATTAGTCTTGGTCTAGTTTCTCTCCCTCTCTCTATATATGTATATCAACCACCTGCATCATTTACCAGCCTCCATCTTGTTAACCAAACTTCAACACATTCAGTACAAAGCGAGCCACAGAGAAATGCCCCCCACACACCACCATTTACCCGGAGTTTTTCATTTCTTTTTCCACTATGCAGTGTCAGAATTACAAAAGGCAAACTAAATAGAGAAATCCGTGAGGAATTTCAGAGTAAAAGTACCCAACTGCCTCTACCCCTCCTCCTCCTCTCAAACTAATACAAAAACAAACAAACGCAATATTATTTGCTTATAAGTCACACCATCATTTGACAACCTGAAATACATGCAATAAAAACAAATAAATCATGCCGAAAAAAGCGATACCACAAAAAACTTACGGAATTAAATCTTCCTCATACATATATATATATATAGATAGATAGATAGATAGATATAGATATACATTGTATATATATATATATATATATATATATATATATATATATATATATATATATATATATATATATATGTACTCTAATATTAATTTCTGTTTACCTTTTACTCAAATTAGTGTTTCCTAATTTGGCATTGACCTTAACGATGTCACTGACAAAATGGTTGGAATTTTGTTTGAGCTCCCGTGGTGCCTAAAAGAGTTAATAAAACAAATATATATATATAATACACAAACAGAGAGGGGGGTAAAAAAAATATAAAAAATCTGACCTTAGTTTGTGCTCGTGTCCTTTCCCTTGCAAAAAATTGGGAATTCGAAAATGAAATATATGTGTAACTAAACAAAATATACAACCCGCACGTTGTTACAAATAAACATATACCGGTATATACATATCCTTCCACCACAACATCGCTCCGTTTTATAAATTCTGTTGCGTTGTTTGATATCGCAGTTAATTACAGGCTCTGACTGGCCGAACGCCATGGCTAGAGATAAATAGGAATCGAATTTTTCACCCTTCCACCGACCGTTTTCTTTGGTTGTTTTATGCCATCAATTGTCAAGGTTAATAGTAGTAGTAGTAGTAGTATTAGTACTACTACTACTACTACTACTAACAGTAATATTAAACATCTGCAGCTACGGCATCTGGACGTGGACTCAGTGGACTAAAGGCTGAAGTTGCTCTTTTTCCTGCAGTCCACCATCCTCCTTTCGTGGAACAGAATATGGGAGGAGAGTAGTTTACATATCAGGGCAGCAGGCTGACTCGGCTATACCGGTGCCACCCCTCTCCAGCACCATGGCGGGAAAAAAAAAAAAAAAATCAGCAACTCTCATTTCCGTGCAACTTTCATTTCCCGGCAATACTCATTTCTCGGCTAGTCTCTCCTTTCTTAGCAACTCTCTCCTCTCTTAGCAACTCTCTCATTTCCCAGCAACTCCCTCTCATTTCCCAGCAACTCCCTCTCATTTCCCAGCAACTCCCTCTCATTTCCCAGCAACCCTCATCTCCCAGCAACCCTCATTTCCCAAAACTCCCTCTCATTTCCTCCTCAGATGTCATTACATATATACTGCATGGCCGCCAGTGACAGGTTCCCTTCGTGTTGTTTTTTTATATGGATAGTTAATAAAGTAAATAAGTAAATAAATATTTTAAATAAATAATCACCCCAATCTTTATTCTACTTGACAGAACGAAAAAATACAGGAAGGCAAAAATTCTGGTATGGCTTTATTTCCTTCAATTGTTTTTGTTCATTTTACTTATTTCAACCCCCCCCTTCTCTCTCTCTCTCTTATTCCCCCATAGTTCTCCCTCCCCTCAAAAAAAGAGAGGGAAAAGAGAGCAAAGAGAGAGAGGAAAGAGAAAGAGAGCGTGGACTCACTTAAAAGGCATTAAGGACTGGCGGCACACTTTTGAGATCTCGGCTCGCACTCTTTCGCCGCCTACTGTCACGTTCGGCACTCCCTGTTCTCGGTCCAACTTTTGGCAAATGTTGTGTGATAGTTAAAAGAAAGAATGGTGATGACTACAATTAATATGTTAAGTTAAATTACATCAAACAGTACAAAGCATAACAGACAATACGAAACAATAATAATAATAATAATAATAATAAAATAATAATAATAATAATGATAATGATGAACTGCAATGCAAATAACTCTGAATAACGCTGAAGCATGAAACTCGATATAATAAATAATAAAATAACACAGTAGTAGTAGTAGTAGTAGCAGAAGGAGAAAGCTGACAAATAGCAACACAGCTACTTCAGAAAACACTGAAGAAAGTAACTGAATATTGTGATCTAAAAAAAAAAAAAAGCCAACATCCCATCCCATATTATCCTCTTTGGGGTGTGGGGAGACGAGCTCATACTCTCGCTGGTTAAGGAAGTTTTTAACACCTCTTCCTTTGCGATTTATTCTTCCTACTACACCTTACTGTTCTCCTTTATCTCACTGGCATCCTTTAAAAGACTAGTGATTCTGCACATCTTCACATTATCTTTTATGTACCTCCTTAAGAAAACCTCCTTCATGGTTTACTTGGCATGTTACACCTTATCTTTTAATCTTACATGTGTTATATCAGATGCGTAAATAACCTTCAAGAGTCTATTACCGTACCAAATACATAAATGGCTTCAAAGGAAAATGTGCCCGGGAACTTCTTAAACTACACAGAATACAGGCCAAGAATGCCATAGTCTAAAACATCACTGGCCTGAAGACTGATCTAAGTTCGTGGTGGCATATTATTTGGCAGAAACACCTCAGCTCACCTTGGAAAGATGGAACCGTTGTGTGTGAGATGAGACAGTCACTCCAAGTCCACTGCTTTACCACTACACCACTACGCGTCTGGGAGAGAGATTCAGGCAGTAAGTTTCTGAGATAAAAATACACCGTCCAAGCCTAACTCTGTAACTTCATTGACATTATATTAATTTACCATGCCTAACTCTTTCACTTCACTGATTATTATTTTCTATGTTTAAAAAATTATAATAAGTTTGGAGATGGTGTTCGAATTCGCCTTCTTTCAAAATCATCACTACAAGGGGTCCTCATAAGCTGAATAAAATTGTCTGGAAGAAGCAAGGACAAAATATATACGAGGTACTCGGGTTGAAGGGCTTAAAGAAGGAATGGGACGGATGGAAAGGATGGCAATCAGCCCAGAAGGATATTTCAAAGGAGCCTTCTGGTCACGTAACTCTCTCTCTCTCTCTCTCTCTCTCTCAGTCTACTTACCTCATCTACCGCGGCTGTGACGTAAAAAAAAAAAAAAGACCTTACCAAATATTTAATCACAGCTCAGCTACAATCCCTTCTTCCATCAGACGAGCTTACAGGTGTGTGTGTGTGTGTGTGTGTGTGTGTGTGTGTGTGTGTGTGTGTGTGTGTGTGTGTGTGTGTGTGTGTGTGTGTGTGTGTGTGTGTGTGTGAGAGAGAGAGAGAGAGAGAATCATACTAACTGCGAGAGAGGCGACACATCGTTTCATTAATGTCCAACACTGCCTACGGTCACTCAACAGATCCTGTTTTAAATCTCATCACCTAACACACAGATACGTGATGGGGAGGTGTAGCAGTCTTCTTCCAAGGTTAAACTACACTACCCATCACTACACACACACACACACACACACACACACACACACACACACACACACACACACACACACACACACAGCTTCACCGTTAACCTCAACTTATCTCAAGGAGCGACCGGATGAAGTGGCCAGCCCTCTACAGTCCATTTAATTCACGTCCAGATGAACCTAGAGCAACAGGAACTACAAACCCAACCCCTATACTGTAAGCGGAAATACCAGAGAATATACTATCTATCTATCTATCTATATACCTAGGCTGCTTCCCCCAAGGAAAGGGAGGTAGCCGAGACAGGACGACTCACTCTCCATTTACTCATCCATTCAAACACATTCATTCGCATCTTAGCCCCAAAGGGGAGAACGGACAGATCCTCACCGCATCACACCGCACAAGGGTCAACTGCGCAATGCAAGCAGTGACATCCACAGCAGGGCCCGACAGCAGAACTGGTTTACCCCTGCCACATCATAACAGACCCATCCCCTTACCCGCACCTGACCTGACTAGCTGATCAGACCAAATGCGGGAGAATATCCCCTCAGGGCTGCGTCATCACTTATTCATTCACAATTTCTCTCCATTTATTTCTGTCACGCACAGCCACTCTTCCTTGCTCAACAGACATCCCTCTCGCATCCAGCGCTCTCTTCACACTGTCCATCCATCCTATTCGTGGTCTTCCTCTCAGTCTTACACCTCTCACATCAGATCTAGTTATCTTTTTCACCAATCGCTCATTATCCATTCTCTCCATATGCCCAAACCATTGCAACACCCTCTGCTCAACTCTACCAGCCATCTCCCGAACAACTCCAGTTCTCCTTCGCACTTCATCATTTCGCACTCGATCCATACGCGTCACTCCACACATACTCCTCAGACATCTCATCTCCATTACATTCAAACTTTTCCTCTGCTACACCCATATTCCATGTTTCAGCCCCATATAACGCAGTCGGTACCACAACACCCTCATACAGCCTTCTCTTTACATCCATTCTAAGCGAACGACATTTAAACACTTTTTTCATTCCTCCCAGCACCTTTCCTACTTCATTTATTCTAAACTTCACTTCTGCATCTATTCTTCCATCCACAGCAACATGTGACCCTAGATATTTAAAACAATCTACCTCCTCAAGCAACTCACCATTCAAAACTATATTCATCCCCCTACCATCTATCTACCTCGTACACTTCATCACTTTACTCTTATTCTCATTTACTTTCAATTTCCTCCTTTCACACACCCTTCCAAACTCCTCTACCAACTGTCTCAATCTCTCCTCTGAATCAGTCACCAGTGCAGTATCATCTGCAAACAGCAGCTGCTTCAGATTCCACTCTCCTCCATCAACATTTACCAGACTCAGGCGGTATTATTAAAACTGGGTGCAAAAAGGTGAAGCCAGGCCCCTAATTCAAAACGACCACTTCCTAAACACTTGCAAAGACAGGAAATTATTAAAACTGCATTTTTTTTTACCTAACTTCAGCAGCAATGAGATGGAAAAAATGAAACTCTTTTTACTTCTCAAAGCTGTGTGTGTGTGTGTGTGTGTGTGTGTGTGTGTGTGTGTGTGTGTGTGTGTGTGTGTGTGTGTGTGTGTGTGTGTGTGTGTGTGTGTGTGTGTGTGTGTGTGTGTGTGTGTGTGTGTGTGTGTGTGTGTGTGTGTGCGTGCGTGCGTGCGTGCGTGCGTGCGTGCGTGCGTGCGTGCGTGCGTGCGTGCGTGCGTGTGTGTGTGTGTGTGTGTGTGTGTGTGTGTGTGTGTGTGTGTGTGTGTGTGTGTGTGTGTGTGTGTGTGTGTGTGTGCTTATGTTCAGGCGCGCCTCAGCAGGGAGTTGTGCTTTGTATGGAATATTCATGCTGTCAAGTGTTCAGAGCTTCCGGGTTCCAGGTTTGGTGCCAGTGGGTTTGATATTCAGGCTACAACAGGACACACTAAGATTTTGGGTGGGGGAGGGTTGGGAGAGGAGGTCCGCCAACGCTGGAGCATAGTGTAGAGACAATGCAGCAGAGCACTAGACACTACGTTAAGGCTCTACACAGAACGTACGTGCCACAGACAATGAAGATAATGGGTATTGAAACCTGTGGGGTATACAGTCGCTTATGAAAAAAAATGAGGGCCATTCTAGTCTGTTTTTCACTCTCACGTTTATTTATATGCCCGGTGAATATTCTGCTTTATAATGTATTGGCACTGTGGGATGGTAGTGGTGCGGGAAAAATTTGGACTCGGCTGTGCATAGTAAAAAAATTCATACATGGAAGTGTCGAATATTTGCAAAGGATGAACTGAATGGAAAATTTGCTGTTTTGAGTGTACACAGAAAATATAATGAACACCTATCAGGAATGAGTGTCATGAGAAAGTAATTCACTTTTAAAACACGTAGAAGTGCATGGATACACTAACTGATGAAAGCCTAACTGAATTTTTTACTTGTAGAGAAAGCAGTGCTTACTGTAATCGAAATGCCAGTCGAGTGAGAAGATGTTGCGGGTAATTATCCAATCACATGATGAGGGTTTCTTGGTTGAGTCTGATTCAGGCTAGTTTAGTGCTGAAAAATCCAGGGCTTCATGATGCTAGTTTTAGACTTTCATGGCAATTTAGGGTTTCAGCTTTAGGGCTTCTAAAACGCGAGGAGTGCGAGAGGAGGACATGTAACTTGGCTGTGAGGAGGACCACTGGGACAGGATCGGCCGGACCAAATGCTACCCGACCCGACCCGGCACGCTGCTTAAAGGTGGTCTTCCTCCTTGACCACCGCTTTATCTCGGACACTGCTAGAAGGGGCTCCTTCATTCGATTATACTCCTTTTCCTCTTCTATTTCTCTTTAGTTTTCTGTTATTATTTTTTCTTTTTCCTTCTTCCTCTTCCATTTCTCCTCTTTCATTTCTTATACTTTTTCTTGTCATCAACGTCCCCATTAACCCATGGGGGCTCTCCATTTCATTACACTCCTCTTCCTCTTCTACTTCTCTTTCGTTTTCTCTTATTCTTTCTTTTCCTTAATTCCTTTTCCATTTCTCCTCTCTCTCGCTATCTTCTTATACTTTTTTTTTTGTCATCGTCATCCCCATCACCCAATATCCCATTTTATCGAAGGTATGATTCACGGGCTCTCTCTCTCCTTGTCCACCATTTTACCTGGGTCAAGGGGCATAAGGTCACATCCATTTTCTCATCATCATCGGAAACCAATATCCCATTTTTTCGGAGGAGTGAGCAGTACCCAAAATGAGGAATACACAAAAAGGTGGACGACGGTGCTGAAGACTGCCTAGAGAAATAAGCCCTACATCTATCTATTAAATCACCACCACCACCACCATAACCATCATTTTAACCCGATGATCCATTATTTCAGAGGGGAGTTGGGGGAATAATAAACAGCAAAACGAAAAGATTACGGACGGCCAACAAAAAACTATCACCATTCTAATTTACTATCCATTGTTGTTTCAAAGGGATGGTTAGTGTCTGGAAACAGCCAAAGAGAACCACAAGGGTATAAGTGATCAAAGGTGCTAAGAGAGTACAG